>NC_141000.1:88883372-89293372 GCF_052327205.1 Somniosus microcephalus
CAGGACATAAGGGGGAATTTCTACCCAAAATTCATAAAAATATGCCCTGAATTCAAAAATTTGAATGACCACCAAAAACTCCCATATCTATTAGGGGAACAGAGAAAATGCGTAACTTTAGCGGCAAATTATGTTACAGCTTACCATAAGCAGAGGGACAACCAGTGAGCATTAAATCTAAGATTATATGTATATTATATGTGTGTATATTTATGTATACATGGGTATATTTGTCTATACACTATGTCTAGATCTGCGTGTATGTTTTCAACCATACATGTTTTTCTGTGCTTTGGCAACATAAGATGTATCTTGTCATGCCAATAAAGCAATTTGAATTGAATTGAACTGAGAGAGAGAGACTGGTGGAGAGAGAGACTGGGGAGAGTAGGATACGACTGCTGCCCACGAACGATCGACTATAGCCCTGAATGTCAGTGTCCACTCCAAAACTTGGCAACTCGCCCATAGCATTCATGTCCCAACTATATGGCATAATGGTCATTGTTTCTCAGACCCTCTTATCACTAGTCCGTTAGGCATCCATGGGCCTTCAAGATTACATTTCAAAGTCAGAGTAGCCCCAATTGCAAAATCGGAAGCGTCCGTCTCAATCACAAAGGGAACCTGCTCATCAATAGAATGCACAACTGCTCCAAGGATATCCTTCTTGAAATTATCAAAACACGTCCTAGCCTCCCATGATAGAGGATATGTCGTAACCCGAATAAGGGGCCGGATCTTCTGCGAAAAGTTTGCAATCCAATTAGAATAATAAGAAAACAGTCCAACAACTCGTTGCAAAGCCTTAGAATTAGTAGGACAAGGTAAATCAATCAATGGTCGCAGGCGTTCTGGATCTGGTTTAATCTTGTTTCCCGAGATAATATACCCCAGTAGATTTACCTCAGTGGTCGAAAAGATACACTTCTCTTTATTGAAAGTTAAACCAACTTTTTCCGCAGCTTGAAGGAATCTTTCTAAATTAGAATCATGCTCCACCCTTGATTTGCCACACACCGTGATGTCATCTAAATATGAAAAGGTGTCAGAGAGAGAGTTATCACTTATAAAAGCATCCATTGCCCGTTGAAAACAAGCAACACCATTAGTAACACCAAATGGTATTCGGCAAAACTGATACAGCTTTCCGCCAGCCTCAAAGGCCGTATATGGTTGATCCCTCTTAACGATAGGAATCTGATAAGCACTCTTTAGGTCAATAGTGCTAAAAACCTTATACTGAGATACTTTGTTGATAAGCTCATCAATCTTAGGCAAAGGGTACGCATCTAATTGAGTATACCTATTAATAGTTTGAGAGTAGTCTATCGCCATTCGTTTCTTATGTCTCTCGTTAGTGGTGACAACTACTTGTGCCCGCCAGGGCGAACAACTAGGTTCAATGATTCCTTCCAATAAAAGACGTTGAACTTCAGAATTAATAAATTCTTTATCCTGACTGCTATACCTTCTTGACTTGGTAGCAATTGGCTTACAATCCGGCATCAAATTGGAAAAAAGTGATAATGGAGAAATGGATAAAGAAGTTAATCCACAAATAGATAAAGGTGGCTTAGTTCCTCCAAAAGAAAGACTGAGAGACTCGTGTAATTGAAGCACATCATGACCAATCAAAATATCCGCACAGAGATTAGGCAAAACAGATAGGCGTATATCAGTATACGTATTACCTAGAAGAATTAATTTCACAAGGCAACAACCAGCTACTTGTGAGGTGAGAGTCGTCTGAGCCATACACACCTGATAAGTAACAGGCGAAATTCTCAAACGCTTCTTCACAAACTGAAGACTTATAAAACTCTCGGTACTGCCCGTATCTATAAGGGCCTTCACTTCTAACCCATTAACTTGGGCCGTAACTATAGCTTTGTTTAGGCCATGAGCAAAGGCAGCAGAAACTGATGCAATAAACGCCCTATCTAAAGGCTGAATAGTCGCAGAGGAGGCAATTGATTTACAAACACGTGCATAATGACCTCTCTTGCCGCATTTACTACACACAGCCTCCCGAGCAGGACACTTCAGACGAGGGTGCCGGGCGTTCCCACAAAAATAACACTTCTGAATCCTAGAGGCAACAGCAGCCGAAGTAGAAACTGTTTCAGAATCTGGTAAACCACTCCTATTAAGTCCACATAATTCCTTTTCATCCGGAACTGCCGAAACCACAGTCGCAGGCCGATTAAAAAGAGCGTAAGAATCCGAACTTCTCTGAGCCAAATCCAATGTAGAGGCTTGCTCAAAGGCACTGAGATCCAAAGTCTTATTTTCTAATAACCGCTGATGAATTGATCTAGACAGTAATCCATTAATAAAAGCATCCCATACTGATTCTTCCTTATATTCTTCTGCCGACGGCCTTATAATTACAGTTAGCTCCAAGGCGCCGAAGTGCTTGTAAATAAGCATCCAAAGATTCTCCCACCTGCTGCCTACGGGCAGATAGAAGGTGACGTGCAAATACCTCATTCTTTGGTTTAACAAAAATCTTTTCCAATGTAGCAATAGCCAATTCGTAAGTTTCACAGTCCAAGATATACTTATACACATCCGGAGCAATGTAGTTGATCAGTATATTCAACTTATTTAGAGACTCTTGATCCAACACACCCAAAAAGTTTTTAAATGTACGATACCAGTGTTTCCATTTATCATCCACTCCTGCAGAATTAGGGTCAGCATTAAATCGTTCCGGTTGAAGATATCGCTCCATTCTAACAAAAGGTTAATAAATTGAAATAAAGAGTAGATTTGCCGCTCTAAATCTAGGCTTTATTAACCTTAAAAACCCAGCAGCACATCTTCAACACCCAGTCCCAACCAAGGCTGTAGAGAACTGAATTTAAGATGGCCACCACAAATCACATGACATCAACTACCAATGAGTTTACAGCATATATCTCAAGGCAGGAAACAGGCAACCAATTATAATGCTTCTTACAAAACAAGAATAATCACCACAGGGGCTTACATCAATAACGTTCACCGCAACAGGCTGAGGATCTGAGAAGTAATGAAGCACATCACTAAGAAAGTTTAATTAATGCTAGAGATACCATCCCTACGTCCGTTACAGGTGTAAGATCTTAATGATCTCTCAGAGTTCTTGGATAAGACACCAATAGGCAGCAGCCAGTATGTTTGAGCAATAGATCAAGATTTATTAAGCTTCCATCGTCTTCAGTCTGTTCCTTCGCGGTAGATCTGTGTGAAGTTGTTCTTTGAGTATCGAGGTTTTAACCCTTTCCTTTCAAAAGTTCGTTTGGCCAGTGTCCATATATGGCCTTTAACAAAATCACCATTTTTAATTGGTTCTAATGGTCAAAATACCATTGTCACCCAGACTAAGGGTAGCATCTTGACTCCTCCTGGTCAGTAATTTTCCAACAACTCTACCCTGTTCATCGTTATGTTGTTTATATGTTCTTCATATGTTCTTCATCTCATTGGAATTTACCCTCTCTCTCTTATTTCTAGCTTCAAGCAGTGCAAGGTCTTTCTATACCAAGGGCCTAGCCCATGTCAGCACTGTTTCACTAGTCTTGACAGTGTCTATCTCACTTTAATCTACCAGATGGATACCTTAACTCCCATGATCTCTCTCATTTTATGTTCCTAATGATCATTCATATATCTTTGCAATTAGTTTTTTTAAGCAAACTCTAATTCCTACTTAGCATTATAATATGTTGGGCCGGATTTTCCGACCCCCAGAGGTGCGTACGAGGTGTGCTAAAACACGGCACTTCCGATCGGTCAAGAATTCTCTTGACTGATCGCATGCCTACCCAGGAAAAGGGCCCCCGCGGGTACAGAGTTGCACTTTCTCCACAACTTCCGCTGGCTGAAAACCTTTAAAAATCGTACGCCTTACACCTGCTTTTACCATGGTGTGGAGATGCCGGTGTTGGACTGGGGTGGACAAATGAAAGAAATCACACAACACCAGGTTATAGTCTAACAGCTTTAACATAAGAACATAAGAAATAGGAGCAGGAGTACGCCAATCGGCCCCTCGAGCCTGCTCCGCCATTCAATAAGATCATGGCTGATCTGATCCTAACCGCCAATCTACTATCACTGAACCATCTCCTGAATCTAACAGAATTAGACACACGAAATAGGAGATGGATCAGGCTACATGGCCCCTGGACCCGCTCCGCTACCCACAGGGCCATGACCGATCCGAACCTAGACTCATGTCCAAATTCCTGCCCGTTCCCCATAACCCTTTATTCCCTTTACTTCTAGGAAACTGTCTATTTCTGTTTTAAATTTATGTAATGATGTAGCTTTTTGAGCCAGCATATTCCATGGACCTACCACCCTCTGAGTGAAGTAGTTCCTCCTCATCTCAGTTTTGAAAGAGCAGCCCCTTATTCTAAGACTATGCCCCCTAGTTCTAGTTTCACCCATCATCGGGAACATCCTCCCCGCATCCACCCGATCCAACCCCTTCACAGTCTTATATGTTTCAATAAGATCGCCTCTCATTCTTCTGAACTCCAATGAGTAGAGTCCCAATCTACTCAACCTCTCCTCATATGTCCATCCCCTCATCCCCGGGATTAACCGAGTGAACCTTCTTTGTACTGACTCGAGAGCAAGTATGTCTTTTCTTAAGTATGGACACCAAAACTGTATGCAGTATTACAGGTGCGGTCTCACCAATACCTTGTACAACTGAAGCAATACCTCCCTATTTTTATATTCTATCCCCCTAGCAATGAAAGCCAACATTCCATTGGCCTTCGTAATCACTTGCTGCACCTGCATACTAACCTTTTGAGTTTCGTGCACCAGGACCCCCAGATCCCTTTGTACTTCAGTACTTGCCAGTTTCTTGCCATTAAGATAATAACTTGCTCTACGATTTTTCCTGCCAAAGTGCATAACCTCACACTTTCCAGTATTGTATTCCATCTGCCAAATCTCTGCCCACTTACTTAGCCTGTCTATGTCCCCTTGCAGGTTTTTTATGTCCTCCTCACTCACTACTTTCCCTCCCATCTTAGTATCATCTGCAAACTTTGATATGTTACGCTCGGTCCCCTCCTCCAAATCGTTAATATAGATTGTAAAGAGTTGGGGACCCAGCACTGACCCCTGTGGAACACCACTAGTTACTGATTGCCAGTCCGAGAATCAACCATTTATCCCAACTCTCTGCTTTCTGTTAGATAGCCAATCCTCTATCCATGCCAGAATATTACCCCCAATCCCGTGATTTTTTATCTTAAGCAATAATCTTTTGTGTGGCACCTTGTCAAATGCCTTTTGGAAGTCTAAATACACTACGTCCACTGGTTCCCCTTTATCCACCCTATATGTTACTTCCTCAAAGAACTCCAGCAAATTTGTCAAACATGGCTTCCCCTTCATAAAACCATGCTGACTTTGTCCTATTAAATTATGATTATCCAAATGTCCCGTTACTGTCTCCTTAATAATGGACTCCAATATTTTACCTACCACAGATGTTAGGCTAACCGGTCTATAGTTTCCAGCCTTCTGTCTACTGCCCTTTTTAAATAAGGGCGTTACATTAGCAGTTTTCCAGTCTGCCGGGACTTTTGAAATCACAAGCTTTCGGAGCGCTGCTCCTTCATCAGGTGAAGTGGAGAGATGCATAAAAACACAGCTTATATAGTCAGAGAATAATGTCAGATGTTTACAGGTAATCTTTCTAACTGCCATTTATCACACCTCGGCAGAGAGATAATCACAGCAATCAAAGGTGTAAATGGTGTCCAAACAGGTCAGTCAGGAAAACATTACATCAAAGAACAATGAGGTGGGGTCACAAGGGGTCAAATGTTGCAGATGCTGGGGTCTGTATGAAAAACAAAAAAACAGACAAAAAACATTTTTTTTGCTGGAAATCACAGCAGGTCCGGCCACATCTGTGTGGAGAGAACAAGCCAACGACGACTCGAGTCTGGATGACCCTACATCAGGTGGGGTTACATGTAGCGTGACATGAACCCAGGATCTCGGTTGAGGCCGTTTTCATGGGTGCGGAACTTGGCTTTTACCAGCATAAGAGTTTTAAAATAAAATTCTCATTTATAATTTAAAAAATACTTTTAAAAAAAGTTAAGTTTATTTTTAGCCCCGTAAAAAACTTTAATTATTTTTTTCTCGCAGCTGCATTTTGTACAAGCTTTAATATTTCCATGCCACAGGGAATTATGCCCCAGGTGGGCAGAGGAAACGCTTCAAGGACACCCTCAAAGCCTCCTTGAAAAAACAAGCCTGAAGGCTTTGTGTCTTAATGCGAGGAGCATTTGTAATAAGGTGGACGAATTGGCTGCGCAAATAGAGGTAAACGAATATGATTTGGTTGGGATTACGGAAACATGGCTCAAGGATGGCCAAGACTGGCAACTCAACATCCAGGGGTATTCGATATTCAGGAAAGATAGGCAAAAAGGAAAGGGAGGTGGGGTAGCATTACTGGTTAAAGAAGGGATTAATACAATTGTAATGAAGGATATTAGCTCTGATGATGTGGAATCGGTATGGGTAGAATTGAGAAATACTAAGGGGAAAAAAACATTAGTGGGAGTGGTATATAGACCTCCCAACGGTAAGGCGGAGGTTGGGGATGGCATTAAAAGAGAAATTAAAGAAGCGTGCAATAAGGGCACAGCAGTCATCATGGGTGACTTTAATCTACATATAAATTGGGCCAACCAAATTAGTAACAATACTGTGGAGGAGGAATTCCTGGAGTGTTTACGGGATGGTTTCCTGGACCAATATGTCGAGGAACCAACCAGAGATCAGGCTATCTTAGACTGGGTATTATGTAACGACAAAGGATTAATTAGCAATCTTGTTGTACGAGGCCCCTTGGGTCTGAGCGATCATAATATGATCGAATTCTTCATTAAGATGGAGAATGAAGTAGTTGACTCAGAGACTAGGGTCCTCAATTTAAATAAAGGAAACTACGATGGTCTGAGGAGCGAGTTGGATAGGATTGATTGGGGAATGTCACTCAAAGGGTTGACGGTGGATAGGCAATGGCAAACATTCAAAGACCGAATGGATGAGCTACAGAATTTGTTCATCCCAGTTTGGCATAAAAATAAAACAAAAAAGGTGACTCAACCGTGGCTAACAAGGGAAATTAGGGATAGCATAAGATCCAAGGAGACGACATATAAATTGGCCAGAAAAAGCAATAATCCTGAGGATTGGGAGCAGTTTAGGATTCAACAAAGGAGGACAAAGGGATTAATTAAGAAAGGGAAAATAGAATATGAGAGTAAGCTAGCTGGAAACATAAAAACTGACTGTAAAAGCTTTTATAGATATGTGAAGAGAAAAAGATTGGTGAAGTCAAGCGTAGGTCCCTTACAGTCAGAATCAGGGGAATTTATAATGGGAAACAAAGAAATGGCAGACCAACTAAATTCATACTTTGGTTCTGTCTTCACAAAGGAGGACACAAATAACCTCCCAGAGATGCCGGGAAACATAGGGCCTGATGAAAGGGTGGAACTGAAAGAAATCAGTATTTGTAGGGAAATGGTGTTAGGAAAATTGATGGGACTAAAGGCCAATAAATCCCCAGGGCCTGATAATCTACATCCCAGGGTACTTAAGGAAGTGGCCCTAGAAATAGTAGATGCATTGCTGGTCATCTTCCAGAACTCGATAGATTCTGGAACAGTACCCATGGATTGGAGGGTAGCTAATGTTACCCCACTATTCAAAAAAGGTGGTAGAGAAAAAGTGGGGAATTATAGACCGGTAAGCCTGACATCGGTAGTGGGGAAAATGCTAGAATCTATTATAAAAGATGTAATAGCAGAGCACTTGGTAAGCAGTGACAGGATCGGACAAAGTCAACATGGATTTACAAAAGGTAAATCGTGCTTGACTACTGGAATTTTTTGAGGATGTAACTGGTAAAATAGATGAGAACCAGTGGATGTGGTGTATTTGGACTTTCAGAAGGCTTTCGATAAGGTCCCACATAAGAGATTAGCGTGCAAAATTAAGGCACATGGGATTGGGGGCAAGGTATTGACTTGGATAGAGAACTGGTTGGCGGACAGAAAGCAGAGTTGGAATAAACGGGTCGTTTTCCGAGTGGCAGGCAATGACTAGTGGGGTACCGCAAGGATCGGTCCGAGGACCCCAGCTGTTCACAATATATATTAATGATCTGGACGAGGGAATTGGATGTAATATCTCCAAATTTGCAGACGACACAAAGCTGGGTGGGAGGGTAAGCTGGGAGGAGGGTGTCGTGAAACTCCAGTACGATTTGGACAGGTTGGGTGATTGGGCAGAAACATGGCAAATGCACTATAATGTGGATAAATGTGAGGATATCCACTTTGGAGGCAAAAACAGGAAGGCAGATTATTATTTGAATGGCAATAGATTGGGAGAAGGGGAAGTGCAAAGAGACCTGGGTGTTCTTGTGCAGCAGTTGCTGAAGGTAAGCATGCAGGTGCAGCAGGCGGTTAAGAAGGCAAATGGTATGTTGGCCTTCGTAGCAAGAGGGTTCGAGTACAGGAACAAGGATGTCTTGCTACAGTTGTACAGGGCCTTGGTGAGACCGCACCTTGAGTATTGTGTGCAGTTTTGGTCGCCTTACCTGAGGAAGGACGTTCTTGCCATGGAAGGAGTGCAGCGAAGATTCACCAGGCTGATACCTGGGATGGCAGGAATGACGTATGAGGAGAGATTGTGTCGATTGGGCTTATACTCACTGGAGTTTAGAAGGTTGAGAGGGGATCTCATCGAAACCTATAAAATTCTGTCAGGCCTGGACAGACCAAATGCAGGAAGGATGTTTATGATGGCTGGGGAGTCCAGAACCAGGGGTCATAGTCTAAGGATAAGGGGTAAGTCATTTAGGACTGAAATGAGGAGGAATTTCTTCACCCAGAGAGTGGTGAACCTGTGGAATTCTCTGCCACAGAGGGCGGTGGAGGCCAGTTCATTAAATATATTCAAAAAAGAGTTGGATATATTTCTTAAGGCTAAAGGGATCAAGGGATATGGGGAGAAGGCAGGGACAGGGTACTGAATTTGGATGATCAGCCATGATCTCATTGAATGGCGGAGCAGGCTCGAAGGGCCGAATGGCCTACTCCTGCTCCTATCTTCTATGTTTCTATGTGTAACATCCCCATCGAGACCTGGGAATCCCTGGCCCAAGACCGTACAAAGTGGAGAAGCATCCGGGAAGGCGCCGAACATCTTGAGTCTCTTCGCCGGGAGCAAGCGGAAGCCAAGCGCAGGCAGCACAAGAAGCGCACGTCAACCCAAGCACCCCACCCACCCACCCCTTCAACCACCGTCTGCCCAACCTGTGACAGAGACTGTGGGTCCCGCAATGGACTCATCAGTCACCTGCAAACTCATTTTTAGTGTGGAAGCAAGTCATCCTCGGCTCCGAGGGACTGCCTAAGAAGAAGAAGAGATGGGTCAGGGGCTACACTTGAATTTATACATATATGATTCCCATCTACTAAGAATCTCTAAATATCATTATGATAGCAAAATACAGGAAACTTTCTGGTATCCGGCACGGGGGGGGATGGTGGTAATGGGTAGTGGGTTACAGCGGTCCCCGAGGGTGTCGTGGGGGGGGGGGGGTGGTAATGGGTAGTGGGTTACAGCGGTCCCCGAGGGTGCGAGGTCTCGTATGGAGACGGTGTCCTCCTGCCCGTCCGGGTACGCAATGCAAGCGTACTGGGGGTTGGCGTGGAGGAGGTCGACCCTCTCGACCAGGGGGTCCGTTTTATTGGTCCTCACATGTCTTCTCAGTAGTACCGGCCCTGGGGACGTCAGCCATGGCGGTAACGCTGTCCCCGATGTGGACTTCCTTGGGAAGACAAACATTTTCTCGTGAGGGGTGGCATTGGTGGCAGTGCAGAGCAGTGACCGAATCGAGTGGAGTGCATCAGGGAGCACCTCCTGCCAGCGGGAGGTCGGAAGGCCCCTAGACTTTAAGGCTAGTAGGGCGGCCTTCCAAACTGTTGCATTCTCTCTTTCCACCTGTCCGTTCCCCCGGGGGTTGTAACTGGTGGTCCTGCTTGTGGCTATACCCCTAGCGAGCAGGTACTGGCGGAGTTCATCGCTCATAAACGATGAGCCCCGGTCGCTATGGATATAGCTGGGGAAACCGAACAGGGTGAAGAGGCTGTTCAGACATTTAATGACCGTGGCACTGGTCATGTCCGGGCAGGGGATAGCGAACGGGAAACGGGAGTACTCGTCAATGATGTTGAGGAAGTACACATTGCGGTCGGAGGAGGGGAGAGGCCCTTTAAAATCGACGCTCAGGCGTTCGAAAGGGCGAGTGGCTTTTATCAGGTGGGCTCTGTCTGGTCTATAAAAGTGCGGTTTGCACTCAGCGCAGACATGGCAGTTCTTGGTCATGGTCCTGACCTCCTCAATGGAGTAAGGGCAGGTTGCGGGCCTTGATGAAGTGGAAGAACCTGGTGACCCCCGGGTGGCAGAGGTCATTGTGGAGGGCCCTCAGCCTATCGATCTGCGCGCTGGCGCAGGTGCCACGCGATAGGGCATCTGGGGGTTCATTGAGCTTCCCAGGCCGGTACAAGATCTCGTAATTGTAGGTGGAAAGTTCGATTCTCCACCTCAAGATCTTGTCATTTTTGATTTTGCCCCTCTGCTTGTTGTTGAACATAAAAGCAACTGAACGCTGGTCAGTGAGCAGGGTAAATCATTTTCCGGCCAGGTCGTGCCTCCAATGACGCACAGCCTCCACAATAGCCTGGGCCTCCTTCTCGACCGCGGAGTGTCTGGTCTCCGGGCCCTGGAGGGTTCATGAGAAGAATGCCACAGGTCTCCCTGCCTGATTAAGGGTGGCGGCCAGAGCGAAGTCGGACGCATCGCTTTCCACCTGGAAGGGGATGGATTCGTCCACTGCGTGCATGGTGGCTTTGGCAATGTCCTCCTTGATACGGTGGAAGGCCGAGCGGGCCTCTGCCATCAGGGGAAAAGAGGTGGATTTGATCAGCGGACGGGCTTTGTCTGCATAGTAGGGGACCCACTGGGCGTAGTAGGAAAAAAACCCTAGGCACCTCTTCAGAGCTTTTAGGCAGTGGGGCAGTGGGAGTTCCATAAGGGGACGCATCCGGTCCGGGTCGGGACCGATGACCCCGTCGGTGTGGAGGAATTTCTCGAGGTTTGCGTCATGGTCCTGCAAGTCATGGCCGCAGATGGTCACATTGTCTAGGTAAGGGAAAGTGGCCTGCAGCGCGTTTTGATCGACCATCCGGTCCATCTCCCTTTGGAAGACGGAGACCCCGTTGGTAACGCCAAAGGGAACCCTAAGGAAGTGATAGAGGCGGCCGTTTGCCTCAAAGGCAGTATACTGGCGGTCTTCGGGGCGGATGGGGAGCTGGTGGTACGCTGATTTCAGGTCAATGGTCGAAAAGACGCGGTACTGCGCGATCTGGTTGACCATGTCAGCTATGCAGGGGAGTGGGTAGGCGTCCAGCAGGGTGTAGCGGTTTATTGTTTGGCTGTAGTCGATGACCAGGCGTTGTTTCTCGCCGGTCTTAACGACCACAACCTGGGCTCGCCAGGGGCTGGAGCTGCCCTCAATAATCCCCTCCTTCAGGAGCTGCTCCACTTCGGTTTTGATGAAAACCCTGTCCCCGGCACTGTATCGCCTGCTCTTTGTGGCGATGGGCTTACAGTCGGGGGTGAGGTTAGCAAACAGTGGGGGGGGTGGGACTCTGAGTGTGGAGAGGTTGCATCTGGTGCGCGGCGGGCAATTTGGAGGCTGCTGGCTGCGGACTGTGAGTGGGGGGAGGGGGCCACCGTACGCCATCGTAACGCTTTTGAGGTGGCACTGGAAATCCAACCCCAGTAGAACAGCAGCGCAAAGTTGGGACAGGACCAGCAGTTTAAAATTATTGAACACAGTCCCGTCTACTACTAGTGTCACCACGCAGTAGCCGCCAATGTCCGCTGACTGGGACTCGGCGGCCATAGAAATCCGCTGGTGCGCAGGCAGGACTGGGAGAGAGCAACGCCGCACCGTGTCGGGGTGGATGAAGCTCTCTGTGCTCCCGGAGTCAAAAAGGCAGTTTATTGCATGGCCGTTTACCTTAACGTCCATTTTGGACCGACCTAGTTGGTGCGGTCTCGTTTGGTCCAGCGTAACAGAGGCCAGCGTAGGGGTCGGTGTGTCGCTGCGGGTATCAGATGGGGGGGGGGGGTTGGCGGCCTGCTGCATCCCGGCTGGTGTCCAAGATGGCGGCGTCCATGATTCCCATGTGGCTGGAGTCGTCCAAGATGGCTGCTGCTGCGGTGGTTCGCACATGGCTGGGGAGGCCCAAGATGGCGGCCCGCACGGCCCACACGCGGCGCTGTTGGGGGCCCAAGATGGCGGCTCGCACGGCCCACACGCGGCGCTGCTGGCATTCGGGGTGGCTTTGGCCTTGCAGACACTAGCGTAGTGTCCCTTTTTCCCGCAGCCCGAGCAGGTCGCATTCTTCGCCGGGCAGCGTGCTCTGGGGTGTTTGGCCTGGCCACAGAAGTAGCATTTCTGGCCTTGGGATACTGCTGTCTGGCTTTGGGACACTGCTGCGGTGGTTGGGCCGTTGTTGGGCTGTGGCTGGGGTGGCACGGTGCTATGGGGCTGTCCTACCGTGTCCCAGGTTGTCGTTCCCCGCGGCGTCCACGGTGCAGAGGAGTAGGCATCCATGCCCCGGTAGGCTGCGTCCAGCGTTAGTGCGATTTCGGAGGCTTTGTCGAGGGTAAGGTCACTCTGCTCCAGCAGTCGCTGTCGGGTGTAGTTGGACCTGTGGCCCGCTACGAAGGCATCCCGGATCAGTTCCTCCGTGTACTTAGTGGGCGTTACCGCCTTACACCACAGGCCCGGCCAAGCACGGACAGTGCTTGGAGGTATTCCTCAGTCGATTCCCCAGGTTGTTGCTTGCGACTCCCCAGGAGGTGCCTGGCGTAAACTTCGTTCACAGGGCGCGTGTACTGGGTCTTGAGGAGCTGGAGGGCGGCTGTGTACGAGGTCGCGTCCCGGATGACTGAGTACACTCGGTGGTTCACCTTGGAGATCAGGACAGACAGTTTGTTCGCATCCGTTGCGACCGCAGTGGAGGCAGTCAGGAATGCCTCGAAGCACATGAGCCAGTGAGCAAACTTGGTGGAAGCGTCCGCTTCCCGACTGTCCAGGTCCAGGCATGCTGGTGTGAGGATCTTCTCCATTATAAAAAAATTTAGTTAATAAAATTGATGCGCCATCAATTACTCAAAAGGCTGAGGTTAAGCAGTAACAACCAGGCTTTTATTAACTAAAGAATGAAGGTCTAGTCTCGAGTGGTCGACCCGTCCAGAATACTAAGGGACTGGGAGGTAGTCACTTATATACCTGGAATAGTGGGAGGAGTCAGCCGAGGCATGTCCAGACCTGTACCTAGTGGAATACACATACACGTACAGACAGGTATAACAGTGGTTTACCACAAACATACGTAGCTCAGAGCTCCATATAAAGCAACAAAACAATCGGCACAAGTTGCAAGCGTCTCTGTAGCTTAGCAACAGCTTCAGCTACATGCTTGCACAGCCACAAATGGAGTAAAAAAAACTAAAAGTAAAAAAAATTATCTGAACCGACTCCTGAATTTTGCCGGTGGATAAAGCGTTCCGGTTATTTAGTGGCCGGTTAATCGAAAGTTTCCTGTGCTGCAGATGCTGGAAATCCGAAATAACAACAGAAAACGCTGGAAAAACTCAGCAGGCCAGGCAACATCCGTGGAGAGAGAAACAGAGTTAACGTTTCAGGTCGAAGACCCTTCGTCAGAACTTCGTCTAAATATCATTCTTTCATAGACAAGAATCTCCAAATGCTTCTAGTCTCAGAAAAGTAATTTGCAAAATTACTGGTAGGCAAAATAGACGGTACACAAACAAGTGGCTGATACCTGAATAAATTCTACAATTCACACAATTAATAAATTAAACTACAACTGAACAAGATTTTTTTGTTAACCGCTTCTTTATCCCTCATTTTGAGAATTCTGGCAACAACAAACAAAAAAATCCACTGGAACTGCCCAGATGCAACTACTGTACTTCTGGTTTGAGGGCAGCAGTCAGGTCCTTTAAGTTAAGTACAACACGCAATCAAGATAGACATACGGCCGTGACAAGCAGCTGGTATCGGTCCCGATCGGACAGAGGGCTGGTGCGCCTGAACAGCTCTTCCCTTCCCTTCACCATCTGTGTTAAAGGCTCTTTAGATATCTTTTTTATTCTCTTTTTAGGAGTGGGCCTAGGGTAGATTATGTACAGAACTATCTAACCTGTAAGGGCTCTTCCTAAACCAAGGTGCCCAATGTCGAGTTCTTTGTCTCAACTTTTGGATAAAAACCCTCCCCTTCATATGTCTTTTCTGTTTATACTTTCAAATGATTTCCTGCTATCTCTCCCGTGCTTATTCTCCCAAGTTTGGAGTCAGACATGCCATTCTCGGCCTTCAGATGTTCATAGCTGCTTGTTATCAGTTATTTATGTTCACGCTGTTCATCAGACTATTGTACTATGGATTGAATCATTACATTCCCAAAGATATCTTCTACTTTTACTTAATTAACTTTCATATTTTAAAGCAGCTTTGTTAAATAAAAGTCAAAATACTAACTTAGCATTCATTATAATATGGTTATTAGCAATAATGGAAGAATCATAGGCGTTGGGCCTCGGTTGGCCAAATCAAAGATACAGTCAACAACCTTTCTAGCACACACACAGCAGACAGCTAGTCTGGAAACAAGGTCATCGCCATGGTGCAGAATGTTATAACATCTGCAGGGAACCAAGAACATCAGCAAATTCTAAGCACCTATCCAGTTATTCTAACACCAGTCTGAAGAGACTTCTTTATCTCAAGTTATTTCTTCCAATTCACGATTTCTTACACAGGTAGATGCAGGGAGGTTATTTCCCCTGGCTGGGGAGTCTAGAACTAGGGGTCACAGTCTCAGAATAAGGGGTCGGCCAATTAGGACTGAGATGAGGAGAAATTTCTTCACTCAGAAGGTGGTGAATCTTTGGAATTCTCTACCCCAGAGGAACGTGGAGGCTCAGTCGTTGAGTATCTTCAAGATAGAGATCAATAGATTTTTGGATATTAAGCGAATCAAGGGATATGGGGATAGTGCAGGAAAGTGGAGTTGCGGTCGAAGATCAGCCATGATCTTACTGAATGGCGGTTAACAAAAAAATCTTGTTCAGTTGTAGTTTATTAATTGTGTGAATTGTATTACAGGAAACTCTTGATTTACCGACACCTAAATAACCAGAAACCTCTGTTAACCGGCAAAATGCAGGAGTAGGTTCAGGTAAGTTTTATTTCATATTAGTGGCTATTCCTGGATCTGTGGCCGTGTAACCGGGGTTCCTACACCTGCTGCTATGCAACAGGGACGCCTGGATCTGTGGCCGGGGTTCCTGCACCTGTTGCTATGCAACAGGGACGCCTTGATCTGTGGCCGTGTACGCGACTCACATACCTTTTACTATACCTCTCCGTAATCCGGACTTTTTGATAAACCAGCACCACACCGGTCCGGTCGGTGCCGGATAAAAAAAAGTGTTTCCTGTATTTATTCAGCTATCAGCCACTTGATGCAAGATTCGGCCCCTCAAGCCTCATCAACATTTCCGAACTCTTCACAATGGAGGAATTTTCCTACTGGGGAGTCCTGGGAATTCTTGTGGTAGCACAACATGAAGTCTGCAAGTGGGACAGGTCCTCTGTTCCTTCAGCCATGGTCCAATGCACTATATGGGGGAAAATGGTAATTAGTTATTTTACTTTAATCAGTGATTAGGTCTGCAATTAAAATTGGTTTCTGAAGTACTGATTACTAAGATGTGCATGAACTATAGTGTAGTGCTAATGGGAGACTTTAACTACCCCAATACTGAATGAGGCAGTGATTGTGTTAAGGGCAGTGAAGGGGAGGAATTTCTGCTGTTTTCAGGAGCATTTTCTTGATCAGTATGTTTCCTGCCCAACGAGGAAGGTGGCATTGCTGGATCTAGTCCATGGGAATGAAGTGGGTCAAGTGGAGATTATCACAGTGGGGGAGCATCTCGGGAATAGTGATCATAATATCACACGGTTTAGTTATAAAAAAACACTTGCATTAATAGAGCACCTTTCACGACCTCAGGGTGTCCCAAAGTCCTTTAAAGCCAACAAAGTGTAGTCACTGTTGTAATGTAGCAAACACAGCAGCTAATTTGCGCACAGCAAGTTCCCACAAGCAGCAATGTGATCATGACCAGATAATCTGTTTTAGCGATGTTGATTAAGGGATAAATATTGGCCAAGAGACCGGGGAGAACTCCCTGCTCTTTAAAATAATGCCATGGGATCTTTTACGTCCACCTGAGAGAGCAAACAGGACCTCGGTTTAACGTTTCATCCGAAAGACAGCTCCTCAGACAGTGCACTGCACTGGAGTGTCAGCCTAGATTTTTTTAGTTTAAGTCTCTGGAGTGGAACTTGAGCCCACAACCTTCTGACTCAGAGGCGAGGGTACTACCATCTGAGGCTAACGCTATGGAGAAGGACAAGGAGCAATCTAGAATAAAAATATAACTGGAGGAGGGCTAATTTCAGCAAATTGAGGAGGGATCGGGCCTGGGTAAATTGGAGTCAAAGAAATGTAATGGAGCAATGAGCGGCCTTTAAAGAGGAGATGGTTCAGGTACAGTCTAGGTATATTCCTACAAAGGGGATAGGGAAGGCAACAAAAGCCAAAGCTCCCTGGATGATGAAGGAGTTGGAGAGTGGGATGAAGCAGAAAAAGGGGGCATATGACAGATGTCAGCTTGATAATACAAGGGAGAATCAGGCTGAATATAAAAAGTACAGAGAAGTGAAAAAGGAAGTAAGAGGGACAAAGATACAGTAAGAGAATAGATTGGCAGCTAACATAATAGGGAATCCAAAAGGTCTTCTACAGGCATACTAACAGTAAAAGGTTTGCCAGAGGAGCAGTGGGGCCCTTTAGAGGGCTAAAATGAAGATCTATTGGTGGAGGCAGAAGGCATGGCTGAGGTACCAAGTACTTTGCTTTGGTGTTTACCAAGGAAGAGGACTTTACCAAAGCTACGGTAAATGAGGAGGTTGTCGGGATACTGGATGAGATAAAAATAGATAAAAGAGGAGCTACTAGAAAGGCTGTCAGTATTAAAGTGGATAAGTCACCTGGTCCAGACGGAAAGCATCCTAGGTTGCCGAGGGGAGTAAGGGTAGAAATTGTGGAGGTGCTGGCCACAATCTTCCAATCCTCCTTAGATGCAGGGGTGGTGTCAAAGGACTGGAGGATTGCAAATGTTACACCCTTGTTCAAAAAAGGGGAAAAGGATAAACCTGGCAATTACAGGTCAGTCAGTTTAACGTCAGTGATGGGGAAGCTTTTAGAAACAATAATCCGGGAGAAAATTAACTACTTGAACAAGCATGGGCTAATAAAGGAGAGCCAGCACGGATCTGTTAAGGAAAATCATGTTTGACTAACTTGATTGTGTTATTTGATGAGATAACAGAGAGGGTGGATGAGGGTAGTGTAGTTGGCGATCTGTATATGGACTTTTAAAAGGCTTTTGATAATGTTAGGCTTCTTAGCAAAATTGAAGCCCATGGGATAAAACGGGCAGTTAGCAGCATGGATACAAAATTGGCTAAGGGACAGAAAACAGTTATGATGAATGGCTGTTCTTCGGACTGGAGGGAGGTATACAGTGGTGTTCCCTAGGATTCAGTACTAGGGTCACTGCTGTTTTTGATATACATTAATAACTTGGACTTGGGGGTACAGGGCACAATTTTGAAATTTACAGATGTCATGAAACTTGGAAGTGGAGTAAACAGCGAGGAAGATAGTAATAGACCTCAAGAGGACATAGACAGGCAGGTGGAATGGGTGGACACAGGACAGATGAAATTTAATGCAGAAAAAAGTGTGAGGTGATGCATTTTGGTAGAAAGAATGAGGAGAGACAATACAAGCTAAATGGTATGGTTTTAAAGGGGGTGCAAGAACTGAGAGACCTGGGGGTGATTGTGCACAAATCTTTGAAGGTGGCAGGACAGGTTACCAAAGCAGTTAATAAAGTAGATGGGATCCTGGTCTTTATAAATGGAGGCCAGGAAGTTATGCTAAACCTACATAAAACACCAGTTCGACCCCAGCTGAGGTATTGTGTCCAATTCTGGGCACCACTCTTCAGGAAGGACATGAAGGTTTTGGAGAGGGTACAGAAAAGATTTACTAGAATGGTTCCAGGGATGAGGGATTACAGTTACGTGGATAGACTGGAGAAGCTGGGGTTGTTCTCCTTAGAGCAAAGAAGGCTAAGAGGAGATTTGATAGTGGTGTTTAAAATCATGAAGGGTTTAGATAGAGTAAATAAACAGACACTGTTTCCAGTGGCTGAAGAGTCGATAACCAGAGGGCACAGATTTAAGGTGATTGGCAAAAGAACCAGAGGCGACGAGAGAAAAAAACTTTTTTACGCAATGAGAGGGGAAGATTTGGAATGCAGTTTGAGAAGGCGGTAGATAGAGATTCAAAAATAGCCTTCAAAAGGGAATTGGATAAATACTTGAAGGAGAAAAAATTGCAGGGATATGGGGAAAGAGCAGGGGAGTGGGACTAACTGGATTGCTCTTTGAAAGAGCCAGGGCAGACTCAATGGGCCGAATGGCCTCCTTCTGTGCTGTACTATAAATGGAGAGAAACTGCAAAGTGCTACAGTACAAAGGGATCTGGGGGTCCTGGTGCATGAAACACAGGTTAGTATGCAGGTACAGCAGGTGATCAGGAAGGCCAATGGAATCTTGGCTTTTATTGCAAGGGGGATGGAGTATAAAAGCAGGGAAGTCTTGCTTCAGTTATACAGGGTACTGGTGAGGCCACACCTGGAATACTGCGTACAGTTTTGGTTTCCATATTTAAGAAAAGATATACTTGCTCTTGAGGCAGTTCAGAGAAGGTTCACTCGGTTGATTCCGGAGATGAGGGGGTTGACTTATGAGGAAAGGTTGAGTAGGTTGGGCCTCTACTCATTGGAATTCAGAAGAATGAGAGGCGATCTTATCGAAACATAAAAGATTGTGAGGGGGCTTGATCGGGTGGATGTGGTGAGGATGTTTCCACTGATGGGTGAGACTAGAACTAGAGGGCATAATCTTAGAATAAGGGGCTGCCCTTTCAAAACTGAGATGAGGAGAAACTTCTTCACTCAGAGGGTAGTAAATCTATGGAATTTGCTACCCCAGAGAGCTGTGGAAGCTGCGACATTAAATAAATTTAAAACGGAGATAGACAGTTTCCTAGCTGATAAGGGAATAAGGGGTTACGGGGAGAGGGCAGGGAAGTGGACGTGAGTCTAAGTTCGGATCAGCCATGATCCTATTGAATGGCGGAGCAGGCCCGAGGGGCCGTATGGCCTACTCCTGCTCCTACTTCTTATGTTCTTATGTGTAGTGGTTTCCAGTGTGAATTCACATCCTACCATTCCATAATGTATTGTGCTGGTGCCTCAGTGCACTAGGGACACCTCAAGTGAAATCAATGAAGCTTTCGTGGTGAACTAATCTCAACCTGGCACAATTTATTTAGGACAGACTTGATTCTCATTTCCTTGTCTTGTGTAAAAAGCAAGACTGTTGGTAGATATGCAGGTTACTGCCATATGGATTCAGTCCACATTTTGCTCTCGATGGATGTATTCCTATTAAGAGACTCCCACTGTGTGATGGATCCCCTCCCTCTTCATTTGCTATATATAGGTCATAAAATAAAGTTAATAGAGTTAAAATATGTTCAGAATACCTGGGAGTGGAATTTGTGTGCACATGGTAAAATAAGCATAGATTCTACAGCAAGTTCTTCATGACAGATCACACAAGGGTCTTGTTCTTCAGTCTACAAAACACAAGAATCAGTGAATTGCAGCAGTTCTTACACTATCTCAGTATTGCCAATGAACGGAGCCTAACATCATGGCAATGCCATAGTAGAGCAGTATTAAAAGTTAAAATTAAAATCTCAAGTGGTTATTCCAGGAACACTACGCATTCATTCATTCATTCGGTGAACTTCTCTATTGCTACATTATAGAAGGGCAGAAGATCCCTTTCCACATATGGTAAATAGCAATGACACAAGCGTTTTGAAAACTGATAATGTACTCAAATAGTTAAGTGCCCTATGTCCACATGGAATAATAAGCTTTGAATAGTCCAGTTGGTCCTTGGGGACTCTTTCTCAACACATTCCTCTTCTCAATAATAACTATCACAATCCAAACTTAAAGAAGGTAAATGATTTCCCAAGCTTTTGCCTTGTACACTGAACTCTTCTTTCTGAGCCCTGACAAAGGCTATAAAGTTAAAATATGTTTTGTCTAATATGATATCCTTCACCATTGTACATGTCGTCTCTGTGCTGTCTCCCTTCAGCTGGGTAGAGATGAAAGTCTAGATCACAGACTTCCTCAGGCTACTAATAACCACACTACCAATTGACAGGTATTCAATTTGGGCTTGGTTATAAGTGTTAATTTAATCCTCTTGCTCCTCCTCTCCACCCCCCTCCCCCAAAGAAAGATGGAGACCCAATGAAACAGAACCTATAGATGGTCACCAAGTTTCAATGCTATCGGAGGATGGGATTTAAGCCCAGCTCTCTCTGAATGAGAGTTTAATTTTCTATTGCTAGGACTATTCGCTGTGTCAATGATAGTTTCAAATAAACTGTTGAAGTTTTTTTAAAAGAAATGAATGCCACAATCTGTACAGATGAGCTACAACATTCTCTAGTCACAGTGGGGTGAAAATTCCACATCAATGCCTGCTGGGGATGCGTATCGCAGAATTGTGCACTCGCTGCCTGTGATTTCTTTCAACCGTTCCTTTTAATAGATGGAAAATCACAAGCCGAGAGTGCACAGCTTCATGCCAAGAAGAATTTTTACTTTAAAAAAAATATAAACTGTCTGTCTCGAACTTTTATATACATAGTGTTCCAACACATTATGTGCCGTGTGTAGATTACCAGTGCCCTGGCTCCTTCCCATGACTTTAGTCTCTGCAGCCTAGATGAACGCCAAGCGGATTGCTGAGAGGATTTATTTGGATCACTGTTACTGCTCTGAAATGCAGAAAGTCAAAAGGAAAAGAAAATATTAATCGGGATGGGAATGATTCTCTTCATAAAACAACAGCCAATCGCTTGCTCCTAATTTTTACCAAAGCAGTAATTGCTCAGATTTACCTCGGAGAGTTTTGATTCCACTAATCGTGCTACTCTGTTAACAATTTCATCATAGGATAATCCCGTGAGGGATCCACCATTGGACAGCCTTACTTCTTTCAAGAAGTCCGTTAATGAACCCCTAAAATGCAAACAAAAATAGTCTTTTCATTTTACATGTTCCTCAGATATAAAACAAAAAAAAATGCATCAATTGCTTGCTCCAAATCAAATGTGCACCAGAGAAACACAGTTTTATTGGCGAAAACAAACTACTGTTGGGCGCACTTCTGTGAACAAAGTATTTCAGCCACTGATATTAACCTGGTAAACTGAGTATAGGATGTTGAAAGTTTCTCCATAATTTTCTCAAAGCTGTTCTTTCCACGGATTCTTACTGTTGTTGCCTTCGCCACTGCTGCTCCTCCGCCAGTTTGCATGGACCGCTGGGATGCGGATTGTTCAGATACTGGGGTAGCCCCTTGAATCTATGGATTAATGTATAGAAACCTTGGTTGGTCTCAAAACGATACCAAAAGTAATCTACATGCTACTTAATCCTCAACAAACCATTTACTCCTTCTAAAAATTAATTGAAACTACTGGAAAACAGAAAGAGATTTATTTTTTCTCTATTTAAGCTAGTTACTTCAGCCATGTTAGAACATATAGTGCTGTGATCCAGGCAGTGTCGCTGAAACGAGTGATTTCTTGCCAAGGTCAGAAGCATTCAGCCTGCATCTGAGACTAGGAGTGGACAGATCACTCGGTCCCCTTCATCGAGGCTTCTACAGATAGGCTATTCTCAACAATCACAGGATACCTTGACAGGAAGAGGAAAATGTGAGTGGAACCTCCACCTGCCTCAGGCACCATAAGAATGGCAAGGCAACTGTCTCAAGTGCCCCTGCCCGATTATTTCTCCCGCTGCTTCAGTCATGACCACTGCCACAATTCCCCAATTCTGAAGCATGTAACACCTCTATACCAGAAAACACAATTAGACCATCAGTCTCATGGCATCAATGCGCATCCCTGCAAATATAAGCAAATCATCCAACTACACTAGTGTGTGAACCAATGGGAGAAATGAAAAGGAATTAAATTAGATTGATTGGTTTAAGTCCCTATAGTTGGTAGACATTGTACATTTTCTAGACAACCAATTATCTCTAGTTTTCTTCCCACATTTCAGGGGTAGATGGAAGTGTAAAAAATTGTTACCTGGAACAAGATTGATTCAGATTGTTAAGGCTTCAGGAAGTGGATGTATGTGCAAAGAAGTAATTTGGAGCTCACATCAGCATATCAGTTTTATCTTGCGCCTCAAAGTGGGAAACTCAGCTAAGTCACTTAACTCAACAAGCTGGCAAGAACATACAAAACTCATTGCAATTATGGAAGGAAGATGCAAGTGGCAAGCATCTAGAAGGTTAACAAATCACCAGATGTCAAGTAACATGGACAAACTGGATAAAGTATGTCCCCATGTTTCATTTAGGCTCAGTTTAGTTGAGGAGTCACTGGTCTAATACAATTTATTAATTCCCACCTGTTCCTGTACAGGTGCAGAAGCCTCTGGCTGTGCTGTGACAGTAGTGGATCTGCCATGAGCAGACTTGGGCTGCCCAAATCCAGCCTGCACATTGTTTGCTTTTGCCTGTAAATGCTGTTCCAAAAAATGCTTCATCTAAAATGAAAAGAAACCAAACATTTACTACTTGAGGTCTCCTGAAAGCTTTGATTGCACATCCTTACAGAAATAGAAAATTATTAAAGAGCAAAATTAATCCAGACAGCGAATTCAATGCGGTGTAAAGGAATTAAAACAGAAAGAACATACCACTGCATCAGGATGTGGAGGTGGTGGTGGGATCTTTATCTGTGGAAGCATGCTCAGTTTAGTTCCACACTTCAACAAACCTATCTGTTCATCAAACTGATTCTAAGAAAAAAATGCCCAAATTATTACAAATTAGATAAAGATGCAAGTTATTACAACAGTTTATACCAGCACAAAAAGTCTTGTTAATAAACTATTAATTGTTATTAAGCAATACACTTGCAATAAGATCATATTCATAGGTTCTCTCAAAATGTATTTTTTTCCTAATTTCCTTCCTTCTCACCTAAAGTCATTCACTTTTACAAGGATACGGTTCCACAGGCACAGGAAGCCCTCCACGACCTCAGCAACATAGCCTTTGTTTTAAGTGTAATCCTAGATAATGATTGTTGGTGGACTATTCAATCGTGGAGGGTATCACAGCCAAACTCAAACTCAAACTCAATCCTGTTCTCACCTAATAGATATATGCACATATACAATTCAGAAGAACAAATACTTGTATTTATATAGTGTCTTTAACCTAGAACAATGTCCCAAGGTGCTTCACAGAAGCTTAATCAGACAAAAACGAACACTGAGCCAAAAGAGGTGATGTCAGAAGGGGTGATTAAAAGCTTGGTCCAAGAGAGATGGCTTTTAAGGAGAAGAAGAAAGTGGAGAGGCGGAGGAGTTTAGGGAGGAATTGCACAGCATGAGGCCTGGATGGCTGAAGGCACAGCGGCCAGCGGTGGGGTGAAGGGAGGGAAGAGAGGAAGACACTGAAGAGCAGGACCCATACATTTTCCCCCTTCTATAGCCCTGGGTGCCAAGGTCAATTGTAGCACCAAGTGGAGATCAGCGGACTCAGCACAGACCAAGAATCAAACCCATGACCGGTGTGGCTCAGTGCGTTATAATGTATTGGTAGCCTACACGTGAATTCAACAGCTAACTGGTTATTTGTTCTTAAGACTTTTACAATGCAGGAAAAAATAGGCAGAGTGGAGGATTCCAAGTCACTAAATTTACAAGGACAAGGTAAAGAACACGTGCAGACAGGGAATTTAAACTTCAGGACATTTTGGACTCTAGGGGAATCAAGGGATATGGCGGGAAAGTGGAGTAGAGGTCGAAGATCAGCCATGATTTTATTCAATGGCTGAGCAGGCTCGAGGGGCGGTATGGCCTACTCCTGCTCCTAATTCTTATGTTCTTAAAGGAAGTGAAAATTTGAACACTGAGTTACTTCTACCTATATGATCCAGGAATCAATTGCTGTTCACGATTCTATTAATCATAGTTTCTCCTTCCCTCCCGCTGTTTCCCAGAGGGACTGTCCTCTCTAAGATACCATTGTTCATTGTTTCCATGATCCCAACTTCAGCAGTCCTTATCTTGTACCATGCTGTGAAACTGCAGCAGGCACGGCACTTGTTCATGCATGTGTTCCCATACCACTGCTCCAATGTGACATAGCAATACAGATGTACTTCCTACAATCTGAAATACTGTATTCACTGCTCAGAACACAGTCTCATCTACACTGGGGAGAACAAACACAAATTAAGTGACTGCTTTGCAGAACACCTCCATGTCAGCTTGGCTCAATGGTAGCACTCGCATATGAAAGTTATAAGATCATGGGTTCGAATTCCACTCCAGGAACTTGAGCACATAATCTAGGCTGAAAGTTCAGCGCAGTACTGAGGGAGTACTGCATTGCCAGAGGCCCTTTCTTTTGGATGAGACTTTAAACTGAGGCCGGGTCTTCCTGCGCAGGTGCACATAAACGATCCTATGGCACTATTCAAAAGGAGCAGGGAAGTTTTTTCCAGTGCCCGGGTTAAACTGATTCCTTAAACAACACTTCCAAAAAACAGATTCACTGGTCATTCATCTTATTGCCGTTTGTGGGATCTCGTGGCATTTGCCTATATTACAAAACTAACTATACTTAAAATAATTCATTGGTTGTGATGTCTTGTGGGATATCCTGAGGACGTGAACTTAAGAGCATAAGAATTAGGAGCAAGAGTAGGCCATATGGCCCCTTGAGTCTGCTCCGCCATTCAATAAGATCATGGCTGATCTTCGACATCAACTCCACTTTACTGACTTATCCCCATATCCCTCAATTCCTCTGGAGTCCAAAAATCTATCTATCTTATAGTCACAAAGACATAACGGCACAGGAGGCCACCATTCAGCCCATCGAGTCTGTGCCAGCTTTCTATGGAGCAATCCAGTCAGTCCCATTCTCCCGCTCAATCCCCTGAGCCCAGCAAGTTTATTTCCCTCGTGCCTATCCAGTCTCCCCTTGAAAACATTGAGTGTCTCCGCTTCCACCACTTCTGTCGGCAGCGAGTTCCAGGTCCTCACCACTCGCTGTTTACATGCTGGTAGAAGATTTTTCGGTTCCCTTTTATGTTAACTGCCATTCTACTCTCATTTTCTCTTTGCCAATCTTATTTTCATCTTCTCATCCCCTCTCAACTTATTGTATTTGGTCTGGTTCTCCCTTGAAGAATTCACCTGACATGCATCATACACACTTTTTTGTTTCTTCATCTTCTCTATCTCCCTCGTCATCCAAGGAGCCCTTGCTTTGGTTCCCTTACCCTTCCCTCTTGTTGGAATGTACCTAGCCTGTACTTGGAACATCTCCTCCTTAAACCCACTGTTCCATTACAGTTTTTCCTGTCAGTCTTTGGTTCCATTTTACCCTGGCTAGATCCTTTTGCATCCCATTGAAGTTAGCCCTAACCAGTTTAGAAGTTCCACTCTAGATTGTTCCTTGCTCCTCTCCATTGCTAATCTAAATCTTATGATACGATGATCACTCGTACCCAAGTGTTCTCCCACAGACACTTGGTCGACCTGGCCCACCTCATTCCCCAGCACCAGATCCAGCAATGCCTCCTTCCTAGTTGGGCCAAGAACATACTGGTTAAGGAAATTCTCCTGAACACATTTCAGAAATTCCTCCCTCTCCTTTCCCTACACCCTGGAATTATCCCAATCGATATTTGGGTAAATAAAGTCCCCCAATATCACCACTCTATAGCTCTTGCATATCTCTGCGATTTCCCTGCAGATTTGTTCCTCTACCTCCCTCTCACTATTTGAAGGCCTGTAGAATACCCCCAATAGCGTGATCATACCCTTTTTGCTCCTCAACTCTAACCAAATGGATTCTGTCCTTGTCCCCTCAAAAACATCCTCCCTTTCCAACACTACAATGTCTTCCTTAATCAGCACTACCACCCCACCTCCCTTTTTTCTTCCCTATCTTTTCTGAATACCTTGTACCCTTGAATATTAAGTGCGCAAATAGAGGTAAATGAATATGATATGATTGGGATTACAGAAACATGGCTCCAGGGTGGCCAAGGCTGGGAACTCAACATCCAGGGGTATTCAATATTCAGGAAAGATATGCAGAAAGGAAAAGGAGGTGGGGTAGCATTGCTGGTTAAAGAGGGGATTAACACAATTGAAAGGAAGGATATTAGCTCTGATGATGTGGAATCTGTATGGGTAGAACTGAGAAATACCATGGGGCAGAAAATGTTAGTGGGAGTGGTATATAGACCTCCAAACAGTAATGCGGAGGTTGGGGATGGCATTAAAAGGGAAATTAGAGAAGCGTGCAATAAGGGCACAGCAGTCATCATGGATGACTTTAATCAATATAGATTGGGCTAACCAAATTAGTAACAATACTGTGGAGAAGGAATTCCTGGAGTGTTTACGGGATGGTTTCCTGGGCCAATATGTCGAGGAACCAACCAGAGATCAGGCCATCTTAGACTGGGTATTATGTAACGAGAAAGGATTAATTAGCAATCTTGTTGTACGAGGCCCCTTGGGTCAGAGCGATCATAATATGATCGAATTCTTCATTAAGATGGAGAATGAAGTAGTTGACTCAGAGACTAGGGTCCTGAATTTAAATAAAGGAAACTACGATGATCTGAGGCGCGAGTTGGGTAGGATTGATTGGGGAATGTCACTCAAAGGGTTGACGGTGGATAGGCAATTCAAATTCCTGGGACATTGGAACCGGTTCTGGGGGAGGTGGGACTAGTACAAACTGGACGGTTTGCACCTGGGCAGGACCGGGACTGATGTCCTAGGGGGAGTGTTTGCTAGTGCTGTTGGGGAGGGTTTAAACTAAAATGGGAGGGGGTTGGGAACCTGTGCAGAGAGACAGAGGAAAGGGAAGCAAGGATAGAAGCAAAAGACAGGAAGGAGAAAAGCAAAAGTGGAAGTCCGAGAAATCAAGGGTGTAAATCAAACATGGCCGCAGTAAACAATAATTCTAAAAGGTCTAAGAGTGTTAAAAAAACAAGCCTGAAGATTTTGTGTCTTAATGCGAGGAGCATTCGTAATAAGGTGGATGAATTAGCTGCGCAAATAGATGTAAACGGATATGATATAATTGGGATTACGGAGACATGGCTCCAGGGTGACCAAGGCTAGGAATTCAACATCCAGGGGTACTCAATATTCAGGAAGGACAGGCAAAAAGGAAAAGGCGGTGAGGTAGCATTGCTGGTTAAAGAAGAGATTAAAACAATAGTAAGGAAGGATATTAGCTCTGATGATGTGGAATCTGTATGGGTAGAGCTGAGAAATACCAAGGGGCAGAAAACATTAGTGGGTGTTGTATACAGACCCCCAAACAGTAATGCGGAGGTCGGGGATGGCATTAAACGGGAAATTAGAGAAGCGTGCAATAAGGACACAGCAGTTATCATGGGTGACTTTAATCTACATATAGATTGGGCTAACCAAATTAGTAACAAAACTGTGGAGCAGCAATTCCTGGAGTGTTTACGGGATGGCTTCCTGGACCAATATGTCGAGGAACCAACTAGAGATCAGGCCATCTTAGACTGGGTATTATGTAATGAGAAAGGATTCATTAGCAATCTTGTTGTTCAAGGCCCCTTGGGTCGGAGCGATCATAATATGATCGAATTCTTCATTAAGATGGAGAGTGAAATAGTTGACTCAGAGGCTAGGGTCCTGAATTTAAATAAAGGAGACTACGATGGTATGAGGTGCGCGTTGGGTAGGATTGATTGGGGAATGTCACTCAAAGGGTTGACGGTGGATGGGCAATGGCAAACATTCAAAGGCCACATGGATGAACTACAGAATTTGTTCATCCCAGTTTGGCATAAAAATAAAACAAAAAAGGTGACTCAACCGTGGCTAACAAGGGAAATTAGGGATAGCATAAGATCCAAGGAGAGGACATATAAATTGGCCAGAAAAAGCAGTAAACCTGAGGATTGGGAGTGTTTAGGATCCAACAAAGGAGGACAAAGGGATTAATTAAGAGGGTGAAAATAGAGTATGAGAGTAAGCTTGCAGGGAACATAAAAACTGACTGTAAAAGCTTTTATAGATATGTGAAGAGAAAAAGATTGGTGAAGTCAAGCGTAGGTCCCTTGCAGTCAGAATCAGAGGAATTTATAATGGGGAACAAAGAAATGGCAGACCAATTAAATACATACTTTGGTTCTGTCTTCACAAAGGAGGACACAAATAACCTCCCAAAGATGTCGGGAACATTGGGTCTAATGAAAGGGAGGAACTGATAGAAATCAGTATTTGTAGGGAAATGGTGTTCGGGAAATTGATGGGATTGAGGGCCGATAAATCCCCAGGGCCTGATAATCTACATCCTAGGGTACTTAAGGAACTGGCTCTAGAAATAGTAGATGCATTGCTGGTCATCTTCCAAAATTCGATAGACTCTGGAACAGTACCCATGGATTGGCGGGTAGCTAATGTTACCCCACTGTTCAAAAAGGGTGGTAGAGAGAAAACGGGGAATTACAGACTGGTAAGCCGGAGATCTGTAGTGGGGAAAATGCTAGAGTCCATTATAAAGGATGTAATAGCAGAGCACTTGGAAAAAAGTGACTGGATCGGACAAAGTCAACATGGCTTTACAAAAGGTAAATCGTGCTTTACTAATCTACTGGAATTTTTTGAGGATGTAATTGGTAAAATAGATAAGGGAGAACCAGTGGATGTGGTGTATTTGGATTTTCAAAAGGCTTTCGATAAGATCCCGCATAAGAGATTAGCGTGTAAAATTAAGGCACATGGGATTGGGGGCAAGGTATTGACTTGGATAGAGAACTGGTTGGCAGACAGGAAGCAAAGAGTTGGAATAAACGGCTCTTTTTCTGAGTGGCAGGCAGTGACTACTGGGGTACCGCAGGGATCGGTCCTTGGACCCCAGCTATTCACAATATATATTAATGATCTGGACGAGGGAACTAGATGCAATATCTCCAAGTTTGCGGACGACACAAAGCTGAGTGGGCGTATGTGCTGTGAGGAGGATGCCGAGAAACTCCAGTATGATTTGGACAGGTTGGGTGATTGGGCAGAAGCATGGCAGATGCAATATAACGTGGATAAATGTGAGGTTATCCACCTTGGTATCAAAAACAGGAAGGCAGATTATTATCTAAATGGCAATAGATTGGGAGAAGGGGAAGTGCAAAGAGACCTGGGTGTTCTTGTGCACCAGTCGCTGAAAGTAAGCATGCAGGTGCAGCAGGCGGTTAAGAAGGCAAATGGTATGTTGGCCTTCGTAGCAAGAGGGTTTGAGTACAGGAACAAGGATGTCTTGCTGCAGTTGTACAGGGCCTTGGTGAGGCCACATCTTGAGTACTGTGTGCAGTTTTGGTCGCCTTATCTGTGGAAGGATGTTCTTGCCATGGAAGGAGTGCAGCGAAGATTCACCAGGCTGATACCTGGGATGGCAGGAATGACATGAGGAGAGATTGGGTCGATTCGGCTTGTACTCGCTGGAGTTTAGAAAAATGAGAGGGGATCTCATTGAAACTTATAAAATTCTAACAGGACTAGACAGACTAGATGCTGGAAGGATGTTCCCGATGGTCGGGGAGTCCAGAACCAGGGGTCACAGTCTAAGGATAAGGGGTGAGCCATTTAGGACAGAGATGAGGAGGAATTTCTTCATCCAGGGAGTGGTGAACCTGTGGAATTCTCTGCCAAAGGCGGCAGTAGAGGCCAATTCATTAAATATATTCAAGATGGAGTTGGATATGTTTCTTAAGGCCAAAGGGATCAAGGGATATGGAGAGAAGGCAGGGACAGGGTACTGAATTTGGATGATCAGCCATGATCGCATTGAATGGCGGAGCAGGCTCGAGGGGCCGAATGGCCTGCTCCTGCTCCTATCTTCTATGTTTCTCACCGTTTTTAAGCCACGTTTCCGTTATTGCCACATCATATTGCCACACGGCTAATTGTGCTTGAAGCTCACCAAACTTATTTGCCACACTTTGTGCGTTTACGTACATGCATTCTAAACCCAACTTTGAATTTTTCGTAGTCTTTCTTAGTCTGCTCCTATCTAATATGGTAGTACTTCCGCCTCTAGTACTACTTTCTTCTCTAGTACTATCCAACACACTCACTCTTTTATGCACCTTATTCCTCTTTCCTGCATGCTGGTGCCCACCCCCCTGCCAAGCTAGTTTAAACCTTCCCCAATAGCACGAGCAAACGTCCACGCGAGAATACTGGTCCCGGCTCTGTTGAGGTGTAACCTGTCCGGCTTGTACAGGTCCCACCTTCCCCAGAAATGGTCCCAATGCCTCAGGAATCTAAAGCCCTCCCTCCTGCATCATCTCTCCAGCCACGCATTCATCTGTTCTATCCTCCTATTCCTGTACTCACTAGCACGTGGCACCAGGAGTAATCCGGAGATTACTACCTTTGAGGTCCTGCTTTTTAATCTCTTTCCTAGCTCATTATAGTCTGCCTGCAGGACCTCGTCCCTCTTTCTGCCTATGTCGTTGGTACCGATATGGACAACCTCCCCCACTCAGAGTGTCCTGCAGCCGCTCAGTGACATCCTTGACCCTGGCACCAGGGAGGCAACAAACCATCCTGGAGTCACGCTTGCGTCCACAGAAACGCCTATCTGTTCCCCTAACTAATGAATCCCCTATCACTATTGCTCTTCCACTTTTCTTCCTCCCACCCTGTGCAGCTGAGCCACCCGTGGTGCCGTGGCCTTGGCTCTGGCTGCTCTCCCCAGAGGAACCATCACCCCCACCAGTTTCCAGAACTGTGAACCGGTTAGAGCGCGAGATGCACTCTGGGGATTCCTGCCCTACCTGCCTGGTCCTCCTTCTCTGTCTGGTGGTCACCCATTCCCTCTCTGCCTGCACATTGAGGCTGCGGGGTGACCACTTCTAGAAACGTGCTTTCCCAGTATTTCTCAGCCTTGTGGATGCACTGTAATGACTCCAGCTGCCGCTCAACCTCTGAACCACGGAGCTCGAGTTGCTGCAGTGGGCGACACTTCATGCACACGTGGTCGTCCAGGCCGCAAGAAGCGTCCAGGATTTCCCACATGGCACAGGATGGGAAAATCATGGGACTGAGCTGCCCTGCCGTGCCTCTGTTTACCAGACTATGGAAGTAATTTAGCAGAAATAATCTTAAAACTTAACAAGAAACACTCAAAAGCTACCCACCAATCAGCACTTCCCTCTATTAGCTAGGCTATGAACTACTTAGCAGAAATATACTCAAAGCAAAACAAAAAAAAACTTACATCAATCAGCCCCTTCCCTTGTGCCGACGTCACTTTTTAATTCTGACGTCACTCTTTCCAATTCTGCCTTTGTCGAGTTGCTCCCGCTCAGGTCCGCTGCCTCTGCTCTCGGGCCTTCCTCTGCCGTGCTGTTTATTTGGTCCGCCTCCGCTCTCGCTCTTCAGTTCCCCGCTGCCCTCTCATGTCACTCCTTGATTTTTCTGTTTGAAGGCTGAGCCTGCTCCTCTCGCGCTCTTTATTCCGCTGCTCCCGCTCCTCTCACGCTCTTTATTCCGTTGAGCCCGCCCCTCTCGTGCTCTTTGTACCATTTGAGCCCGCTCCTCTCGCGCTTAGTACCGCTGCTCCCGCTCCTCACGCTCTTTGTACCGCTGCTCCCGCTCCTCACGCTCTTTGTACCGCTGCTCCCGCTCCTCACGCTCTTTGTACCGCTGCTCCCGCTCCTCACGCTCTTTGTACCGCTGCTCCAGCTCCTCTCACGCTCTTTATTCCGTTGAGCCCGCTCCCCTCGCGCTCTTTGTACCGCTGCTCCCGCTCCTCTTGCTCTTTGTACTGCTGCTCCCGCTCCTCACGCTCTTTGTACCGCTGCTCCCGCTCCTCTCGCGCTTTGTACCGTTGAGCCCGCTCCTCTCGCGCCCTTTGTACCGTTGAGCCCGCTCCTCTCGCGCCCTTTGTACCGCTGCTCCCGCTCCTCTCGCGCTTTGTACCGCTGCTCCCGCTCCTCTCGCGCCCTTTGTACCGCTGCTCCCGCTCCTCTCGCGCCCTTTGTACCGTTGAGCCCGCTCCTCTCGCGCTCTTTGTACCGCTGCTCCCGCTCCTCTCGCGCTCTTTGTACCATTGAGCCCGCTCCTCTCGCGCTCTTTGCACCGTTGAGCCCGCTCCTCTCGCGCTCTTTGTACCGCTGCTCCCGCTCCTCTCGCGCTTTGTACCGCTGCTCCCGCTCCTCTCGCGCTCTTTGTACCGCTGCTCCCGCTCCTCTCGCGCTCTTTGTACCATTGAGCCCGCTCCTCTCGCGCTCTTTGTACCGCTGCGCCCGCTCCTCTCACGCTCTTTGTACTATTGAGCCCGCTCCTCTCGCGCACTTTGTACCGTTGAGCCCGCTCCTCTCGCGCTCTTTGTACCGTTGAGCCCGCTCCTCTCGCGCTCTTTGTACCGTTGAGCCCGCTCCTCTCGCGCACTTTGTACCGTTGAGCCCGCTCCTCTCGCGCTCTTTGTACCGTTGAGCCCGCTCCTCTCGCGCTCTTTGTACCGCTGCTCCCGCTCCTCTCGCGCTTTGTACCGCTGCTCCCGCTCCTCTCGCGCTTTGTACCGCTGCTCCCGCTCCTCTCGCGCTTTGTACCGCTGCTCCCGCTCCTCTCGCGCTTTGTACCGCTGCTCCCGCTCCTCTCGCGCTTTATTCCGCTGCTCCCGCTCCTCCCGCGCTCTTTGTACCGCTGCTCCCGCTCCTCTCGCGCTCTTTACTCCGCTGCTCCCGCTCCTCTCGCGCTCTTTACTCCGCTGCTCCCGCTCCTCTCGCGCTCCTTATTCCGCTGCTCCCGCTCCTCTCGCGCTCTTTGTACCGCTGCTCCCGCTCCTCTCGCGCTCTTTATTCCGCTGCTCCCGCTCCTCTCGTGCTCTTTATTCCGCTGCTCCCGCTCCTCTCACGCTCTTTATTCCGCTGCTCCCGCTCCTCTCGCGCTCTTTATTCCGCTGCTCCCGCTCCTCTCGCGCTTTGTACCGCTGCTCCCGCTCCTCTCGCGCTCTTTATTCCGCTGCTCCCGCTCCTCTCGTGCTCTTTATTCCGCTGCTCCCGCTCCTCTCACGCTCTTTATTCCGCTGCTCCCGCTCCTCTCGCGCTCTTTATTCCGCTGCTCCCGCTCCTCTCGCGCTTTGTACCGCTGCTCCCGCTCCTCTCGCGCTCTTTATTCCGCTGCTCCCGCTCCTCTCGCGCTCTTTATTCCGCTGCTCCCGCCCTCTCGCACTCTTTGTACCGTTGAGCCCGCTCTTTGTACCGCTGCTCCCGCGCCTCTCGCGCTCTTTATACCACTGAGCCCGCATTTCCAGTTCTCGGGGGTTGAATTTATCCAAGTTACACCAACTTGCCTTTATATAGCATCTTTGACACAGTAATATGTATATCAGGTAAATCCCAAGGCACTTCACAGGAATCTAATCAGACAAAAATTGACACCGAGCCAAAGTTAGTACTTAGTGACATGGGGGAAAAACTCACCTTTGTAACATCTATCTTGTTTCTTATATCAGCTACAATTGCTTGCCAGCCATCAACAGTTGCACATACATGAGCAGACTCAGGATTCCTATTAACCAAAGGTACAATGGTTTGAGTTAGGTTTCAACAAGTAATGAATCTTGAAATGATTTTGCGGGGTCAAAATAACTCTTCCTGGATGGGATAACTGTCCACTTTTCATCATGTGAACTTGAGAGGGGGATTGTCAATGTAACACTTCTGTTCAGAAAGGGAGAATGCGATAAACCAGGTAACTGTAACACAGGCAGCCTAATGTCAGTAGTGGCTAGCTAGGCTTCTAGAGGCCACAATATAGGATAAAATCAATACTCAGAGAAAACCAGCCAGTATGAATTTATAAAAGGCAAGTTGAGTCAGATAAATTTGAAACAATAATGAAGTTTGTTGGGTGGGTATTACCTATATAGATTTTTTTAAGAATTTGATAAGGTGTCATATACACGGCTTGTTGATAAAATGAAGAGACATGTATTGAAAGAATTGTGGCAGCTGGTTAAAGCACAGAAACAGAAAGTACTGGTTAATAGATGTTGTTCCAGACTGGAGGAATATAATCTGTAATGTTCCCCAGAAGTTAGTGTTGGAACTATTGCTCTTCTATCTCGACTTGGGTATAAGGGGCATAATGACAAATGACACAAAAATAGGGAGAAAGGTTTACGGTAAAGAGGACTGTAAACAGATTCAGGCAGACATAAATAGGTTGGTAGATTAAGAGAGATGTCAGATTAAATTTAATGTGAAGAAATTTGAGATTATTTATTTTGGAAGGAAAAATAAGGAGGACTCAAATATACTAAAAGGGGTAGAGGAACAGAAAGATTTAGGGTTCAGCTACACAAATATTTACAAACAAGCAGGCAAATTGATAGAGCTGTAAAACAAGCATGTGGGATTCTAGGTTTTATAAATAGGGCAAAATGTACAAAAGTGAAGATATAATGAGATGCATAGAGTACAAAATACTATAAGGTGAACAGAGGAAAACAAAATTAAGGTAGGCATAGGATAAAGTTAGGGCTAACAATAATAAACATAAGGAGTACGTAAAGTGTAGTAGGGAGGAGAAACAGCAAATAAGAAGGGCTAAAAAGTAATATGACACAAGACTAGCAAATACTATAAAATGACTTTTAGAAGTTAAAAAAAATCAATAGTTAAAAAGGCTTGACCACTCAGGGATGGAAAGAGAAATTGTGGAGGATGAAAGTAAAGTGGCAATATTAAATAAATATTTTTTATTAGTTTTTACTAATGATGGTGGAAGAAAGAATATAGAGGTAGTAAAGAAGGATATGGAACTGATAAGAGCTAACTATAGAGAAGGAATTAACTCTTCAAAAAATAGCAGAATATCAGCGGATAAGTCACTGAACCTATGTGGGAACTCAGGGACACTTCCTGTGTCCCTGACAACTATGTGTACAGGAAGTTTGTCCAGCTGCAGCTACTGGCAGACCGCATTGCGGCGCTGGAGCTGCGTTTGGATACATACTGGACCATTCGCGAGGCTGAGGACGTCGTGGATATCACGTCTGTTGGTCACACCGCAGGCAAAGGTTGGACAGGCAGAAAGGGAACGGGTGACCAACAGACAGAGTATTGGCACAGGCAGGTAGTGCAGGGGTCCCCTGTGGACATCCCCCTCTCAAACAGATACACCACTTTGAGTGCTGTTGGGGGGGGATGGCTTATCAGAGGAAGGCAGCAGCAGCCAACTTCCTGGCACCAGGGGTGGCTCTGCTGCACAGGACAGGAGGAAAAAGAGGGGTAGAGCTATAGTAATAGGGGATTCTATTGCAAGGGGAATAGATGGGCGTTTCTGCGGCCGCAAACGAGACTCCAGGATGGTGTGTTGCCTCCCTGGTGCAAGGGTCAAGGATGTCTCAGAGCGGCTGCAGAACTTCTTGGAAGGGGAGGGTGAACAGCCAGTTGTCGTGGTGCATATAGGTACCAACGATATAGGTTAAAAACAGGATGAGGTCCTAAAAACTGAATATAGGGAGTTAGGAGGTAAATTAAAAAATAGGACCTCAAAAAGGTAGTAATCTCAGGATTGCTACCAGTGCCACGTGCTAGTCAGAGTAGAAATAGAAGGATATTTCAGATGAATACGTGGCTAGAGAAATGGTGCGAGGGGGAGGGATTCAAATTCCTGGGACATTGGAACCGGTTCTGGGGGAGGTGGGACCAGTTCAAACCGGACGGTTTGCACCTGGGCAGGGCCAGGATCGATGTCCTCGGGGGAGTGTTTGCTAGTGCTCTGGGGGAGGGTTTAAACTAAAATGGCAGGGGGTTGGGAACCTGAGCACGGGGACAGAGGAAAGGGAAACAAGGATAAAAGCAAAAGATAGGAAGGAGAAAAACAAAAGTGGCAGTCAGAGAAATCAACAGTTTAAATCAAACATGGCCACAGTAAATAATAATTCTAATAGGTCTAAGAGTGTTAAAAAAACAAGCCTGAAGGCTTTGTGTCTTAATGCGAGGAGCATTCGTAATAAGGTGATGAATTAGCTGCGCAAATAGAGGTAAACGAATATGATTTGATTGGGATTACGGAAACATGGCTCCAGGGTGGCCAAGGCTGGGAACTCAACATCCAGGGGTATTCAATATTCAGGAAAGATAGGCAAAAAGGAAAGGGAGGTGGGGTAGCATTGCTGGTTTAAGAAGGGATTAACACAGTTGTAATGAAGGATATTAGCTCTGATGATGTGGAATCTGTATGGGTAGAATTGAGAAATACCAAGGGGCAGAAAACGTTAGTGGGAGTGGTATATAGACCTCCAAACAGTAATGCGGAGGTTGGGGATGGCATTAAAAAGGGAAATTAGAGAAGCGTGCAATAAGGGCACAGCAGTCATCATGGGTGACTTTAATCTATATATAGATTGGGCTAACCAAATTAGTAACAATACTGTGGAGGAGGAATTCCTGGAGTGTTTACGGGATGGTTTCCTGGACCAATATGTCGAGGAACCAACCAGAGATCAGGCCATCTTAGACTGGGTATTATGTAACCAGAAAGGATTAATTAGCAATCTTGTTGTACGAGGCCCCTTGGGTCGGAGCGATCATAATATGAATGAATTCTTCATTAAGATGGAGAATGAAGTAGTTGACTCAGAGACTAGGGTCATGAATTTAAATAAAGGAAACTATGATGGTCTGAGGCGCGAGTTGGGTAGGATTGATTGGGGAATGTCACTCAAAGGGTTGACGGTGGATAGGCAATGGCAAACATTCAAAGACCGCATGGATGAACTACAGAATTTGTTCATCCCAGTTTGGCATAAAAATAAAACAAAGAAGGTGACTCAACCGTGGCTAACAAGGGAAATTAGGGATAGCATAAGATCCAAGGAGAGGACATATAAATTGGCCAGAAAAAGCAGTAAACTTGAGGATTGGGAGCAGTTTAGGATTCAACAAAGGAGGACAAAGGGATTAATTAAGAAAGGGAAAATAGAATATGAGAGTAAGCTTGCAGGAAACATAAAAACTGACTGTAAAAGCTTTTATAGATATGTGAAGAGAAAAAGGTTGGTGAAGTCAAGCTTAGGCCCCTTGCAGTCAGAATCAGGGGAATTTATAATGGGGAACAAAGAAATGGCAGACCAACTAAATTCATACTTTGGTTCTGTCTTCACAAAGGAGGACATAAATAACCTCCCAAAGATGTCGGGGAACATAGGGTCTGATGAAAGGGAGGAACTGAAAGATATCAGTATTTGTAGGGAAATGGTGTTAGGGAAATTGATGGGATTGAAGGCCGATATATCCCCAGGGCCTGATAATCTACATCCTAGGGTACTTAAGGAACTGGCTCTAGAAATAGTAGATGCATTGCTGGTCATCTTCTAACATTCGATGGAATCTGGAACAGTACCCATGGATTGGAGGGTAGCTAATGTTGCCCCACTATTCAAAAAAGGTGGTAGAGAATAAACAGGGAATTACAGACCGGTAAGCCTGACATCAGTAGTGGGGAAAATGCTAGAGTCCATTATAAAAGATGTAATAGCAGAGCACTAGGAAAACAGTGACCGGATCGGACAAAGTCAACATGGATTTACAGAAGGTAAGTCATGCTTGACGAATCTACTGGAATTTTTTGAGGATGTAACTAGTAAAATAGATAAGGGAGAACCAGTGGATGTGGTGTATTTAGACTTTCAGAAGGCTTTCGATAAGGTGCCGCATAAGAGATTAGCGTGTAAAGTTAAGGCACATGGGATTGGAGGCAAGGTATTGACTTGGATAGAGAACTGGTTGGCAGACAGAAAGCAAAGAGTTGGAATAGACGGGTCTTTTTCCGAGTGGCAGGCAGTGACTAGTGGGGTACCGCAGGGATCGGTCCTTGGACCCCAGCTATTCACAATATATATTAATGATCTAGACAAGGGAACTAGATGTAATATCTCCAAATTTGCAGTAGACACAAAGCTGGGTGGGTGTGTGTGCTGTGAGGAGGATGCCGAGAAACTACAGGATGATTTGGACAGGTTGGGTGATTGGGCAGAAGCATGGCAGATGCAATATAATGTGGATAAATGTGAGGTTATCCACTTTGGTGGCAAAAACAGGAAGGCAGATTATCTGAATGGCAATAAATTGGGAGAAGAGGAAGTGCAACGAGGCCTGGGTGTCCTTGTGCACCAGTCGCTGAAGGTAAGCATGCAGGTGCAGCAGGCGGTTAAGAAGGCAAATGGTATGTTGGCCTTCGTAGCGAGGGTTTGAGTACAGGAACAAGGATGTCTTGCTGCAGTTGTACAGGGCCTTGGTGAGACCACATCTTGATTATTGTGTGCAGTTTTGGTCGCCTTATCTGAGGAAGGATGTTCTTGCCATGGAAGGAGTTCAGCGAAGATTCACCAGGCAGATACCTGGGATGGCAGGAATGACGTATGAGGAGAGATTGGGACGATTGGGCTTGTACTCGCTGGAGTTTAGAAGAATGAGAGGGGATCTCATTGAAACTTATAAAATTCTGACAGGACTGGACAGACTAGATGCAGGAAGGATGTTCCCGATGGTCGGGGAGTCCAGAACCAGGGGTCACAGTCTAAGGATAAGGGGTAGGCCATTTAGGACAGAAATGAGGAGGAATTTCTTCACCCAGAGAGTGGTGAACCTGTGGAATTCTCTACCACAGAAGGCAGTAGAGGCCAATACATTAAATATATTCAAGAAGGAGTTGGATATATTTCTTAAGGCTAAAAGGATCAAGGGGTATGGGGAGAAAGCAAGGACCGGGTATTGAATTTGGATCATCAGCCATGATCGCATTGAATGGCAGAGCAGGCTCGAGGGGCCGAATGGCCTACTCCTGCTCCTATCTTCTATGTTTCTATGGGCCATGATGGCACAAAGCAGATTTTTTAAATCTTGCATGTATGTGTCCTGCATGCAATTAAAGCCCTTTAGCTCCATAGAACTAGTCCCCAATGGTCAGGAGAAAGTCCCTCCATTTCATCATGGACAATAAAGGTAAGCTATATGCCAAAGGCAGTTCTTAAAAAGACAGGGTATTTTCTCTTGGTTTTTTAATGTATTTTTGGTGCAGGGACTGTGTGTTGGGGTTTTTTAATTTTTGTCAATTGAAAAACACAGGAATTGGTGTTTCACTGGAAAGCTGACTGTAAATGAAATATCTCAAAACAGAAGGATACTTAGAGAAGTTAGGATCAGCAGTCACTCCCAGAATATTTTACAAAGGTGGTAGAGTCCATTATAAAAGATGTAATAGCAGAGCACTTGGAAAACAGTGACAGGATCGGACAAAGTCAACATGGATTTACAAAAGGTAAATCATGCTTGACTAATCTACTGGAATTTTTTGAGGATGTAACTGGTAGAATAGATAAGGGAGAACCAGTGGATGTGGCGTTTTTGGACTTCCAGAAGGCTTTCGATAAGGTCCCGCATAACAGACTAGCGTGCAAAGTTAAAGCACATGGGATTGGGGGTAAGGTACTGACTTGGATAGAAAACTGGCTGGCAGACAGGAAGCAAAGAGTTGGAATAAACGGGTCTTTTTCCAAGTGGAAGGCAGTGACTAGTGGGGTACCGCAGGGATCGGTGCTAGGACACCAGTTATTCACAATATATATTAATGATCTAGACGAGGGAACTAGATGTAATATCTCCAAGTTTGCAGACGACACAAAGCCGGGTGGGCGTGTGTGCTGTGAGGAGGATGCAGAGAAACTCCAGTACGATTTGGACAGGATGGGCGATTGGGCAGATGCGTGGCAGATGCAGTATAATGTGGATAAATGCGAGGTTATCTACTTTGGTGGCAAAAACAGGAAGGCAGATTATTATCTGAACGGCAATAGATTGGGAAAAGGGGAAGTGCAACGAGACCTGGGTGTCCTTGTGCACCAGTCGCTGAAGGTAAGCATGCAGGTGCAGCAGGCGGTTAAGAAGGCAAATGGTATGTTGGCCTTCATAGCGAGAGGATTCAAGTACAGGAGCAAGGATGTCTTGCTGCAGTTGTACAGGGCCTTGGTGAGACCACACCTTGAGTATTGTGTGCAGTTTTGGTCATCTTATCTGAGGAAGTATGTTCTTGCCATGGAGGGAGTGCAGCGAAGATTCACCAGACTGATACCTGGGATGGCAGGAATGACGTATGAGGAGAGATTGGGTCGATTAGGCTTATATTCACTAGCATTTAGAAGAATGAGGGGGGGATCTCATTGAAACTTATAAAATTCTAACAGGACTAGACAGACTAGATGCAGGAAGGCTGTTCCCGATGACGTGGAGTCCAGAACCAGGGGTCACAGTCTAAGGATAAGGGGTAAGCCATTTAGGATTGAGATGAGGAGGAATTTCTTCACCCAGAGAGTAGTGAACCTGTGGAATTCTCTACCACAGAAGACAGTTGAGGCCAATTCATTAAATATATTGAAGAAGGAGTTAGATATATTTCTTAAGGCTAAGGGGATCAAGGGATATGGGGAGAAAGGAGGGACAGGGTACTGAATTTGGATGATCAGCCATAATCGCATTGAATGGCGGAGCAGGCTCGAGGGGCCGAATGGCCTACTCATGCTCCTATCTTCTATGTTTCTAATACAAATTTCCACCGCAGTCCAGGGTGCAACAGCTCAGGGCACCAGCTGGAAACTAAGTCGAATGTCTGTTGGCAAGTCAATTTAAAATGAATGATGGGTCTGCTTTTAAAGCACATCAATCATAGCATTTAAAGGCTGAAGTGGTAGATGAAAGAGATTTGCTGGAGGCCAGATAGCACCAGGGTAGGACTATCTTCATCCGCCATAAATTCCACCACCATTTTCTTGACACACCTCAGAAACTGCCTCCACAGGCGGTGGGTCAGCATAGAGGCAGTTGCAGAGTTGTGTCATCTGACACAGGTGACCTATAGGCAACTTTCAAATGTTCCTCTGCTGCCATTCTAAGGCTGAAAGAACAGCCTGCCAATGGGCCAGAACAAGACAACACCCTGAATCCCTCTCACCAACTTTTGCAAGCACAACTGTACACATAACCTAGAGAGTTAAATGCGTGGCTCAAAGACTGGTGTGGGAGAAATGGGTTTTGCTTCCTGGGACACTGGCACCAGTACTGGGGCAGGAGGGAGCTGTTCCGTTGGGATGGGCTTCACTTGGCCAGTGCTGGGACTAGAGTCCTGGTGGATCATATAACTAGGGCTGTAGAGAGGGCTTTAAACTAACTAGTGGGGGGGGGGGGGGGGGAGGTTCCTGGAGAGCAAATAATAAAAATGACAACAGAGAAGGTCATAGACTTAGGTAGCAGTGGGGAAATTAAAAACCAGAGCATGTCAGGAAGGGGCAGAAGGTATGGAGTAAAAGGTAAAGTAATAAAAAGGGCAAAAGCAGGAACTAAGTGACACAAAACATCTTTGAAAGTTCTCTATCTGAATGCACGTAGCATTCTTAACAAAATAGATGAGTTAGTGGCACAAATAACTACATATGGGTATGATCTTGTGGCTATTACAGAAACATGGCTGCAGGGTGACAATGCCTGAGAATTAAACATACCAGGTTATTTAACGATCAGGAAGGACAGGCAGGAAGGAAGGGGAGGTGGGGTGGCTATGTTAATAAAGGAAGGAATCACTGTAATACAGAGAAATGATATTGGGTCAAAAGATCAGGACAATGAAACAGTTTGGGTGGAGGTAAGGAATAATAAGGGGAAAAAAACACTAGTGGGCGTAGTCTATAGGCCTCCGAACTGTGGCAACTCTGTTGGACGGAGTATCAATCAGGAAATAGTTGAGGCTTGTAATAAAGGAACATCTATAATTATGGGGGATTTTAACTATCATATTAATTGGACAAATCAAATTGGGCAGGGCTGCCTTGAGGATGAGTTCATTGAGTGTATTAGGGATGGGTTTCTTGAGCAGTATGTAACTGAACCGACCAGGGGGCAGGCAACCTTAGATCTGGTCCTGTGTAACGAGACAGGATTAATTAAAAATGTCCTAGTAAAGGATCCCCTTGGAATGAGTGACCATAACATGGTTGAATTCCATATTCAATTAGAGGGTGAGAAGGTTGGATCTCAAACAAGCGTGCTAAGCTTGAATAAAGGAGACTATGAAGGTATGAGAGCGGAATTGAGTAGAGTGGATTGGGAAAATAGATTAAAGGGTAAGACGATACATGATCAGTGGTGTACATTTAAGGAGTTATTTTACAACTTCCAAAAAATATATATTCCACTGAGAAGAAAAGGGTGTAAAAGAAAAGACAGCCATCCGTGGCTAAGTAAAGAAATTAAGGATAGTATTCGACTAAAAACAAGGGCATATAAGGTAGCCAAATCTAGTGGGAGGATAGAGGATTGGGAAAACTTTAAAAGACAGCAAAAAATAACAAAAAGATTGATTAGGAAAGGGAAGATAGATTATGAAAGTAAATTAGCAAAAAATATAAAAACAGATAGTAAGAGTTTTTATAGTTATATAAAAAGAAAAAGGGTGGCTAAAGTAAATGTTGGTCCCTTAGAGGATGAGACCGGGAAATTAATGGTGGGAAATATGGAGATGGCAAAAACACTGAATGAATATTTTGTATCAGTCTTTACAGTAGAAGACACTAAGAATATCCCAACACTGGACAAACAGGGGGCTAAAGGGGGGGGGGGGGGGGGGGGGGAGGAGCTAAACACGATCAAAATCACTAAGGAAGTGGTACTCGGTAAAATAATGGGACTCAAGGCGGTTAAATCACCTGGACCTGATGGCTTACATCCTAGGGTCTTGAGGGAAGTGGCGGTAGGGATTGTGGATGCATTGGTAATAATTTTCCAAAACTCCCTGGACTCGGCAATGGTCCCGGCAGACTGGAAAACTGCTAATGTAACACCCTTATTTAAAAAGGGCAGTAGACAGAAGGCTGGAAACTATAGACCGGTTAGCCGAACATCTGTGGTAGGTAAAATTTTGGAGTCCATTATTAAGGAGACAGTAACAGGACATTTGGATAATCATAATTTAATAGGACAAAGTCAGCATGGTTTTATGAAGGGGAAGTCATGTTTGACAAATTTGCTGGAGTTCTTTGAGGAAGTAACATATAGGGTGGATAAAGGGGAACCAGTGGACGTAGTGTATTTAGACTTCCAAAAGGCATTTGACAAGGTGCCACACAAAAGATTATTGCTTAAGATAAAAAATCACGGGATTGGGGGTAATATTCTGGCATGGATAGAGGATTGGCTATCTAACAGAAGGCAGAGAGTTGGGATAAATGGTTCATTCTCAGACTGGCAATCAGTAACTAGTGGTGTTCCGCAGGGGTCAGTGCTGGGTCCCCAACTCTTTACAATCTATATTAACGATTTGGAGGAGGGGACTGAGTGTAACATATCAAAGTTTGCAGAGGATACTAAGATGGGGGGGAAAGTAGTGAGTGAGGAGGACATAAAAAACCTTCAAGGGGACATAGACAGGCTAAGTAAGTGGGCAGAGATTTGGCAGATGGAATACAATACTGGAAAGTGTGAGGTTATGCACTTTGGCAGGAAAAATCGTAGAGCAAGTTATTATCTTAATGGCAAGAAACTGGAAAGTACTGAAGTACAAAGGGATCTGGGGGTCCTGGTGCACGAAACTCAAAAGGTTAGTATGCAGGTGCAGCAAGTGATTAAGGCCAATGGAATGTTGGCTTTCATTGCTAGGGGGATAGAATATAAAAATAGGGAGGTATTGCTTCAGTAGTACAAGGTATTGATGAGACCGCACCTGGAATACTGCGTACAGTTTTGGTGTCCATACTTAAGAAAGGACATACTTGCTCTCGAGTCAGTACAAAGAAGGTTCACTCGGTTAATCCCGGGGATGGACATATGAGGAGAGGTTGAGTAGATTGGGACTCTACTCATTGGAGTTCAGAAGAATGAGAGGCGATCTTATTGAAACATATAAGATTGTGAAGGGGTTGGATTGGGTGGATGCAGGGAAGATGTTCCCGATGATGGGTGAAACTAGAACTAGGGGGCATAGTCTTAGAATAAGGGGCTGCTCTTTCAAAACTGAGGTGAGGAGGAACTACTTCACTCAGAGGGTGGTAGGTCTATGGAATATGCTGCCCCAGAAGCTGTAGAAGCTACATCATTACATAAATTTAAAACGGAAATAGACAGTTTCCTAGAAGTAAAGGGAATAAAGGGTTATGGGGAGCGGGCAGGAATTTGGACATGAGTCTAGGTTCGGATCGGTCATGGCCCTGTGGGTAGCGGAGCGGGCCCAGGGGCCGTGTAGCCTGATCCTGCTCCTATTTCGTGTGTCTAATTCTGTTAGATGCAGGAGATGGTTCTGTGATAGTGGATTGGCAGTTAGGATCAGATCAGCCATGATCTTATTGAATGGCGGAGCAGGCTCGAGGGGCCGATTGGCCTACTCATGCTCCTATTTCTTATGTTCTTATGTTCTAAGAAGGCAGTTAATGAGCTTGGGCAGTTAGCAACAGGTGAGGAAGAGCAAACGGGTGCCAGAGCAGGAATTCGCATCACTCCATCACTTGCCAAGAGACTCCTTTTACTGCATCCATATTTTTGCTGCCAAGCAGGTTCTTTTTGCAGCCACTTTGTTTTGCCATCCAGGGACATTTCCCTTGATAATCATCCAACTGCCTTTAAATAGTGCTGGAACTAGGGAAATCAGCAGTTCCTTTTCATCCTGTGTCAATGCTGCTGCATGGGAGGACAACTATTCTCAGCCGATCCTGGTTGACACAAACTTCTACAGGAGACTTTGGTTTACCCGGAGGTTATATGTCCGGAAACCTCGATCTACCGGCAGAATTCAGGAGCCGTTTTGTTAGGTTTTTTTTCTTCTCGTGGCTTTTTTTTTCCAACAGCCAGGCTCTGGAAAGTCTCTCTGAAGCTGTTGCTAATCTACAGAGACGCTTCCAAGGTACGGGCCGACTGTTTGAAGCTGTTGTTGTCAGATACGGAGATGAAAACCTCCGTATGTTTCAACATTAACGCTGGTATATCTGGCAGTTTTGATAGATCGGCAACAGCTCGGTCCCGTCGGTGCCGGATATAACAAAGTTTCCTGTATTTAATTTCAGAGGATGGATAACCGCCTCGATTGCTAAGGCCATGGACTCCAGCTATTAATAGTGGGGCACCAATACCATGCACCCTGAACAACATACAAATTCTACATTTATGCATGTCAAATCTGTTGTGATAGTCCACTCACCGTGTCACATTCTCTTCTGCTCTCCTGAGTTGAACTGAACAGTCTTGCTCAGCCTGTTGCAACTGGAAGAGGCCATGATCCCTACGACACTCCAAAAACAAAATCTGAAAAAAACATTTAAAAACATACAAAAGTATGGACTTATATTATTGTGGTAAACCACTGTTTGTATTCCACTGTGTACATGCCTGGACATGCCTCGGCTGACTCCTCCCACAAGTCCTAGTATAAAGGTGACTGCTCCCCAGCCCTTTGTATTCTGGACCGGTCGACCACTCGAGGCAGACCTTCATTCTTTTGTTAATAAAAGCCTTTAGTTACTCTCTTAACTCTCAGTCTTTTATGAGTAATTGATAGCGCATCAATTATACAACAAAATGCTGATGAAATGTGTCAAATTCAAACGTGGGGATTCATGTTTTCACCATAAAATGGAATCTATTGGGGGTATGGCGACCCAGAGGATAACGCTGGAGGTTACTTTTATTCATAACATATTCAGTAGGCATGCAAGACACATTAGTACATCAAGGCCTAATAGACATCAATCTACTTCAGGATGTCAATATTAAAGGAAGAAAACAGTGAGTATAACATGGATGGGTTAAGTTAAAAGTAACAGGAATGGGAGTGGTCATTGACTGTTTCCTAAAGGTTTATGCTCATGGTTAGCCCGCTGTCACCAAAGCGAACAGAGCCCCGAGTTGCATTGCTCAGACTGTTCACTTTTAAACTAGGGCCACAATAATAGGGTTATATAGGAGATCTCATCTAGAGTAAAGTTGGGGATGGGAGAATTGGCCTCAGCACCCCCAGGCTATGGAGGTCATTGCTCCTGTTTGCTATGCAGCGACCTCTGCTGGAAGTGAATATTGACAGGTATAATATTCAAACTGCTGATAGAAAATTATCTTAACCTCTATGTGAATGCAGTTACACAAAATCCATAATTCTGAAATACCCTTGTTCCCGTGCATTTTGGAAAAACTCCAAATAACTCCACGAAATACTGTGCAGGGATTGGCTGAGATTCGCAGCATTTATCTGATGTAATTCTTGATTATGCAGCCCGCCCTCCCCAACAAGCATTCTCTTCTGTTGGAAAACGTGATACAGATCAGCCACAAAATGTAGTCTCAATTAGGCTGATAGTCTGTCAGACTATTACGGTAACATTGTCTGTGATGGGGATCTAGATTAGCATTAGGTGATAGAACTGCCATATTTACTATGTTCCAGAGTACAACATACTGCATTCACTTTAAGGACCATTCATAGTCGAAAGCTGTGCTAATCAATTGAACTATACTGTTCAAGGTATGCGTACAATCAAACACTCCAACTCAGTTACCCTTACTTTGAAGTGTTTTAGAAACCCCAATATTATTTTCAGTGAAACTTGACTGATAGTGACTGATTCTTAACTTACTAAATTTGAGCTTTTAATTTTAATATAATTTAAAATGTGCTGTTCCTGATAAAGTTATCCGTGCTCAAAACAGGTGGTCGTTTAAGAGTTTTCAATATAAATACAAATAGTCTGGGCACAATTTACTTTCCTACTCAATCCACTTTTTCTATATTTTTTTAATAAATGACCCTCTAAGCTAACCGCACAACAATACCAGGCCCAAACCTAGATCAGTCAGTTTCAATAGCTGAAAATGTCAAATAGCTTGCAGAGACAAAATAACAGGAGATATTCCTAGGATGGTAAACCACCTCCAACATTCACCCAATAACTAGAACCGTTTCTTATCTGCTCGAAGATTAGCAATAACACTTACCTCAGCAGCTACCGCTCGCTTTTTTGCCTCTACTAACTTTACAATGTTTTTTGCAGACACATCTTCTAGTTTAGCTTTGTCTTTATTCCACAGTAACCTGCCATAGAAGTAGCAACAGAGCTGTGAGTATTACCAACTGAATAGATGCCTGGGAGCAGACAGCATTTCAATCAAGAAGTTCACTTGACATCCTAACCACGCAAGTCAAGCTCAAGCAGTTTGTAACAGCCACCAAAAATGAAATTTCAACATTGATATTACTACAGGATACTCATTATTATTTTAAAAATTATTTATTTATTTTTAAACTGATTGTGAACTTCAGAGGCTAGTTCGATTTGATTTTGAGCACTTTTTTTGCCAGCAGCAACTCTAATTGTGATGAGGATTACCAGTTTGCTCTGTGTTGCCAATAGAAGATAATATCCACATTGATGGATAACAATATTGTAAGTAATCCAGAAAATAATAGACGCTATTTTATTCTATAGCTCAAGATTGTAATAATAGTTTCATTGACCAGCAAGTTCGTACAAGACTGCAGTAGATTATCACTTAACGGTCCAAATTGTGAGGGAGCAGTGAGGTGGGGATTTGTAAGATAACAGTATTCACCCAGGAAACAAAACATTGTGCTGCTGATCATAACTGATGCCCGTCTGCTTATGGCCAAGCTTTCATAGTTCACTCACTCATGTTCGACATTAAATATCAGGCATTTCCATAGGGCCCATCACAAACACCTCATCGTGTTGTCAAAATCACAATCAGCTCATTTTGGGAGGCAGTGACTATCGTTATGTAGTAATTGCTGCTGCAATGAACCATCAATAATGCAACCTGACAATTAGGTGCTTCTTGCTGGTTCTCTCATTCCAACCTATTTTTATATCTAACTCACTTCTTTCTTTTATTCCTCTTCAGTGGTTTCTTTGATTATCACGCATTTTAAATCTGCTGTTTCGAATTTCCTTGCTCTTCCACCATTTTCTTTTTTACTTCTTTGAATCCCTTTGCTCTATACTGTTTATGCCAAGGTCCTTCATGCCTCTCCATGTTGCCTCCTTATTTTCCTCTCTTGTCCACACTGCCTCTTTCACATTCCTCTCCTGCCCCATCTATCAGCGAGGGAATAGACTCTGTTCACATCACAGAGGAGGCCTGGATAAGTCTGATCTCCCAAGAGCATTACCTGACTCCTGCTGTGAGAGCAGAGAGCACATTTTTGGCGAGAGGGGCAGAAGCAGACTGAACTCTAATCCTACATGTTGTTTTCCCAAACGTGGATTGAAACAGCAACTGATGAACGCTCAATAAAGCAATATTGGTGCGGTTTTAAAAAGTGGACTACCGTGCATTATCTTGTCTGACTGAGAACAGCTGAGAGACTCCTGGACTACCTCCAGACTTAGCCTTCACTTTCACAACCTATCAGATCTGCGTAACAGTTTATTGAAGCACTAATTGATGCTTGTGGTTTTGGCAGAGATCGTACCTTTCATTTGCAAACTGTGCTGTAATTTTCTTTATTTCTTCTTCTTTGCTTTGAAGTTGCTGGTTAAATCTAAAGAGCAAAAATGTGTTGTTACAACAACCTACAATCTAATTTAATAGGTACATTATAGACAAACAAAAGCAGGGGTCAAATTACCCACAGATCTAAGAACCATTTTTTCTTCATTTGTAGAAGAGGTTTTTTCCTTGAAATTAGGCATTTTTGTTTTATTACATTACCCAAAAGGGGCATATTGTGGTTTGCAGTACAGAACAAACAGGAATTGGGTATTGCAACATATATTTTATATCTTGATTATGAGAGATTTACACTGCGTATATTCTATATTGAGAAATACCTAGACATTTCTAGCTGAAAATGTTCTTGGAGTCTTGAATACAGGTTTTGTGTATAAGTTCGTTGTTGCTGCTCTTTCTTTAGTTTAATCGTCAAATGCTCCACGTTCTTTGCAAGAACCTGAAAAAGGTTTCAAACAATTAAAACGGACGTCGAAATAATAAAGTTTTGTGTGGTAAAGCCAGAAATTCCCCATTATCAACAGCAACCAGTGCGCTAGCTGCAAAAATACTTGCCCAAAATTATCATTTTCCAATACAGATTCTTGTGGTTCGTTTTAAAAAGTTATGACCACACATGGGCAGGTTTCACTGCGTTACAAATGAAATACATTAAAAAAAAAACTTACTTTGTTTTCATTTTCTAGAGCAATTAGCTTTTGCCTCATTTCAGATTCCTCTTTCACATTTTGCCAAATGTCCTTCTGTATTTTGATGGCTCCATTGCCTATCAGTGGGGACGAACAAAAATCCTGTAAGAGAAAATCAAACAGCTTAAATCTCTCTCAAGGATAGCTCCTGCATTTCAACATTTGACTCCATTACCGTATCTATGCTTTTTTCACTGTCAAAAATCTACTGTGGTGTCCCCCAGCAATTGTACTGGTATCTAGCACCACAGAGTCCATTCAGAATGGATAAAGCTTACCAATAGGGCTAGATTCCTTAGCAGGCTTTGATTCAGTCTTGACTAGAATTCAAACTCATGCCCTCATTGGGCAAGGGTGCTTCAGGAAGTGCCAGACAGCAATGCAGTCCTCTATCCCAATAAGAGAGGAAATAAATTAAATAAACAGGTCCAGTCTTGTACTATGGGGGAAATAGCTCCTTTTGATCATAAATCGGTATTGACAGTGTTCATGGAAAAGTCTTCAGCAGAAGATACCTCGCATAACAGTCACTACGTTTCAAAAGTAATCCATCTGTATGTGATGAGCTTTGAGATGTTCCTCAGTGATGTGATAAAGCGCTAAATAAATTCAAGTCTTTTTATTAGGAGTCTAAAAGGGTAAAAAGAACTTTGTTCCATGCCTTCAAGACTCTGAAGGATACAGATCAGCATTAATTTACTGAGGGCTGCAGCTTTGCACTAAAGTAAGCAACAGGACCTTTTTTAATTAATTAATTTTCTGTGGTTAGCTTCTTTCTCCAGTTCTACTTTACAATGCTTTTGATATTTTCAATAATACTATTAAAAATCCATGAATTTCAGTTATTTTGATTGAGGCTATGTTTTAATGTATATAGAATGATACAGCACAGAAGGAGGCCATTCGGCCCAACGTGCCTGTGCTGGCTCTTTGGTGGAGCTATCCAATTAGTCCCACTCCCCTGCTCTTTCCCCATAGCCCTGTAAAAATTTTTCCTTCAAGTATTTATCCAATTCCCTTTTGAAAGTTACTATTGAATCTGCTTCCACCACCCTATCAGGCCGTGCATTCCAGATCATAACAACTCGCTGTGTAAAAAAATGTATCCTCATGTCGCCTCTGGTTCTTTTGCCAATCACCTTAAATCTGTATCCTTTGGTTACTGACCCTTCAGCCATTGGAAACAGTTTCTCCTTACTTACTCTATCAAAACCAGTCATGATTTTGAACACCTCCATCAAATCTCCTTTACTCCAAGGAGAACAACCCCAGCTTCTCCAGTCACTCCACATAACTGAAGTCCCTCATACCTGGTACCATTCTAGTAAATCGCTTCTGCACCTCCTCTAAGACTTTGACGTCCTTCCTAAAGTCTGGTGCCCAAAATCAAACACAATACTCCAGCTGTTTTATAAAGGTTTAGCAATAACTTCCTTGGTTTTGTATTCTATGCCTTTATTAATAAAGCCAAGGATCCCATATGCTTTTTTATCAGCCGTCTCAACTTGTCCTGCCACCTTCAAAGAGTTGTGTACATACACCCCCGGGTCTCTCTGTTCCAACAGAGAGTTTATAGTTTATACTGCCTCTCCTCATTTTTCCTACCAAAATGTATCACTTCACAGTTCTCTGCATTAAATTTCATCTGCCATGTGCCCGCCCATTTCACCAGTCTGTCTATGTCCTCCTGAAGTCTGTCAGTATCCTCCTCATTGTTTACTACATTTCCAAGTTCACGTCATCTACAAACTTTGAAATTATGCCCTGTATATCCAAGTCATTAATATATGTCAAAACGAGCAGTGGTTGTAATAACGACCCCTGGAGAACACCACTGTACACTTCCTTCCAGTCTAAAAACAACCATTCGCCACTACTCTCTGCTTTCTGTCCCTTAGCCAATTTTATATCTACGCTGCCACTATCCCCTTAATCCCATGGCTTTAATGCTGCTAACAAGTCTATTATGTGGTACTTTGTCAAACGCCTTTGAAAGTCCATTTAGACAACATCAACCGCACTACCCTCATCAACTCTCTCCGTTACTTCATCAAATATCTCAATCAAGTGAGTCAACCAATTTTGACCAGACATTTTGCGGCGACGCTAAACACTACCGCCACGATCTCCTGCGCCCGCAGATCGTGACGTCAGTCGAGCGTGCAACGTCCCAGACCGGATATTGAGTGGCGCCCCCTGCCTTACCGCCTGCTGCTAGCATTGACAGGTTGAGGGGAACGTTTTACAGTTGGGAAGGGACTGGGGGAGCGCTATTTAAAGGCGACCGCTTCCTGACTTTTTTTTGTCAGCGACATTTTTGCACCACGCATTCGGAGAGAGACTTCTAGAGAGATTCAACGCTGTGTGAAGGAGTTTTGGGTAGAGCTGCACTTTGCAGGTTCATTTTGATTTGCCCTTCCTTGCATCGATTTAGAAGAGACTAAGGGGCTGCACTCTGAGCTCTTTCCCTGGGCCTCTCCATTGTTCATTCCAGCAGATTTGATGTACAGGTCTCTCCAGGCCTAGATTCAAGGCTGCAATGAGCAGGGTGTGGATGGAGGACAAGATCGACCCTCCCCTTTAAGAACTGGCCGGCACCAGTGTATCTGTGTTCCATTGCTGACTGACATCACATGAGCTTCGCCAGTGCTCTGAGGTAGCGCCTCACTCCTTGGCATTAGCGCCTTAAGACAGGTGTGTAGCGCCTGATTTAGCGCTCCAATCACCTCCAGGGGCGATAGAAGCCAAGTTTGCAGTCTGAGGCGATAATTAGCGGCAGGCGCTAAACTTTGCGCCTGGCAGATAATTGCGCCCCAAACGGGGCGATGCCGAATTTCTCCCCCTTTGTATACTTTATTTTAGTCCTGAGTTTTCATGCACCTCTGACTGGCCCTGGAGAGGCATGGTTCACCCTCTTGAAGGGAAATATATGAAACCTTAAAAAGTAAATGTGCAGCTTCTTAAAGGAGAGATTCTGTTTACACAATCCAAAACAGACAGGAAACTCGTCAATCACAAGAAGTACACAACAACTTACATTTAATAGTGTATAGTGCCTTTAAAATAGAAAAATGTCCCAAGGCATTTCACAGAAGCGTAAATCAGACAAAAAAACACCAAGGCAAACACATTAGGAGGGGTGACTAAAAGCTTGGTCAAAGAGGTGGGTTTTAAGGTATTAGAAGAGAGGGAGGCAGAAAAGGCAGAGAGGTGTCAGGAGGGAATTCCAGAGCATAGGGCCCAGACAGCTGCCAATGATTGAGCAAAGGTATTTTGGTACACACGAGGTCAAAGTTGGATGAATACAGAATTCTCAGAGGGTTGTAGGGCTAGAGAAGTTAACAAAGATAGGGAGGGGCGAGGCCATGAAGGGATCCGAACATGATGATGAGAATTTTAAAGTTGATGCATTGGGGTATGCCAGCAAACATACTGGGTGAGTAGGACTTGGTGCTGGATTGGATATAGGCGGCAGAGTTTTGGATGAGCTGAGGTTTATGAAAGGCGGTGGATGGGAGGCCATTCAGGAGAGCATTGGAATATTCGAGTCTGGAGACGACAAAGGCATGGATGAGAGTTTGGGCAGCAGGTGAGCTGAGGCAAGGGCGGAGATGGGCGATGTTATAGAGGTGGAAGTAGGCGCTCTTTGTGATGGAGAGGATATAGGGTTGGAAACTCAACTCGGGGTCAAATAGGCTGCCATGGTGGCAAACATTCTGGTTCACCCTGAGACAGTCGTTGGAGAGGGAGATGGAATCAGTGGCAAAAGTATGGAGTTTGTGACTGGGGTTGAAAATGATGGCTTCAGTCTTCCCAATGTTTAACTGGGGGAAATGGAGGCTCATTCAGTACTAGATACTGGATACATTGTCTGAATTTAAAACCGCATAGCACTAACATTGACATTAGTGACGGCGCAAAAATTGGGAGGTAAGGACTACATCAAGCCCAAAACAAATTAAAATTGCCAGTAACGCCTCCCGATTAATGGTTATGGAAATCTCAACATCCATTTTTAATCTAAAGGAAACATTTATCCTGAACTAAAGTGGATTGTGGGTTGATTCTATGGAGTTGCACAAATGTCTCACCCAAATTTGAGTTGACCCCTAATGAGCATCGAGCCCTGCGCAGTAAGTTTAAAGAAAATATATTTATAATAGATCACAAACTCAAACTTACTGAAGAGGCATATGCTGAAGAATCAGTAGGCTCCTCATCAATGAGTGTACTATCAATGTCATTCAGCTCTCCATCACTTTGGTAAGTTTGATCAGGTGAGTCGTCAGGTTTGTTGACTTCGTGACTTGTTAAAGAGGGACCAGCATTGCTGTTGTCAGTCAGAATACCCAATGCCAGTAATGATGGGGCTGGTTCACTGACACTAAATGCAGAAACATCACAGCAGGAATTTGCCACTTGCTCGCTGCCTTCATTCTCATTCATCTGGTTTTCTTGCACAGGAATTGACAAGGTCTCGCTGTTACAAATAAAATTCAGTAAGTTTACGTAGCAAGTTTACTGTTAACTAAAATGATGACAAACTGCAGCTAAAGTTTGGTTCTGTTTTGCAAGAGTGAAAGGCTGGACAGTCTGTGCAAATATATAGGCCCTGACATTTCACAGGGGTTCTCTGGATCTACCACCGTGTATTATAGGTCAGGGTGTTTCCCACATCCTCACTGCACTCTTTGCACAGGGGCAATATGTACTCGTACCAATCCTCATAGAATGAAGAAAGGCCAATCAGACCCTTTCTTTCCATGTATAATCTACCCTATCTTGAACTCTGCCCAATACATTGGCCCAGAAATTCGGGTCGGGGGCTTCCCGCGGGTGCAAGCCCCCGACCTGCACTTACCTTGCACGCCGGCAGTTGAGCTGTGGGCCCCCGTGGAATTATGCTCCGGGGCCTGGCCCAGCTGCCGGCGTGCTGTGCTTGCCTATCCCAGGGGCATAGTTAGTGCAATGCGTCCCCTGGGATCACGTGGGCCATGGGCAGCCAATCGGCGCAGGGAAAAGCCCATTCATAAGTAGTGACAGGAAGACCTGTCAAAACTTATAAATACTACGGCCCCAAAATAGTAGTAAACCTTCAAATAAATTTTTTAAAATCCTCACACTTTTTAAATAATAAACTATAAATTACATTAAATAACTATTTTAAACAATAATTTAAATTTTTGAAACAAATAATTTTATATTCAAACAGGGCTAAAAATAAACTTACCTTGCTTTAAAGTATTTAAAAATAATAAACCTGTGGAAAAAATATTTTAATTTTAATTAATTGACCACTTACCTTTTAAAATGCAGGCCGTACACCTGGTTTATACATTTCTAAAATCTAAAGACTTACCCTCACGGAAAAACCTGTAAAAAAAACTTAAGTTCAAAGCGCACGCACAGACTCCCGCGCGCACGCGTTCGACCTCTGAACCCCTTCGTTCAGAGGAACGGAAGTGCCGGTTTCCCGCGCATGCGCAGTGCATGCAAGAAACCGGCACTTCCATCGGGCCCACGCGCGAGTACCCCGTGCATACTCACCCGTGGAGACCCGAATTTCTGGGCCATTAATCTTTCTCAAGAAAGATTCTGCAATGTTTGTCCCTGGGCAAATCAAACAATACCCTCTAACTAACCATATACCTTGCATTACGCATCATAAATACATTAGCATAGAAATTCCAGTAGCCCTGTAGTGCCACCAGAAATGTGGTAGGGCTGAACTTCTGCCCGCTACCCTGTCCCTGCCATGAACTGGTCAAAAGTCCTGGGGACAGGCCATTTACATATTGGGACAGAGTCCATGCCAGTACCAGCATCACCGGGGCACCTAACCTGCAGACGTGCTGTGATTTTAGGGTAGCACCTTCCCGCTCCATGGAATAGAGGTTCATCTGACTGATTCCAACGGTCAGCATTGTTCCCTTGGTAGTGAGCCTACAATTTAATTTGTCAGGGACGAATTACCATTTGAATACTGCATAGTGGGACCCACACATGCTCTGTACAGCATGTATGCCTGCTTCAAGCATGCACCCACCCCACCCTCACCGTTGGAAGTTACCTATGCCCCAAGAGGCTAAAACCCAGAGATGGATTCAATCCTCTGCTCCTAAGATGCCTGATTTCTGCCTCAAAGCAGAGTAGAAGTTCCAAGCTAAACTCTTCCATGGCATGACATTTCCATAGTCCCAGCAATGTCAGAACTACAGATACTTAATATTTTCAAACCTGTTCTTAACCAGAAATTCGAACTGTAAATGTTGGAATCGTTCGAAGAAGTTCATCTTCTTTGGGCTCTCTTCAATAATCAATGACCTTTTGAAAATAGGGGCCTCAGTATTGGCCTGTTTTTCAGGCGCTATGCAGCCGAAGTTCCCAAAATGGCGGACAGGAAGCACACACACACACTTCTGACCAGAAGTACGCTGCCCGCCATATTGATAATGACAAACAAGCGCCGTCCTTTATTCACAACTGAAACAGGAGTTCGCTCCTTTGCATATCCAAATAAAGGGCCTAACGCCTGATTGAGGTCCCCGCTGCAAGATTGGTTTGCCCGGAGGCAACCCTACAGATTGCTTGCAACTAAAAAGGTAAGTTACTTACCTCTGAACGTGGAGCTGGGAGGAGCAGGAGTTCTCCTCCTGATCCCACATTAAATCACCCTCCCGATCGTTGCCGCTCCCGGGTGGTTGCCCAAAGTGGCACTCACAAATTTGTAGGCCAGGGAGTCCAAAACTGCTCACAGTACTTCAATTTGACCTCAATGATACAAGATCAGAATCATATTTTCTTTTATTTCTTTTCAAATCCCCTTGATATGATATTACCTTATCAGCCTCATACTGATGCAACATGGATGGGTGTGGATATAAACACGCTAGGCAAGTGAAGTAATTGTATGGAAATCTGGCTAAAAGATAATTCAATTACCCCTAACTATGTATAAATGAGCTTATATGTGAGGGGAAGAAACGGAAAATGAATTACGTTGCCAATTAAGTGCTCATGCAAAGAAGTTCAGTTTATTAAAAAGGAACCTTACTGTTTCTCAGTCACTGCATCTGGAGCTGGAGTTTGATTGTCTTCATTTGTTTGAGCCTGGAAGGAAAGGACTTAAGTTTCAGGAAATTTCATCCACACAAGATGGCTGGAAAATTTTGCCTTATTTTTCATCGAAATGACGACTTCACATCTTTAATAAAATCTGGAGTGGACCCAGGTTGAATACCCTTGTGCTTCTTTGTATCTGTGGTGTGGAGATGCCGGTGTTGGACTGGGGTGGACAAATGTAAGAAGTCACACAACACCAGGTTATAGTCCAACAGTTTTATTTGAAATCACAAGCTTTCGGAGCGCTGCTCCTTCGTCAGGTGAAGTGGAGAGATGCATAAAGACACAGCTTATATAGTCAGAGAATAATGCCAGATGATTACAGGTAATCTTTCTAACTGCCATTTATCACACCTCGGCAGAGAGATAATCACAGCAATCAAAGGTGTGAATGGTGTCCAAACAGGTCAGTCAGGAAAACATTACATTATCAGTGGTGTACATTTAAGGAGTTATTTTACAACTTCCAAAAAAAATATATTCCACTGAGAAGAAAAGGGTGTAAAAGAAAAGACAGCCATCCGTGGCTAAGTAAAGAAATTAAGGATAGTATTCGACTAAAAACAAGGGCATATAAGGTAGCCAAATCTAGTGGGAGGATAGAGGATTGGGAAAACTTTAAAAGACAGCAAAAAATAACAAAAAGATTGATTAAGAAAGGGAAGATAGATTATGAAAGTAAATTAGCAAAAAATATAAAAACAGATAGTAAGAGTTTTTATAGTTATATAAAAAGAAAAAAAGGGTGGCTAAAGTAAATGTTGGTCCCTTAGAGGATGAGACCGGGAAATTAATGGTGGGAAATATGGAGATGGCAAAAACACTGAATGAATATTTTGTATCAGTCTTTACAGTAGAAGACACTAAGAATATCCCAACACTGGACAAACAGGGGGCTAAAGGGGGGGGAGGAGCTAAACACGATCAAAATCACTAAGGAAGTGGTACTCGGTAAAATAATGGGACTCAAGGCGGATAAATCACCTGGACCTGATGGCTTACATCCTAGGGTCTTGAGGGAAGTGGCGGTAGGGATTGTGGATGCATTGGTAATAATTTTCCAAAACTCCCTGGACTCAGCAAAGGTCCCGGCAGACTGGAAAACTGCTAATGTAACGCCCTTATTTAAAAAGGGCAGTAGACAGAAGGCTGGAAACTATACACCGGTTAGCCTAACATCTGTGGTAGGTAAAATATTGGAGTCCATTATTAAGGAGACAGTAACAGGACATTTGGATAATCATAATTTAATAGGACAAAGTCAGCATGGTTTTATGAAGAGGAGCTCATGTTTGACAAATTTGTTGGAGTTCTTTGAGGAAGTAGCATATAGGGTGGATAAAGGGGAACCAGTGGACGTAGTGTATTTAGACTTCCAAAAGGCATTTGACAAGGTGCCACACAAAAGATTATTGCTTAAGATAAAAAAATCACAGGATTGGGGGTAATATTCTGGCATGGATAGAGGATTGGCTATCTAACAGAAGGCAGAGAGTTGGGATAAATGGTTCATTCTTGGACTGGCAATCAGTAACTAGTGGTGTTCCACAGGGGTCAGTGCTGGGTCCCCAACTCTTTACAATCTATATTAACGATTTGGAGGAGGGGACCGAGTGTAACATATCAAAGTTTGCAGATGATGCAAAGATGGGAGGGAAAGTAGTGAGTGAGGAGGACATAAAAAACCTGCAAGGGGACATAGACAGGCTAAGTAAGTGGGCAGAGATTTGGCAGATGGAATACAATACTGGAAAGTGTGAGGTTATGCACTTTGGCAGGAAAAATCGTAGAGCAAGTTATTATCTTAATGGCAAGAAACTGGAAAGTACTGAAGTACAAAGGGATCTGGGGGTCCTGGTGCACGAAACTCAAAAGGTTAGTATGCAGGTGCAGCAAGTGATTAAGGCCAATGGAATGTTGGCTTTCATTGCTAGGGGGATAGAATATAAAAATAGGGAGGTATTGCTTCAGTTGTACAAGGTATTGATGAGACCGCACCTGGAATACTGCGTACAGTTTTGGTGTCCATACTTAAGAAAGGACATACTTGCTCTCGAGTCAGTACAAAGAAGGTTCACTCGGTTAATCCCGGGGATGGACATATGAGGAGAGGTTGAGTAGATTGGGACTCTACTCATTGGAGTTCAGAAGAATGAGAGGCGATCTTATTGAAACATATAAGATTGTGAAGGGGTTGGATCGGGTGGATGCGGGGAAGATGTTCCCGATGATGGGTGAAACTAGAACTAGGGGGCATAGTCTTAGAATAAGGGGCTGCTCTTTCAAAACTAAGATGAGGAGGAACTACTTCACTCAGAGGGTGGTAGGTCCATGGAATATGCTGCCCCAAAAAGCTGTAGAAGCTACATCATTACATAAATTTAAAACAGAAATAGACAGTTTCCTAGAAGTAAAGGGAATAAAGGGTTATGGGGAGCGGGCAGGAATTTGGACATGAGTCTAGGTTCGGATCGGTCATGGCCCTGTGGGTAGCGGAGCAGGCCCAGGGGCCGTGTAGCCTGATCCTGCTCCTATTTCGTGTGTCTAATTCTGTTAGATTCAGGAGATGGTTCTGTGATAGTAGACTGGTGGTTAGGATCAGATCAGCCATGATCTTATTGAATGGCGGAGCAGGCTCGAGGGGCCGATTGGCCTACTCCTGCTCCTATTTCTTATGTTCTTATAAGCAAGGAAAGGGAAAGGGGGGAGGGGAGGAAAGAACAAAAGGGAAGGTCTGTGGTAGGGTGGAAGGCAGGAGAGATTAAATGACAAAAGTTATGATTGTACAAGGCAAAAGGAGATGGCAATGGGACAAGGAAAGAAACAAAAGATGAGTCTAGAAGAGGTGTAAATGGGAATGGCAGAATCATCAACAGCTGCCATCTGAAAAAATAGGGGCCGAGGTTATGGTCTGAAATTGTTGAACTTGATGTTGAGTCCAGAAGGCTGTAAAGTGCCTAATTGAAAGATGAGGTGCTGTTCCTCGAGCTTACATTGAGCTTCGTTGGAACAGTATAAGAGGCCGAGGACAGAGAGGTCAGAGTGGGAGTGGAGTGGAGAGCTAAAGTGACAGGCGACCGGAAGCTCGGGGTCACCCTTACGGACTGAACGGAGCAGTTCCGCAAAGCGGTCACCCAGTCTGCGTTTGGTCTCCCCAATGTAGAGGAGACCGCATCGTGAGCAGCGATTACAGTGTACTAAATTGCAAGAAGTACAAGTAAATCGCTGTTTCACCTAGACCAATTCTGGATTTAAGTGATAGCGTGTTTAATTGTTTTATTATAGTGCTCCCTTCTTTGCAATCCACTGCCATTATTGTGAGTTATCATTCAATCATTATCTGTCTACTACTGGTTTTTCTTTTTTCTACTACTTGATGTTTCTGGCCACAAAGTACATTGCCAATTTAACTGATGCTAAGGAGACACTTACACTCAAACAGCTGCTAAACTGCACTGAATCATTACCAGAATCATTTTTTTTCAAAACTCACAACAAATATGGTAAATATCTATGATAAATATACTTATTTCTAGAATTTCATGCCAATGTGCAAATTTATAGCAATTGCACAAAACCAGAGGTCAATTAGTTAATATGTTTAATGATCTCCCTCCACCTCCATTTTGAGATAAGATCCTACAAATCCCTTTACTTGCTCCCTAGTCCTTCCAGGCTCCCCTGACCATGGAAAGATGAGTGACCCGACTCCCACATCTCCATCGATGCTCCTCTGAGCTCGCTGCAAGAAAACTCTCAACAGCATCACAGAAAATAACAACCTGCCCCCTTCTGTGAAGTGGCTTCCGACCTCCTGTAAGCCCCTTAAACTGAGATTGGGAACTCAACAATGTGGGGTCTGAACCTGTGACCTCCACTGCCGTGGTGTTTTTTTTGTGCTGTGGCACGGTGCTACAGCTAGAGATTACTCTACTAAAGAGTCAAGAACTTCTGTTGCTGTTACATTGGGCTGGATTTTCTCAATGGGGAGCTTTTAGAGGTGGGACTCCCACTTGTCGGGTTTTAGTCCCGCCTCCATCAACTTCTGGCCAACCCACACTATTTTCCCTTGATTGACCTTGTTAAACCTGCCCAGTGGGCTTAGCAGGCCAATTAAGGGAAAGCCGGTTACTGGTGACGTCAGCGAGTGACAGATAAAATGTCAACGTTTGACGGCTCTGTGAAGCTGTCAAACGCTGACAATCTCTCTTCTAAGTTGAGCCCTTCCACTCAGGCTCACTTGATCTCTCCTGAGCAGAAAGCAGAAGGCTGCAGCTTTTGACAGTTCAGTGGCCATTCTGCTTTCTGTGCTAGTGAGATGAGGGACTCCCGAGACCCGAAGGGAGGAAGCCTGCAGGAAGAAGTAAAGGTAAGTAAAACTTATTAAAACACTTTACATTCACCTCACACACTCACCTCTCCATACTTGCACTCATCACTCACCTGCACACTGGACATCTCGACCCTTCCAACCCTTGCAGATCGACGGCCCGCCTCGCTGACCCTGGCGAGGTTCGGAGCCGTCAGGAAGACCACGCTTCAGGGCTGAAAATAGGGATTCTCAAAAAAACTGCCCGTTAACAGGCAGTTAATTGGCACTAATCCCTTTCCCGCCTTGGAGAGGCGGCTCCCAGCGCGGGTCGGGTACCCGTCTCCTGGGAAGATAGCACGGAGGCGGGTTGGGGGCGGGATGGGTACCTGCCCCCAGATTCTGCCATTTTCCTGGCAGTCCTGCCTCCATACCCGCCTCCCCAGGGCTGGCAAAATCACCCCCAAATGTGTTTGCAAACTGCTTTTTCCTGCAATTTTAAAAAAATTAAAATTAAATGTGAATCAGGACCATTTAAAGGAGCATTCAATAGCTTTTATACTGGTCATCAGAAGCAACTCCTTGATGCATGGTGTTTCTGCAGAAAATTAATTATGACTAGGATTACTAGAAGTGGGAGTATGCAAATATAAATGTTGGCTCTGTACATTAATAGCCATTTAAACAATGTTTATTCTTGACTGCCATTTTGATTTTCAGATTAGAAGACACATTTTTTTTTTAAATCAGCTAATTGGTAACCCAGCCTACCTTTTTACTTTTAGACTTTTTCTTTTTCTTCTTAGACTTGGTTTTGGCTTTCAATACCTACAATAAGACCAAAAGAAAATAAATCAGTGAAATATAGCCTTCATTTAATTTCAAAAGCTTTTCACTGATCCTTTGGTTCCATCAGAGACCAAGTGGACATTTTCTTTCCTTGATGAGCAACTCATTAAAGAGTAGGGTGAGTTTGTTGACAATCGCCCATGTGGTGGTTAGCTCCGGATTCGGCATTTCCAGAGTTAGACGTAGATGCGTAAAAATGTCTGACAACAGGCCTGTTGTCAATGCTACAGCTGCTAAAGGCGGGGACAGATGCATCCGATCAAATACCTGAATGATGCAAGATTTATTTATAACACACCAGGCATGCCTGCACTGATTGGATACAAAGTGGAGCGCCAACTTTTCGTCCCAATGTACTGCAACATCACTATAGATAGAAGAGTATGTGACAGCATGAAGATTTTTTTTAAACTTTATCTAAAACATTAACAGCGCAAAAATGTATTGATTAGGGTCCAATCAGCAGCGAGGTCCTGTCCAAGGGGAACAAAACTGTAATGGGCTTAACTGGGCCTTTAACTACTGCCAAAGAGACTTTCCATCTCTTCCTCCAGGTTTTAGAGAAAAGAAAGAAAGGCTTTCACGACCACCGGATGTCTCAAAGCGCTTTACAGCCAATGAAGTACTTTTTGAAGTGTAGTCACTGTTGTAATTTGGGAAACGCGGCAGCCAATTTGCGCACAGCAAGCTCCCACTAACAGCAATGTGATAATGACCAGATAATCTGTTTTTGTAATGTTGATTGAGGGATAAATATTGTCCAGGACACCGGGGATAACTCCGGTAGAGGTAAAAGAACCATGTTCTAACTCATTATTATGGTCGCATCTACCCAGTTTCCAAATTTGACCAGTGATAATTTATAGCAGGGAGAGCTTACCATTGAGTCTTCATCATCCACTAGATCTGTTGGCTCCATTATTTTCTCTTCTGACTCTGGTGGAGCAGGAAGTGCAGAGAATTCAGCTGCCAAAAAAAATAACAATTTGTCAGCCTACCTTTTGGTTCATAATGTAGGATGGTTAGGTTTCTGAGTTCCAGGACCTTTAGAGTGTGTATTGGTTAAACCAAACATTTGGGTCATTCTGTTCACAATAAGGAAACAAAGTTGAACAATACTTTACAGTCCATACTGTTAGCTTTTATTCTTCTTAGGCAGTCCCTCGGAACGGAGGATGACTTGCTTCCACATTAAAAATGAGCTCGCAGGCGGCTGATGAGTCCAATGCGGGACCTACAGTCTCTGTCACAGGTTGGGGCAGACGGTGGTTGAAGGGGCGGGTGAGTGGGGTGCTTGGGTTGACGTGCGCTGCCTGCGCTTGGCTTCCGCTTGCTCCCGGCGAAGAGACTCGAGGTGTTCGGCGCCTTCCCGGATGCTTCTCCTCCACTTTGTGCGGTCTTGGGCCAGGGATTCCCAGGTGTCGGTGGGGATGTTGCACTTTTTCAAGGAGGCTTTGAGGGTGTCCTTGAAGCGTTTCCTCTGCCCACCTGGGGCTCTCTTGCCGTGCCGGAGCTCAGAGTAGACCGCTTGTTTTGGGAGTCTCGTATCGGGCATGCGGACAATGTAACCCGTCCATCGGAGCTGATTGAGCGTGGTCAGAGCTTCGATGCTGGGGATGTTGGCCTGAGCAAGAACACTGACGTTGGTGCGCCTGTCCTGCCAATGGATTTGCAGGATCTTGCGGAGGCAGCGTTGGTGGTACCTCTCCAGTGCTTTGAGGTGCCTGCTGTACATGGTCCATGTTTCTGAGGCATACAGCAGGGCAGGTATCACTGCTGCCGTGTAGACCATGAGCTTAGTGCCGGGTTTGAGGTCCTGGTCTTCAAACACTCTCTTCCTCAGACGACCGAAGGCTGCACTAGCACACTGAAGGCGGTGTTGGACTTCGTCGTCGACGTCTGCCCTTGTTGACAGTAAGCTCCCGAGGTATGGAAAGTGGTCCACGTTGTCCAAGGCCTTGTCGTGGATTTTGATAATCGGGGGGGCAGCACTGTGTGGCGGGGGCAGGTTGGTAGAGGACTTTTGTCTTACAGATGTTTAGTGTAAAGCCTATGCTCTCGTATAGTTTGGTGAAGGTGTTTATGATGGTTTGGAGTTTGACCTCCAAGTGAGCGCAGACACAAGTATCGTCTGCATACTGTAATTCGACGGCAGAGGGTGGGACGACCTTGGATCGGGACTGGAGGCGACGGAGGTTGAACAGTTTCCCGTTTGTATAAATTAGCTCCACTCCAGTGGGGAGCTTACTGAGGGTGAGATGGAGCATTGCAGCAAGGAAGATTGAGAAGAGCGTTGGTGTGATGACACAGCCTTGCTTGACCCCGGTTCGTACGTGAATTGGGTCTGTGGTGGAACCGTTGGTCAGGATCACGGCTTGCATGTCGTCGTGAAGCAGGCGGAGGATAGTGACAAACTTTTGAGGGCAGCCGAATTTGAGGAGGACACTCCATAATCCCTCACGGTTGACAGTGTCGAAGGCCTTTGTGAGATCAAAGGCGGCCATGTATAGTGGTTGGTGCTGTTCCCTGCATTTCTCTTGTAATTGATGTGCGGTGAAGATCATGTCCATTGTGCCTCTTAGTGGCAGAATCCGCATTGCGACTCTGGGAGGAGCTCTTCGGCCACTGGGAGAAGGCGATTGAGGAGGATTCTTGCGATGACTTTCCCTGTGGCAGATAGCAGGAAAACTCCTCTGTAATTACCGCAATCGGACTTGTCGCCTTTCTTGAAGATGGTCACAATTGCGGCGTCTCCGAGATCCCCTGGCATGCTCTCCTCCTTCCAGATAAGAGAAATGAGAGCCCGGGGCCAGGGGAGGCTGTGGGCCTTACTGGTGTTTGTGGGCCTTACTGGTGTTTGTGGGATCTCTCTGAATCCACTCTACCAAAGCATTTCATAATTTTAAATACCTTTATTAGGTCACCCCTCAGCCTTCTCTTTTCAAAAGAGACCCAGCCTGTTCATCCTTTCCTGATATGTATACCCTCGCATTTCTGGTATCATCCTTGTAAATCTTCTCTGCACCCTCTCCAGTGCCTCTATATCCATTTTATAATATGGCGACCAGAACTGTACGCAGTACTCCAACTGCGGTCTGATGAAGGTTTGATACAACTTTTTTTTTAAATTTAAGATGGCTCCTGTGCTGGCAGCTCCCTAAGGAGCTCCTTTGCCATCCTTTGCTCTCTTTCCTCCCCAGTCTCCTCTCTTCTGCTGTTTAAGCTCCCCTGGCTCTAATAGTGGGTGCATTTTTATCCCTAACTGCAAGTTCAAGCTGCAAGGTAGCTTTTATTAAATCACAAATCACATGCTGATAAATTGTGTTTTAGAACTAGTTTTGTGAAAACAAGATTGGCTCATTAATGAGATTTTCTTCCCAAAAATGGTGAGGGTTGGGAAAAACATAAATCAGGACAGGCTACAACTATCAATGCAGATTTGAAGGGTCTGTTGAGACGAGAACTCATACGTCAAAAGGACCAACTCCTGTACTGCTCAGAAACTCATTACTGTAGTAAGGATTCAAATCCAAAGTAAAATGACAGTGTAAACCCTTTCCAATAGCTAATTTCTTCTAGTACAAATTCAAAGTCGAAGCAGTGTGAACCGGAGTCAGAGTGACACCACAATTAATTTCTGATCTGCAGTGCTCATCTCATGCAGCAGGGGGCACCACTGCCAAGGACATGACATTGCAATAGTGCCAGGTACTGTATTGGGTATTCTATAAAAACAGAGCAGATGTTTAAAGTGAAACTGAGTGCTGTGGAGCCACAAGCAGCAAATTCACGTCATTAATGTAAGCAAGGCTAGGGTGAGAATTCTAGAACAACTAAGTACATACAGCTAATGCATTATACTGAGATGGAATGGTAGGAGACTCGTGTGGAGTATAAATGCCAGCACAGACTAGTTGGGACAAGAGGCCTGGTTCTGTCATGTATATTCTATGTAAAAAAAGTTCAGGGATAAATGTTAACTAAATGTTTTTGTTAATTTGAGTGTTTTCAGCTAATTAATTTTCAAATAGTATCAGAACACAGCAGCAATTTATCAGGAAATTCAAAGAGACTTTGATCTAATCTGACAGTTGGCAAACAACTTACATATTCAGGGGCATCTCTCCAAATGGATACCATCACGCAAGATTTTCTACTTGGGTGCCAAATGGTGCCAGATCAGTGGTGCACCCGCGGCAGCAGTCGGGCGGGCTCGAGCCCTTTTCACATTCGGGCCTCATCGGCATTTTTCCAGTGAGCTGTGGGTGCCAAACGGGCAATCCGCTGCACCTCGCTGTTTTCCTGCAGCGGAAAATTAGTAGGCCGTAGTACGCAGCCGGCCAGCGGGTATAGCATGGCAGACGCCGGAGAGGAGATAAGGGGCATCGAGAATGGGTCAGAAGATTATTGTGGGGCCTGAAGGAGCACTGAGCACTCCTGAAATGCTTACCTTTTGGGAGAGGCCTCTCTTTAAAGACTGCCGGTTAGGCCTTTTAACATCTGAAGTGGGACTGGCATGCGCCATGCCGCCCATTTCTGCATAAAATCTACAATCAAGGCCCTACAACAGGTGTAGGACCCCGATTTGCATATTGAAACAGCCTTCCACCTGTTTTGGGCGAGAGTGCTGGGCTCCCATCTAAAGGCCTGCCTGAAAATCAGATTTTCCTCTGTCAGTCGCCCATTTATCAGGAGAGAAACGGGCGGCATGTAGTTGAAAATTCCCCCACCACGTGATAGATGTTCCGCCCATATAATGGGCCATATTTTCCGATCAGAGGCTTCCCGCATGCGGAGGCCTCCGATCTGGAAAAAATCTATGGACTTACCTGAGGACTCTCGAGGTCCGACACTTCCGTTCCTGGGCCTCGCCAACTCGAAATGCGCAGGGCCCACGTATCCCAGAGGTGTATGCGGTTTGCAAGCGTCCCATGGGGAGCCAATCAAAGAAGGGAATCTCCCTTCATACACTTGACAGATAGACCTGTCAAATATATGAATGGAGATCTCCCCAAAAACACTGTAAAACATTAAATAAAATTTTTTAAAAACACATTTTTAAAATTAGTTGAAATTACAATAAATTTAAGATTTTAAACAAAAATGTAATTTTTAAAAAAAAATCAATTTTTTTTTACAGGGCTAAAAATAAAACTTACTTTTTAAAAAAAAAGTATTTTAAAATGATAAATGAGTGAAAACTTTTTTTTAAAAACTTTTTTCAAATCTTATGCTGGTAAAAGCAGGCCTTACGTCTGCTTTTACCAGGCGTAAGATTTCTAAAGGTTTTCTGCGGGCGGAGGTTCTCCAGAAAGCGGAACTATCCGCCCGCCGAGGCCCTTCTCCAGGGCAGGCCTCCGATCTGTCAGGAGCATTCTTGACAGATCAGCAATGCTGGTTTTCAGCATGTGCGCTTGGCATGCCTGAAGCCGGCATTTCCGATGTCCCTACCGGTGTGTACACAGCGCGTACACACCCGTAGGGATCGGAATATACGGCCCAATGTCAACAGCTAGAAAATCTAACTCTACAATCTGAATTTCATCATACATTCCAAAAAGTTAAATGGTTTACCGTTAATGAAAATGAATGTCCAAAGTGACCCTGGATACCCACTCTGAAATAAATACAGTATTTTGATATGCTGATAGAACCGCGATTAGTCCTCAGTGTACGATTTTTTAGCAGAGATAATAAAACTGAATGAGCACATTCAATTTAGTTCCAAAAATCATCCGTATAGCCAATTACTTACCGCTTTTTGATGTTGCTTCTTTTGACTGTATGGCCATTCCTGTTGAATATTGAGAAAAAGGGATGTGTGAGTTTTAACAGTGATGGGTCACCTGATGATGCCTGAAGAATCTTCAGCCTTCGTTACATTAATATTTTTGAATTGATAGTTAACAGCAAAGCATGCAAGTTGGCCTTTCAGTGTGTAGTTTGGCCATTTACAACAGCAGCTTGATATCGTTTAGTTATCCAAAGAAATCAGTTTGCTATGAGGCCCAATAGGCCAGCAGAACAATTTAGCTAGGAGACTCATCCGACTCTACCCAACTGATGTGAAACAACAGTGTCAGAAGGCATGGGGGATAGATTTATTTTATTTCCTGCTGTACTTGGTTAAAATATAAGTGAGCAGTTTCTTCCAGTTTTATTCAGTTTGCTAAAAACTAATAGACACTGGAAAATAAAACATGAGTACTGTCGTACTTTATATTCAAATACTGGTGCTATACTAATGTGCACACTAGACATTTAAAGAGTATTTAAAAAGAGCTTTACCAAAGATTGCTTCTGCTAATGGGAACTTATAGCTTACTTAACTCATGTTTGGAAGCCTACATCTAGTTAGCAGCATCATGAACATGTACAAGTATTAATGCCTATTACAACTACATATGATGAGCACACTAGTTGGCAAATTAGTAACAATAGACTCAGGATCATGAATAGAAGAATGAGGGGAAGTTAGAAGCATTTTTTTCCCCCAGAGAGGGTTATTAGAATTTTGAATGTTTTATCATAAAGGGACTATTTAGGAAAAGACAAACTTTAAAGAGGAATTAGATGAGCATTTGAAAAGAATATACTGTAAATGGATATAGGGCGGGCAGTGAAATAAGATTAGAGTAGATAGTTCCAGTTGAAGAGCTAGCATCAGCACAGGAACAATAGGCTGAATGGCCTCCTTCTGCACTGTAATCTATGATCAATGGGACTATTCAGCAGTGCCTAATACTTGACTGATGTATGTTCATCATATACTTCCAAAAGCTGCACCAACTTCCATCCAATTATAAAAGTATTATTTTCTGTTTTATTTGTACTGTACCTTGTTGGAAAAATGACAAGAGCAGCTGCATGACATCTGCTACAGGTTTGCCCAGATAACCAGCCAGTCGATGGTGATCCTGCCACAGTTTTTCAACAGGACAACCTTTAAGCTCCTTTAACGCTTGGTTACCTGCCCCGAGGCTCACGAGAACCTCTGTGATTTTGTCCCATACAGTGGTAAATTCAGGTTCCTCAATTCCCGTGTTCAGAGTTTCAAAAAGAAGTTTGTTTCGAAAGCTACAGAGGCGCAATACAGCAGCACTTTTGCTATGATCATTTGCCAATGGTTCAGTGTCCCAGCCACGGCGCGGAGCAGGGAGGATCTTCAGGTGTCTAATAAGCGATGCCAGTAACGTGATGTCAAATCTCTGTGAGCTGGGTTGCTCATTGTTAGGCGGGTAAAGTAAGCTCCATTCGCCTGTGTTAAGCATAGTCTTTGAGCTACCCTTGTGATAAGGCTCCAGAGTGCGTTTATTTTTCAGTAGTTCCCTTTTCAGTATCTGAGGTGGTACTGCCCGATCAAATATCTGCAAAATGACCTCGGTACCCTTTATTATGAGCAGATGAAGGAGACGGTAAAACAAGGAATAATCCATGTTCTGGGAAAGAGGATCCACAGGCAAGGCATTTCCAAAATTAGGGACACGGCCTTTGTCTAAATGTCAGGAAGCACATGTAACATAAGTGGTTTATCATTGTAATATATCATGCATGTAGGTGCCACAGTTTTTTTTTATGAAGTACATTAGACTTTTTGCATATAACAAAAACCCCAAATTATTCTTGTAAAGTTACAACCATACAACTCTACAAGGATCATTTACAAAAAAAATATTTTGGCCTGGAAATCTGTCATTTTCAGCTAAACTGTTCATTTATCTTTCATTACACACTGGGTAGATTGTAGATCTGAAAAGCAAGAGCATGAATGTTCCATATGGACTCTGTCGGAGTTTTCAGTAAAACTAGTATATGGCGCCTTTATTTACCCCTCTTAATTCTGCTCATAGTCTACACTACGTTTGGGGCAACTAAACAAAACACTACAACTGCATTGGTTCCAGTAAAATCTGAGTTGTTCCATGACTAACATAGCTTAGAACTTTCAACCAACAGCACTGCGAGTTACCCTGATCATTATCCTGAGTGAAATTGGGAATGGCGGCCATGTTGGATGACAGCAGTATCCAATCAACTCTGAGCACAGCCCAGACAGTGTCCTCGGCCTTCTGCCTCTCTCCTCTTCCCCCACCCCTCTCAGCTCTTATCCCACTCGGCTCTCCGCAGATCTGGTGTAGGCAGGGATAGAATGCTACTCGGGGGTGCACTTTGTTTCATGCATTCCCTACCTTCCTGCAGTATTCCCAGGCTAGTCTAATTGGGGCACAATATTCAATGCAATTTTTTTTTATTTGTCATATATGCAGCAGACGTGTGTACTGCACAATGAAATGTTGATTTTTACGAGTCCTCCCAACATTGGAATAAATATGGCATAACAATGATAAAAATACTAATAGAAATACTAATAGAAAGACAGTAATAATAAATAAAACAACAGTAATAAATAATAATAAATTAATCGTTCACGAGTCTTATGGCCTGGGGGTTGAAGCTGTTTCGAAACCTGTTGGTACGAGACCGTATGCTTCGGTATCTCTTACCGGACGGGAGCAGGGCGAAGAGGTTGTGGCTGGGGTGACTCGCGTCTTTAATGATTCTCAGGGCCTTCCCCCGGCACCTCTCGGGGTAGATATCCTGCACAGCAGGTAGTTTAATTCCTATAGTGTGTTGTGCAGCTTTCACTACCATCTGTAGAGCCTTGCGGTCTGTGGCGGTGCAGTTGCCATACCAGGTAGTGATGCAGCCAGACAGGATACTCTCGATGGTGCACCGGTAGAAGTTGGTGAGAATCTGGGGGGCCATTCCAAATTTTTGGACAGGCGTATGTAAAGTTAATGCAAATGAGAGAAACATGGCCTCTGCTGTGTTTCACGCCATTTGTACACTTCAGGTGCTGGACTCAGAGGCCTCCTGTTAGGCCCTGCCATCCAGAATTGCAAGACTCACAGAGGGGGCTTCTGAGCAAATATAGAAAAGGGGCTTGCTCAAATGCTGTCAGAGTGTAGCTGGTATGTGTCCCATCAACCAGAGAAGGGAAATTTGCCCATAGGCTGCTTGCGTGTCATCTCTTTCTTCTGCTGCGGAAAATCCCCGAGGCTTGCCAAAAGAATTCTTTGCCCCAAACTGTCGCTGCTCCCCGGTGGAGATCAGGCAGCCTGCCTCACATATGTAAATGATGCTGGGCCAGAAATATGGCTAGGGTCAGGGGGCATCTCGGGAGCTGATGGAATTCCTGCCCCACTGGAGGTGCTCTCCAATCAAAGGGGTGGGGAATGGCAGAAAGTCTAGGCCATCCTGTTAGACATTTTGAAAACTGAAGATTAATTGCATCGATCTGAATAAACTTGTTGAAACTGTGATCATGTCCCCGACTTACTGAATTTCACAAACTCTCGGTCAAACTCTTCAAATAAAGGCTTCAGTTTGGGAATCTGGTCTTGTTCTTCAGCCAGGACAAACACTAGCTCTCCCATCTGCCAAAGCTCTTTATGGGTGGTCATTTGTTCCATCAGAGCATCTGGCCTTTGGTCGGACGGGGTTGCAGTTAGCATCTTTAATTCCTCTTTACTTATAGCTTTCCTTGACAGCAGCTTTTTAGCGATGACATTGAGATGTTCCATTTCATAAAGAATTTGAATGATAGCTTTCTTATAGCTATATAGGAAGCACAAGCTACACTGGTCACCTAAAAAAAAACATGAAAAAAAACAATGTTTGTACACAAATAAGGAGCCTAAGGAAACCTCATTCAGACATAAAAAGTCAGAGTAGAGTTTTAGGCCGGAATTTTCTACACTTGCGACAGGTCGGCGTGGCGGGTCGCGACCCTGTTCCCGATTCCATGCCGCTCCTCAGGGCGACTTTGCGTTCATGGGGCCTATTAAGGCCGCCCTGCGCGTTACCCAGCCCTATTAAATGGTGCGGGTCTGATGACGTCAGTTTAATGGAACCATGACCACATTGCATTTGAAGGTTCATCTAGGAGTGTGCAGGCAGCACACAGCACAATTGGACTGCTGGAAAGAGTGCCAAATATAACTGCACTGAGACAGAGGGCTGCACCCAGGCTCTCCGATGACTCCCTCCACATGCTTGTGGAGTCAGAGCACGCAGGGAGGTCCTTTTCCCTTCTAATGGGCGAAAGAGACCACCCCAGGAGACCAAAAGAGCCTGGCTCCAAATAGCCGAGGAGGTCAACAGCAGGGATGTTATCAGGATGGGTGCAGTGCCGGAAACATTTCAATGATCTCATTAGATCAGGAAAGGTGAGTGCAAAGCCACACTCAACTTCATCCTGCTCCACCCATCCCCATCGTTCTGCCTTCCCAACCCTGCCCCTGCACATCATTACTCACACCAACATACCTTGCATGTCCACCCATCCCTCTCTCTCTACATTATCACATCCCCATCTGACTAACCTTCCCTCACACTCACCCTCATCCTAACGCAATCATACCAACTAACAACACACAAGGAGGCCACTTGGTTTTGGCGCCCCACTCCATCATAGTCTCCCTCTAAAGATGTAACCCATCCATTCCGTACACTCATTCCATCACTCTCACTCAACCTTCTCCTCTTTCCCTCCTTTCAGGAAAAGAGACCCCACAATAAGAGGGAGAGGGAGTGAACGCCATCATTGGCAACCCTAACATCAGCAGAGGAGGCTGCCTTGGAAGTCTCTGGCGTCACCGGGCAGCTGGAGGTGGGAGACAGAGAGATAGGGACATCTCAGCAACCTGGTGACAGAATTACATCTCATACATGGCATATAGCAGTCACTCATTTGGGGATTGATGTCAGCAGCCACTGAATGTTCATCGTAATGGTATCTGTACCCATTCTTCATATGACATATCTAACTCATCTCTTTACTCTTGCATAGGTCCATCAAGAGTCCCCACCACCATCCAGGAGGAAGACGACTACTCAGAGGAGCCTCCAGCCCGAGGGTGCACCGTCACCAGACATAAGCGCACCCAGCACCAGCGCAGATACGCACACCTCGGTGGGTGCCACGAGATAGAGTAGTGTTGTCATCTGGTGTATCACAACTCACAAGTGAGCAACAGCAGATGATGGAGACAGGGACAGCAGTGGAGACTCCTCGCTGGAGGGCACAGGATGCTCCCAGCTCCACTCAGCTGCATGCAGGGCCATTCAAAAAGAGGGCATTCCTGGAGGTGGGGCAAGAAGTGCAGGAGGCTTTGACAGGTTTTGCGAGCGCAATGTCCGCAAATGAGCAGAGAATGGAGGAGTCCATCTCCAACATGAGCACCACCGTGTCGCAGGCGATGGTGACCGTAGGCTCTTCCATGGATAGGATGGTCACCTGCATGGAGCAGCTAATGCGCCACTCACAGGAGCACATGGTCTCCATGGAGAACAGATGGCTATCTGTGGAGAACAGATGGCTATCTACAGAGAACAGATGGTAGACGCTCATAGACCTGCTCTCTAGGACGGATGTCTATGTAGACTTGGATCCTTATGGCCCCACTGCTGTGCAGCAAGGGCTGCTTTGTCCTGGAAGGTATCGAGCTTCTTGAGTGTTGTTGGAGCTGCACTCATCCAGGAAAGTGGAGAGTATTCCATCACACTCCTTACTTGTGCCTTGTAGATGGTGGAAAGGCTTTGGGGAGTGAGGTGAGGCACTCGCCGCAGAATACCTAGTCTCTGACCTGCTTTTGTTGCCACAGTATTTATGTGGCTGGTCCAGTTAAGTTTCTGGTCAATGGTGACCCCCCAGGGTGTTGATGGTGGGGGATTCAGCAATGTTAATGCCGTTGAATGTCATGGGGCGATGGTTAGACTCTCGCTTGTTGGAGATAGTTATTGCCTGGCTCTTGTGTGGCATGAATGTTAACCGCCACTTGTCAGTCCAAGCCTGAATGTCGTCCAGATCTTGCTGCATGCGGGCATGGACTGCTTCATTATCTGAGGAGTTGCGAATGGCACTGAACACTGTGCAGTTATCAGCGAACATCCCCATTTTTCACCTTATGATGGAGGGAAGGTCATTGATGAAGCAGCGGTAGATGGTTGGGCCTAGGACACTGCCCTGAGGAACTCCTGCAGCGATGTCCTGGGGCTATGATGATAGACCACCAACCACCACAACCATCTTCCTTTGTGCTAGGTATGACTCCAGCCAGTGGAGAGTTTTCCCCCCCCCGCCCCCCGATTCCCATTGACTTCAGTTTTACTAGGGCTCCTTGCTGCCACACTCAGTCAAATGCTGCTTTGATGTCAAGGGCAGTCACTCTCACCTCACCTCTGGAATTCAGCTCCTTTGTCCATGTTTGGACCAAGGCTGTAATGAGGTCTGGAGCCGAGTGGTCCTGGCAGAACCCAAACTGGGCATCAGTGAGCAAGTTATTAATGAGTAATTGCCAGTTGATAGCACTGTCGACAACACCTTCCATCACTTTGCTGATGATTGAGAGTAGACAGATGGGGTGGTAATTGGCCGGATTGGATTTGTCCTGCTTTTGTGGACAGGACAAACCTGGCAGTTTTCCACATTGTCGGATAGATGCCAGTGTTGTAGCTGTACTGGAACAGCTTGGCTAGAGGCCCGGCTAGTTCTGGAGCACAAGTCTTCAGCATGACAGCCGGGATGTTATTGGGGCCCACAGCCTTTGCTGTATCCAGTGCACTCAGCCGTTTCTTGATATCACGTGGAGTGAATCGAATTGGCTGAAGACTGGCTTCTGTGATGGTGGGGACCTCAGGAGGAGGCCGATATGGATCATCCACTCGGCACTTCTTGCTGAAGATGGTTGCAAACATTTCAGCCTTGTCTTTTGCACTCACATGCTGGGCGCCACCATCATTGAGGATGGGGATATTCATGGAGTCTCCTCCTCCCGTTAGTTGTTTAATGGTCCACTACCATTCATGACTGGATGTGACAGGACTGCAGAGTTTTGATCTAATCCGTTGATTGTGGGATCGCTTAGCCCTGTCTATTGCATGCTGCTTCCGCATTTTAGCATGCATATAGTCCTGTGTTGCAGCTTCCCCATATTTAGGTACACCTGGTGCTGCTCCTGGCATGCTCTTCTACACGCCTTATTGAACCAGGGTTGGTCCCCTGGCTTGATGGTAATAGTAGAGTGGTAATAGTATATGCCAGGCCATGAGGTTACAGATTGTGGTGGAATACAATTCTGCTGCTGCTGCTGACCCACAGTGCCTCATGTATGCCCAGTTTTGAGCTGCTAGATCTGTTCTGAATCTATTCCATTTAGCACGGTGGTAGTGCCACACAACACGATGGAGGATGTCCTCAGTGCAAAGACAGGACTTTGTCTCCACAAGGACTGTGTGGTGGTCACTTCTACAAATGCTGTCATGGACAGATGCATCTGCGACAGGTAAACTGGTGAGGACGAGGTCAAGTAGGTTCTTCCCTCATGTTGGTTTTCTCACCACCTGTCAAAGGCCCAGACTGGCAGCTATGTCCTTCAGGACTTGGCCAGCTCGGTCAGTGGTGGTGCTACCAAGCCATTCTTGGTGATGGACACTGAAGTCTCCCACCCAGAGTACATTCTGTGCCCTTGCTACTCTCAGTGCTTCTTCCAAGTGGTGTTCAACATGGAGGAGTACTGATTCATCAGCTGAGGGAGGTAAATAGGTGGTAATCAGCAGGAGGTTTCCTTGCCCATGCTTGACTTGAAGCCATGAGACTTCAGGGCTCCCAGGGCTACTCCTTCCTGACTGTATACCACTGTACTGCCACCCCTGGTGGGTCTATCCTGCAGGACATACCCAGGGATGGTGATTGAGGAGTTTGGGACATTGGCTGAAAGGTATGATTCTGTGAGTATGATTATGTCAGGCTGTTGCTTGACTAGTCTGTGGGACAGCTCTCCCAATTTTGGCACAAGTCCCCAGATGTTGGTGAGGAGGACTTTGCAGGATCGACTGGGCTGGGTGTGCCGTTGCAGTGTCCGTAACCGATGTCGAGTGGTCCGTCCGTTTTTAATCTTATTATTGTGTTTCGTAGCGGTGGCATAGTGGTTAGCACTGTTGCCTCACAGCGCCAGGGACCCGGGTTCAAATCCGGCCTCGGGTGACTGTCTGTATGGAGTTTGTACATTCTCCCAGTGTTTGCGTGGGTTTCCTCCGGGTGCTCCGGTTTCCTCCCACAGTCCAAAGATGTGCGGGTTAGGTTGATTGGCCATGATAAAAATTGGCCCTTAGTGTTAGGGGGGATTAAATATGTGGGGTTACAGGGATAGGGCTTGGGTGGGATGGCTGTCGGTGTAGGGACCGGGTGCTAGGGTTTGGATGATCAGCCATGATCTCGTTGAATGGCGGAGCAGGCTCGAAGGGCCGAATGGCCTACTCCTGCTCCTTGTCTCTATGTTTACAACTGAGGTGGCTTGCTAGGCCATTTCACAGGGCAGTTAAGAGTCAACCACATTGCTGTGGGTCTGGAGTCACATATAGGCCAGACCAGGTAAGGATGACAGATTTCCTTCCCTAAAGGACATTAGTGAGCCAGATGGATTTTTACGATAATCTGATAGTTTCATGGTCAGCTGATACTAGCTTTTTATTCCAGATTTATTTAATTAACTGAATTTAAATTCCCCAGCTGCTGTGGTGGAATTTGAACTCTTGTCTCTGGATCATTAGTCCAGGCCTCTGGATTACTGGACCAGTAACATTACCACTATGCTACCGTTCCCGACCTGTGTGATGCATCTGTGGGCGGCTGACTGCGAGATGCCGCAAATGTCTGGTGCAGATCCCTGGAAGGAGCCTGAGGTGAAGAAGTGGAGGGTGCTGGTGACTTTGCTGGATGAGGTGATAGGTTCTAACAATGAGGTGACGCTGGATGGCAACTTTGCTGGAAACACTTGCAGTCTCTAGAAATCTAAATCTGTGCTGGCAATGCAGTCAACAACAGCTTCTGCCTGAGGAAGGTGATCAGCTGTGAGGTGGGAGTTTTTATTGTACTTTCCATGCTGTGCACTAATCGGCTGGATCAATGGCCACTCAACTTCTGCCTCAGGTTCACAGACGTGGTTCCCGAGCTGCGTGATTCCCGTGGTCATCCAGGGAAATTTGAAAGGTAGGGTTAAAAAGACGCTTGAAGGTCTGACAACTACCTGATAATGATTTAAATGAGCTCGCCCGCCTCTGCCGTTCGGGTCGCTGCCGCGCTGGCAAACGTGCCCGAGGGAAAGGCGCGTGGGCGCGGGATGACGGCAGGTTCCTGATCCGCTGCAAGATGTTTCAAATTTCCCACCTGACCTACCTCCAATCACATCCGTACAGACCCCAGAAAATTCTGGCCTTAGACTCTGGTGGTTCCATTATAAAACTATTCAGCAATGTTATGATCTTTTTAAAATTTGAATAACGTGCCAGTGTCTTAGAAAACTAAATGGGCCAGTATAGGTAGCACCACTATTATCAAAATACAAGTACAGACGCAGACAGGACTTAACCAGTGGTGATGGGAACATGCATATCGGGAAAAATTAAGGAGTGAAGCTGAAAAAAATTCTTAAATATACTTAACTCTTACAGCAGAAAAACAACAATCTCAGAATAGGTTATATTAAGATTATCACTGATTGCAGGGGAACAAAAGCTGGGAAAATAAAATTCTACAGTTAGTAACAATACTGTGCTTAGTGGTGATGGTGTTGTAGAGTTAAAGACTGCTCTGAAACCAGATTTTAAATAAACATGACTTTGTGACAGATGAAAGAGATGTACAGATGCACAAGATGGATGAGGAATCACGAGTTTGCAGAAGCCAAGCAGTGGGAGGCAAAAAGTCTTGAACACTTCACCCAGTTTGAAGCCTAGTCCTAAAAAGGATTCATTTACATCAAACTTGTCATTCAAATTAAAATGATGATTTCCATTTACATCTATGAAGGTCTTTGCAGTATGGTCAGCTCAGCACGGGGAAAATTAAAACTCAAATCTTACCCAGTTCCAAGATGAATGTCATCCATTCCGTTAGTTCTGGGTGATTAGAAAGATCCTCATTTTTAAGTAGAATTAAGAATTGGCGCATCTTAAAATTGCAGTTCCACTCCAAAACATGGTCTAGAAACAGTTCTGCAGTAATTTCACTGCTCTCCTTCACAAATGCTTCTTTCAAGTCACAACTGATCATCAGTTCAGTCATTTTTCCAATTTCAGTGATTGCATTTTCGATCAGCTTTCTGTTCAGAGTGATCTCGCGGAACAGGCGACACTTATCTGTTAGAAACAACAGAATTTCATTGGAGCCTATGTGTAATAAGTATATTATGCCCACTACGTGTACTATATTGGTGTTCCAAACTGATGCATCATACTGCAGCAGCATATAGGTTGATTTGGAGATTACCACACAGCACATCTTTATGGTCTTTTTAGATAATGATAAACAACTTTAATACCCTGTGATTTTCTGTTATTATTGAAGTAGCACATCTCAAAGGGTGGCAACGCTCTTTGAAAAGTCACAATCCCACTTTGCATGCACAGATGCACATCTACATGATGTAAATCAGTAGATGGAAATTAGCAAGTCCTACTCAACTTTACTTTAATTCAGTAACATTGCGTATATTACGTACTGAACAAAGATTTCCCTGGTAATTCCTAAAAAACATTTTCTTATAATGACATCAGCACTAAGGTCATGGGGACAATAACTGCTGATACAAAAACAACTAAATAGACAAACTACCCCCCTCCGCAAACCAAGGAAAATTGAAACTATACCCATTTATAAAACAAAGATTTTTTTAAAAATCTAGATTATATAATAGATGCCTGGAAGCAATGACAAGGGAACAATGAAAATTGAGGCCGAGACCTTAAAAGCAATGTTACTGCAGGTTACAAGGGTCATGTTTAAATTACTCCCTAGTTATTATGTGGTATATAGGGTGGCATACAGGATTTATATTTATTCTTATAGAATGCAGGTGGTTAATAGCCTATTGTTTTGGTGGTTATGAGAGTACGTGAAGTAAAAAGGGAAATCCCCAATAAACTTAGTGACTTGGAGCATATGTAATGTTTGAATCTCTCGATATTAGACAAGCTAAAGAACTAACCTTTGTACACTGATTCATTGGGGGCGATTTTCCCAGTCCCAAGGAGGCGGGACAGTTGGCAAAATGGCAAAAACTGAGGGCGGGTTCGGAACCCGCCTCTGCGCAATTTTGCCGGAGGTGGGTTTGATGGGTGCAATTCGGTTCCACCTCCATCAGTCGGGAGCGGTAGTTAAGACCCTTAAATAGTAGTTAAGGGCCTCTATAATCCTATTTTGACAGGCCTTCATTATTTTACCACATTTTCAGCGTGTTGCACGACCCTCCTAAACCACGCCAGCTAATCCTGGCGTGTTGACAAGTGGGTGGCCTCCTCACAGCTGCAGCTCCACCATTAAAATGGAGCTTTCATCAGGGAGCAGGTGCAGGTGGTAGAACTTTTGTTCCACAGGTCTTTCAGCACTTTTAGCAGGCCTACCGAAGTCGGAGGTGCTGCAGCTTCTATCTGTCAACTGTGGGACCTCCTTGGAAGACCCTCTCCCCACTTAGACTGAGCGCTTCCCCAACGGAGGTATCTGCCAGCAGCATGGGAACCATTTATTTCCTTTCACCATGGACCTCAGTTTCGGATGAGGAGCAGCCACGGCAGCAGCAGAACCAGGCAGCTCAGCAGCAACAGCGCCAAGCTCCTGCTCACCCACCTGATGCTGCACAGGGCAGAAGGCGCCAGCGCATGGAAGCATGTCGTGCAAGGAATGCATTCATCCTGGCCAGATTTGCATAGGTTGCCCATTGTGGCACATGTGCTTGGCTCCTTAACACATGGAAGACAATGGACATGACTCTCTGGCCTCCTTTCAATCTGACCACCAACCTGACCATGCTAAGTGTCGTGGAGCTGCCTAAGCTGAAATAACAGATGCCATCATGCCAACAGTTTGCCATCACCTAATTTTAATACATTTCCACAGGGATGGGATTTCATCAATAAACAGAAACAATCACCCGATCTGCACACAGATCTGGAGGTTATATCCCTTGCCAGCTGGATCCACACAGTCTTGGTTTCTTTGGGAGGCCTCTTCCTCCCAGATGAGGGGAAGAGCCTCCCTGCTAGCTCTCGCCCCCCTCAACCAGCATACCTAGCGCCTCATTCGAGAACCTCGGGGAGGCCCTTGCCTTGTAGCTGGCCATTCTTCAAGGAGATAACAGATTGGAGGTGGTGCAGCATCGACCAAAAACCAGTGGAATGAGCCAAGGCAGCAAGCAGCCCTTAAATGAAGCTGGATAAGTGACGTCAGCAAAGGCGAGTTTCAGTCCCAAAACACTAATTGGCCCAGGGGAACCCACACTTCTGAAATCAACTGGCCAATTAGGGGGGGGGGGGGGGGGGAAAAAAATTCGCAAATTTTTCCCACCTCTCAGTGGAGGCGGGTTTGGAATCCACCCAAACCGAAACCCGCCTCCATTGGGAAAATCGTGCCCCTGGTATCAAATAAATTTTCTAAAGCACAAGACAAAAAATGTGATGAACCCACTCTGGGCCATCGCAGGATTTCTGCATCAAAATAAAATTATGACAAAATTATCCTTTAATTATGCTGTGAATTAAGAGCTGCTAGCCAGGAAGGGCAGCTTAGAGATGAAGCATGCAGCACGAGTATACACGCTTGATCTGCATTGCTGATCTCTGAAACCAAACTACTTTGGTAATCAAAAGGGAAATATATCCTGTGGCGGACAAATAAAGACTGGAGAGTCTCACATGCACCCCTTTAAGCCTGATGCAAACAGCATTGGTGGTCACCTGCCTCCTCAGCTGCAATGACTGGTCCACGGAAAGTATGAAATGAAACTCTTTATGCAAAAAAGATTCCATTATGGCTTTATACTATTCAAAATATAAAGATCAAATCTCCCCTTTCGCCACACATTAGGGGCTCATTTCTATTCACAGAACCGCAAATTTCCCATCGGAGGCGGGAGAGCTGCTTTCCGGGTTCCAGTCACGCACCTGGCTGCAGACGCTCTGTAAACGGGATTTTCCCTTGATTAGCCTTGTTAAGCCCGCCCTTGCGCTTCCTGCGTGCGGATGCCTCCAATTGGAAAAATCTGGCTCCGTAGGTCCCGAGGCTTGCGATCCTGGGCCTCTCCTGGTGCGCGCGCACGCAGAGGCCCAGGTCTCCCAGGGGTGCAGGCGGTTCGCAAGCGTCCCTGGGATCACGTGGGCCATGGGGAACCAATCAAAGAAGGGAATCCCCCAATCACACTTTTGACAGGTCTCCACACACAGATCTGTCAAAAGTATGAATGGGGATCACATTTAAAAACAGTTAAACATTAAATAAAGTTTTTTTTCAAATCACCTATTTAAAATTAGTTAAAATTACATTAAATTAAATATTTTAAACAAAAATGTAACTTTTGAAAAAAATAATTAATGTTTTTTAGCAGGGCTAAAAATAAACTTACCTTTTTTAAAAGTATTTTTTAAATTATAAATGAGTGAAAAAAAATATTTTTTTACTTTTTTAAACTCTTATGCTGGTAAAAGCAGGCCTTACGCATGCTTTTACCAGGCGTAAGATTTTTAAAGGTTTTCAGTAGCGGTCAAGATGATTCTTGACAGATCAGAAGTGCAGGTTTTCAGCGCATGCGCTTTGCATGCCTAAACCTGGAACTTGCGAGGCCCCTACGGGCGCGTACACACCTTGTATGCACTCGTGGGGGTCAGAAAATCCAGCTCATAATGTTTTACAAAACTAACATTTTTAAAATTGTTAGCCATTTCTGTGTCCATACATTGACAGTTCAGAGTTATACACAGTCCCAAGGTGTCCAAACAACTGAGATCCATGCTACATTTCTAGCGCACTGAACAAAATAGCTAATTATTTTAGTTGATAAATATCACAAGCACTTTATAACTGCCATCTGAAATAAAGATTATACCCTTCAAAATATTCCCCAATATATTTAGAACTTGTGTTTCAATCTTGCTTAATATTTAGCCTGCGTATTATAATCAGTGATACTATTATAATCCAGTCAACATAATCAGAAAAAAAACTTGTCATACTTGTGAAGCAAAACACGCAGCAAAATTTGGTAACTTGTACAAGCAACAGAAATTATTAACTCTAGCTACAAAATCTAAAATTAAATGTTGAATAACAGCTTGCATTTATACTGCTCCTTTAACGTTGAAAAATATCCCAAAGTGCATCAGGGGTGTCATTAAAAAAGGTCACTTTTACTGATATGAAAGAGAGAGACTGCAACAGCCGACCTAACATGGGACTTGCATGTTGAGGGTTATCAGGGTTTAGGCATACATAACTCACAAGAACAGCAGCTCATTCAGGTTACAACATTTGAATGTTTTTTAATAGTCAGTTCAATACATTCATTTAATTTTGTACAAAAGTTGATACTTGCTTGAATCAAAACGGCCATCATTGTATTGCAATTATCATAATTTCAATGTCCTTGTGTAATCAGTTATGGAATTGGTAGCAACATTTGCAATTTAAATTAGCAAGGACAAGGACTGCTCTGTGACCAGGTATCTACACTAGATACATATGGGCTTTCTATCATTTACATGCACACACGAGGCTTCACATGGGAGGAATTTTAGTTTACGCAAACTGTTCTAACAGCATTACTAATATCATGTGGTGGGTGGGTGGGGGAAGTTTCCAAAGTTCAGTGAAGAAAAACAAATTACAGTACTTTCCGCAAACTGCTAATTCATTAAAATAAAACTAGTATTATTCCACGTGGCCAATGTGATCTCCTGATCTGGTTTCGATCACCTCAGGGGGTTGGAGAGGAATTTTCTGATTCTTTTCCCTCATTGGCCCTGGGTTTTTTTTTGCCTCTCCCAGAAGATTACATGGTTGCTGTGGGGGATAAGAAATGTCTAGTCATTATGCTCCTGGAATCATGGATGTGGGGCCAGACTTGCTTGACCAGCTGGTCTTTTCCTGCCCATTGTTTTCATATGTTCCAGGAGGACAAAACAACTGTAGGCTCCTTTTTTCTCCCCAACAACCCCTCTCCTAACCCATTCCACCATCTCAACAACAACTTCCGTTTATATAGCTCCTTTAACATAGGAAAACGTCTCACGGCACTTCACAGGAGCATAATCAGACAAAAATTAAAACAGAGCCAAAAGAGATATTAGGAGGGGTGACTAAAAGGGTGATCAAAGAGGTAGGTTTTAAGAAGGATCTTAAATGGGGGAGAGCTAGGTTTAGGGAGAGAATTCCAGAGCTTAGGGCTTAGACGGCTGAAGGTACAGCCATCAATCACGGGGCTAAGAGACTGAGGGATGAACAAGGCCAGAGATGGAGGAACACAGAATTCTCGGAGGGTTCTAAGGTTGGAGAAGGTTTTAGAGATAAGGAGGGGTGGGGCCGTGAAGGGATTTAAAAACAAGGCTAAGAATTGGAAAGAAACACCAGCCATGACTAAAATGATTAATCTCAAAAGCAGCCAAACCTGTTGGCCAAGATGGATGTGTTCCATTCTCTTCCTTTCCCATCTCAGTATCCTTCTGTTCATTACATTTATTGGATTCCTCCAGGGCACCTGCTGTCTTTGGTTCATTTTTTCTGTAAAAGGATAAGAAAATATAAGCTCAAAATGAGACCCGATTTTTCTTTTGTAAAATGAGTTGAACAGGTTTCTAAAATTCAGTTCTAAGCTTGTAATCGAAATGAGATACTGTTTTGAAGATTATGCACTTCTGAACCTTCCACTGTCACATGAGTTGCAAATCCTTTATGACCATGTTATACCATATAAAGTTCTATATCTGCTGTAAATCAGTAGGGCAAAAGTGTGCACGGGGGGGGGGTGCGGGGAGGTAAAACATCGACAAGGGCATTGGAAAATCTGTAGGGCATGAAGCATGCAGGTAGTTCAAATGTTTGTTTCATTTTTGAGTCTTTTCTACCCTTCTCACTCTAGATTATTTTGGCTCTCCCATCTTAGATCATACTCATGGGCAAATCCCAACTCCCCAGATCTTGAAAAGTGTCTATCCTAGGCTTGAGATCAAGGTAAGCTTTTGAAAAACTGCTATCTGGTAGGCAAAGTACGCGGCGAAGTGATTCAAATGCCCCAAGGACAACAAAAAAACTGAACAAAAACCCATCTACAGAGAAATCACTGCATTTTTGTATTAACTGTTTTCATTTACCAAAATGCAATAAATGAGCTGGCAACCACCACAAAAGCAACCAACCAACCAAAATTATCATTTTTTTTCCCAATCAAACGGCTTTGAGGTACCATGTTTTTCATTCTGACGAAAGGTCATCGACATGAAATGTTAACTCGGTTTCTCTCTTCACAGATACTGCCTGACCTGCTGAGTATTTCCAACCGTTTCTGTTTTTAATCCTAATTTTCCTAATGTTCGAGCCGTTTTCTTGTATGTGAAGCACCTTGGGACGTTTATGATACTAAGCATGATACAAATGCAGTTTATTCTTTTAAAACACTTACACAGCTGTAAGTTGACGTGGCAGACCAGGAACCTTCACTTCAAACTGTAAGAAAAATGTTTAGCAAGTGAAAAACAGATAGGAGACAAAACACTAACTGCAACCATTACCACAACCACTTAGCATTATATAGCATTTCACTTAAAGGAAATGCCTCAAAAAACACTTTACAAGGGAAAGACAAGCTCACAGAAAGAAAGGGAATGAGTGGGAGTGGGAATATCAAATAGGTTTGTAGTGACAACTGCCTTGCAGTTTGGGAGAGATTTCCAGAGAGCAAGATTCATAGTAACTGAAAGATCAATAGAAGGTCAAAGGAAGCAGAGAAATTAATTTTAATCTAGTCAGAGAAACGGAATGTTCGCTAGAGAACAACGCTAAGAATGGGTGGAGGAAGATTATGAAGGGATTTGAAGAGAAAAATGAGGATCATGAAATTGATTCACCAGGTCACAGAGCTTTGCAAGGACAAGTAGTGATAGGTGTGTGGGACTCTGCGGGAGAGGATTCGGATCCAAGAGCTCTGCTTCAGCAGGAGTTTTTGAAGGATTAAGACAGGGAGGAGGGCATGTGAGAAATCAAATCGCGAGGAGATAAAAGCGAGAATTAAGATACGACATTGGTGGGGAGAGGTAGGGGCATAAGCAGGCAGTGTGTCAGAGGTGGAATAGTGTGGTTTTGGTAACAGACCAGATGTGGGATTTAAAAAAAACTCAGTTCAGGGTTGAACAGAGCTCCAACATTGTGTACCACTGGATTCAGCCTGAGCATGCAGCCAGGGAGGTTGGCGACAGTCATAGCGAGAGTCACGTAGCTTCTGGCTTCAGTTTTGCTACTTTTGAACTAAAGGAAATTTCAACTCATCCAGGATTTCATGTTGGACAAAGTGTCATTATGCATAACAACAGCCTTGGAATCAGTGGTGGCAGAAAGGTAAAGTTGGTGTTCTTGGCATGCATGTGTAAGCTCCCCTGTGCTTGTGGATGAGATCACCAAGGGATAGTACGTAAATTATGACTAGGAGGAGGCCACAGAAAGAGTCCTGGAACATGCTGGATGCGACCATGCAGATACAGGGGAAGAAACCATTAGAGAAAATGTAATGACACACAGGAATGAAACTAGAGGAGAGTGTCAAGAAGGTGGATCAAAGAAAAGGAGGTGTTGAAGGCAGCAGAGAGGTCAAGAATGATGGGAAAGCCAAGCGAGCCATGGTCCTGTCCTTGCTGCCTGAGTAGGTAGGGAGTGTGTGTCAGTTCCTTCAACATTTCATATCAAGTGATGTTTAATAGAGTAACCCTTAAAAAGCACACAACCCTAGGAAATCTCCCTAGCACTGGGCAATACAGACTGCCTAAATAATGCAGATCACAAAGGCTCAAAATAGATGCCAAAGATTGAACTCAGACTTGAACCACAGTCGATGCCAGGAGATCAAACACAAAACCTGGCAGGAACCAGAAGTGGACTGAATTCCAGCTATAACATTGGCTTTAGTTTGAATCTGAACTTGCAGCAAAATTCACCTGACTGTGGAAGAGGAAGAGGAACCCACATCCCTTGTGTACAGACACAAAACGTAAAGTTAGGCATCCGAGCAGAAAGGGCAATGTTCTAAGCTCACTGATGCTACACTGCCCTTTTACAATCTAACATATAGAACAGTTTTGCAGGTTCTTACCTCTGTCTGTGTGCTTCCTGAAGCATTGTGAATCACAAATTTTATGATAAGGCCTTGACAATCACCGTTTATACATTTCATTGAACAGAAATTCTGAAATATATAAAAATGAATTTAAGTTATTTGCATATAAAGAATATCAAAGCAAATGTAAAATAAAATTTGATCGGCCTTGCCACCAGCAACTGTATCTGGACTACAGGAGCCGAGTTTGCTCCAATGGTGGGGAGTATGAGATTTTTTTTTTTTTTTTAATTTATTCAAGGGATGTGGGCATCGCTGGCAAGGCCAGCATTTATTGCCCATCCCTAATTGCCGTTGAGAAGGTGGTGGTGAGCCGTCTTCTTGAACTGCTGCAGTCCGTGTGGTGAAGGTACTCCCACAGTGCTGTTAGGGAGGGAGTTTCCTGCCCACATCCTTTTAACAGCAGATAAGGAAACTTAAAAGGTGTAGAGTCAAATTATTAACTTGAATATTTCTTACCTGATTAGTTTGCCCATGATATCGAGAGTCCTTTAACTTTTTCCAGCATGTAGTATGATATTCTATCAAACAAGTATTATCACAGCCAAGCTCCACATGGCCCTGAAATGAAACAAGATTACTTATGTAGATGCGGCAAATTTCAAAGATTTAAAAGAACAGTTTCTTGCTGTATTTGGGGAGGAATGCGGGGAAAGAGAGGAAGAAGAAATTGAATTTTCAGAAACCTTTTGATAAAGTTCAGTAGCCACATTATTGTTTCAGAAAAATAGTGTCATAGTACAACTGGAAAATAGGGCAATGGTCTGGGAGTTTGTTAAAATTTCATAAACAGAGGGTGGTTATCAACAGGAAGCATTCAAACCGAGGCCCAATGATGAGCAGAATTTCCCACAACTCTGCTGGGTCCTTTATTGTTCATTACATTTAACATTGATCTCGAGGAGTGCACGGATAGCAATTTCAATTTACAAGTTTCCCCTTTTTCTCATTAAATCAAGAGATCCAAGTACAGCCGCTGTCCTCCAAATGTCTGGGCACTAAGTTTCTTCTCCTTTTAAAAGTTTTTATAATATGTGTAAAATTTGCATATTGCCAAGGAGTTGGGAGGTTCAAGGCTTAGCCTGAATCAAACTTTGATATCATTTGTGTACATACACCATGCTTATATTGTGCTGCAATGGGATTTACAGGAGACTTTGGTTTATCTGGAGGTTGTATGTCCAGAAACCTCGATCTACCGGCAGAAATCAGGAGCCGTTCCGTTAGGTTGTTTTTCTTCTCGTGGCTTTTTTTTCCCCCAACAGTCAGGCTTTGGAAAGTCTCTCTGAAGCTGTTGCTAAGCTACAGAGACGCTTCCAAGGTACGGGCCGACTGTTTGAAGCTGTTGCTAAACAACAGTGTTTGTTGTCAGGTACAGAGATGAAAACCTCCGTATGCTTCAACATTAACGCTGGTATGTCCGGCAGTTTTGATAGATCGGCAGCAGCTCGGTCCCGTCGGTGCCGGATATAACAAAGTTTCCTGTACTCTGCATTTAGAGTTGTTTTGTGATGCCTAGAAAAGGCTCAAAAGCAAATCATTATTTTTTTCCCCTGCAGTGTTACATCCAAGTAAATTAAGTTGTGGGTTTGTGAATTATTCTTACACCTCCAGAGCTTTTATTCAAATCCAATGCAAACTGTTGGAAATTAAGTTATTCACTGTTATGCAAAATTTCCAATGGGCAAAGATCTGCAGCGCAAAACTGCCCTTAATTCAGCACTAAATTGGCACAATTTCAAAGATCGTTGGTGTGGAAAGTGAAAAATGCCTGCTGGCAGAGAAGGGGGTCTGGTTCGAAGATAGGTTTAAGCCATGCCATTGGAGATTACTTTGCACCAGTTCGCACTGTACCTGAGCTAGACTGCTTGACATTAGCGATGAAAATGCTATCAGTGTTCTCTCAAGAGTCTCAAAAGCCTTTCAGTTATGAGCTCCATGTCTCCAGAGATATTTTCACTGGAAAGAATAATTCCCTAATATTTTAAGTGTCTTCAAAATAGATTCTCAAGCATTTGTACAGCTGCCAACTTTTGAATATAAATGAAATATGTTCATTTGGGAGATTTACTTGTATGCTTACTCTACAAACCATGGAAATTAGTTTCAACTCAGATTTTTCACAGAAACATAGAAGATAGGAGCAAGAGTAGGCCATTCGGCTCCTCGAGCCTGCTCCGCCATTCAATGAGATCATGGCTGATCATCCAAATTCAGTACACGGCCCCGCTTTCTCCCCATACCCCTTGATCCCTTTAGCCTTAAGAAATATATCCAACTCCTTCTTGAATATATTTAATGAATTGGCCTCTACTGCCTTCTGTGGTAGAGAATTCCACAGGTTCACCACTCTCTGGGTGAAGAAATTCCTCCTCATCCCTGTCCTAAATGGCCTACCCCTTATCCTTAGACTGTGACCCCTGGTTCTGGACTCCCCGACCATCGGGAACATCCTTCCTGCATCTAGTCTGTCCAGCCCTGTCAGAATTTTATAAGTTTCAATAAGATCCCCTCTCATTCTTCTAAACTCCAGCGAGTACAAGCCCAAATGACCCAATCTCTCCTCATACGTCATTCCTGCCATCCCAGGCCTCGGCCTGGTGAATCTTCGCTGAACTCCTTCCATGGCAAGAACATCCTTCCTCAGATAAGGCGACCAAAACTGCACACAATAATCAAGATGTGGTCTCACCAAGGCCCTGTACAACTGCAGCAAGACATCCTTGTTCCTGTACTCAAACTCTCTCGCTACGAAGGCCAACATACCATTTGCCTTCTTAAGCGCCTGCTGCACCTGCATGCTTACCTTCAGCAACTGGTGCACAAGGTCACCCAGGTCTCGTTGCACTTCCCCTTCTCCCAATCTATTGCCATTCAGATAATAATCTACCTTCCTGTTTTTGCCACATAAGTGGATAACCTCACATTTATCCACGTTATATTGCCTCTGCCATGCATCTGCCCAATCACCCAACCTGTCCAAATCATCCTGGAGTTTCTCGGCATCCTCCTCACAGCACACATGACCACCCAGGTTTGTGTCATCTGCAAACTTGGAGATATTACATCTAGTCCCCTCGTCCCAGATCATTAATATATATTGTGATGAATAGCTGGGGTCCAAGGACCGATCCCTGCGGTACCCCACTAGTCACTGCCTGCCACTCGGAAAAAGACCTGTTTATTCCAACTCTTTGCTTTCTGGCTGCCAACCAGTTCTCTATCCAAGTCAATACCTTGCCACCAATCCCATGTGCCTTAACTTTACACGCTAATCTCTTATGCGGGACCTTATCGAAAGCCTTCTGGAAGTCCAAATACACCACATCCACTGGTTCTCCCTTATCTATTTTACCAGTTACATCCTCAAAAAATTCCAGTAGATTAGTCAAGCACGATTTACCTTTTGTAAATCCATGTTGGCTTTGTCCGATCCTGTCACTGTTTTCCAAGTGCTCTGCTATTACATCTTTTATAATAATAGACTCTAGCATTTTCCCCACTACCGATGTCAGGCTTACCGGTCTGTAATTCCCCGTTTTCTCTCTACCACCTCTTTTGAATAGTGGGGTAACATTAGCTACCCTCCAATCCATGGGTACTGTTCCAGATTCCATCGAATGTTAGAAGATGATCAGCAATGCATCTACTATTTCTAGGGCCACTTTCTTAAGTACCCTAGGATGTAGATTATCAGGCCCTGCGGATTTATCGGCCTTCAATCCCATCAATTTCCCGAACACCATTTCCCTACAAATACTGATTTCTTTCAGTTCCTCCCTTTCATTAGACCCTATGTTCCCCGACATCTCTGGGAGGTTATTTGTGTCCTCCTTTGTGAAGACAGAACCAAAATATGTCTTTAAAATTGGTCTGCCATTTCTTTGTTCCCCATTATAAATTCCCCTGATTCTGACTGCAAGGGACCTACGCTTGACTTCACCAATCTTTTTCTCTTCACATAGCTATAAAAGCTTTTACAGTCAGTTTTTATGTTCCCTGCAAGCTTACTCTCATATTCTATTTTCCCCTTCTTAATTAATCCCTTTGTCCTCCTTTGTTGAATCCTAAACTGCTCCCAATCCTCAGGTTTACTGCTTTTTCTGGCCAATTTATATGTCCTCTCCTTGGATCTTATGCTATCCCTAATTTCCCTTGTTAGCCACGGTTGAGTCACCTTTTTTGTTTTATTTTTATGCCAAACTGGGATGAACAAATTCTGCAGTTCATCCATGCAGTCTTTGAATGTTTGCCATTGCCTATCCACCGTCAACCCTTTGAGTGACATTCCCCAATCAATCCTACCCAACTCACGCCTCAGACCATCGTAGTTTCCTTTATTTAAATTCAGGACCCTAGTCTCTGAGTCAACTACTTCATTCTCCATCTTAATGAAGAATTCGATCATATTATGATCGCTCTGACCCAAGGGGCCTCGTACAACAAGATTGCTAATTAACCCTTTCTCGTTACATAATACCCAATCTAAGATGGCCTGATCTCTGGTTGATTCCTCGACATATTGGTCCAGGAAACCATCCCATATACACTCCAGGAATTCCTCCTCCCCAGTATTGTTACTAATTTGGTTAGCCCAATCTATATGTAGATTAAAGTCACCCATGATGACTGCTGTGCCCTTATTGCACGCTTCTCTAATTCCCCTTTTAATGCCATCCCCAACCTTCGCATTACTGTTTGGAGGCCTATATACCACTCCCACTAACGTTTTCTGCCCCTTGGTATTTCTCAGTTCTACCCATACAGATTCCACATCATCAGAGCTAATATCCTTCCTTACAATTGTGTTAATCCCTGCTTTAACCAGCAATGCTACCCCACCTCCCTTTCCTTTTTGCCTATCTTTCCTGAATATTGAATACCCCTGGATGTCGAGTTCCCAGCCTTGGCCACGTTTCCGTAATCCCAACCAAATCATATTCGTTTACCTCTATTTGCGCAGCTAATTCATCCACCTTATTACGAATGCTCCTCGCATTAAGACACAAAGCCTTCAGGCTTGTTTTTTTAATGCTCTTAGACCTATTAGAACTATTATTTACTGTGGCCATGTTTGATTTAAACCATTGATTTCTCTGACTGCCACTTTTGTTTTTCTCCTTCCTATCTTTTGCTTTTATCCTTGTTTCCCTTTCCTCTGTCTCCCTGCTCAGGTTCCCAACCCCCTGCCATTTTAGTTTAAACCCTCCCCCAGAGCACTAGCAAACACTCTCCCTAGGACATCGGTCCTGGCCCTGCCCAGGTGCAAACCGTCCAATTTGAACTGGTCCCACCTCCCCCAGAACCGGTTCCAATGTCCCAGGAATTTGAATCCCTCCCCCTCGCACCATTCCTCTAGCCACGTATTCATCTGAAATATCTTTCTATTTCTACTCTGACTAGCACGTGGCACTGGTAGCAATCCTGAGATTACTACCTTTGAGGTCCTATTTTTTAATTTACCTAACTCCCTATATTCAGCTTTTAGGACCTCATCCCAGTTTTTACCTATATCGTTGGTACCTGAAATACTTTCAAATGCAGAAGTGATGTTACTGCTAAAATAAATCACATACTATGAAGCCACTTACATCTTTTCCTCAACAATTCCTGGAATCAAATGTTTTTCGATGCAAGCATGTGCAACGCACAGTTTTGTAACTGAGAAATCAAGTTGAAGGGCCAAAGCCCATAAAGCAGGACACTACCAAAACTGAAAACAGCAAGGTGAAAACAAAGTAAATAAGTCATTGATTGGGTGAGGTCATTGATTAGGTAGATTTACAAAGCCTGAAGCTAGAAGGAGGAAGAGAAGGATGTGGAACCTACATTTTCCAATCGGGTGTAAGCTTTCCTCTGTCCACGATGATGTCTCTCTGCGAGGCAAAGTTTTGCAACATGCAGCAACAATCACCACTCTGCCAGGTGGCCCAGATCTACCCAAGCACCTGAATTGCTGGTTCAAAATGCCAATAATGTACTTGATGATTACTGTGCTGGACGCCAGCACTTCATTATACCTGTGCTCAGCTGATGTCTTGGAATAATACACTCACGTCATGAACCATGATGACCCAGGAACAATCCTCAGTGTTTGTGGGCAAAATACTGGTGCGACAGGCAACTACCTTAAAATGAAAGCTGCCCGAGAAGTGACTTTGAATTTCATAATCCGGTGCCGAGGGTTGCAAAGTTCACATTGAGAGTGGAATCCTTTCCTAGTCATGCAAGCAGAGTCATTGTGTAATGGAGCACAAAAAGCCACATCATGTACAGTGTTACTCAATGGACCTTTGGGGATCCTGCGTGCTATAAAATTGCACAGATCATGTGCTGTTGTCAGTTGCCTGCATGGGAAGATGATGGAATTGCTTTCTTGAACAAACAAGACATTAGTCAATTGCTTAAAATATCTATGGACAGCCGAGTGGCCACCAGTTGTGCTTTGGCTACAGGCCTAGTTGCAGCATGCTGTATAACTCAAGTCATGGAAGCCGCAGCTTGCACAGGCACTGTTCCTTAGATAAGTGGATGCATGTCTGCCTGCGCCTGTATATTTTGGGTGTGTGGATACTGCTGGATGGGTGCAGGTGCCTCTGGTGCAGCCTCAACTCCCTCATTTGTTTCTCCTCATCCAAAGAAAAGCAGAATGTGACGGGATGACAGCAGAGGTCAAAAAAGGCAGCACCAAACAAATGGTCACAAAGACTCTTGAAAGAGCTCAATAACATTGGCTCTGAATTTCTGATCGGAGGCTTCCTGCGGGCGGATGCCTCCGATCAGAAAATATTCTACCAACTTACCTGCTGGTTCCGTAGATCCCGAGGCTTCCATTCCTGGACCTCTCCTTTTCGAAATGCGCAAAGGCCCACGTATCGCAGGGACGCATGCGGTTCGCAAGCGCCCCTGGGATCATGTGGGCCAGCCCAACCAATGGAAGAAGGGAATCCCCATTCATACTTTTGACATTTCCGTACTTACCGAACTGTCATAAGTATGAATGGGGACGACTGGAAGAATGCACCAACACACTGAAATAAATAAAGAAAAACCATTACATAGATAAAATTAATTAAAAATGGTACCTAATTAAATGTTAAACAAAAATTTAATTTAAAAAAAAATTATTTATAGGCTAAAAATTCAGTTTGGGGCGCCAAGCTCGCCTGGGCGCTGGAATTACCGCTGCGAGCGGAGCCACTTGCGCCATCCGGATATTGAGTTTCTGCGCCCCAAATGGAAGCGGGCCGCTAATCGAGGCTTCCCGCGCCCCGCTTGGGGCGCTGAAACTGAATATCGGTGCGCTAAGGGCCGCAGCGCCACACGCTGCGGTACTACAGGCCTTCCTCCCACTGTTAAGGGGGAGGTGCCTGCAACAGCGCGATCCCCGCTCGCGAGTGCCGGCAAATGAGCCCGGCACCAAAGAGAAGTGCCGGGCTCTCGGGAAACAGCCGGCAATGCCGCGGGGGGGGGGGGGGGGGCGGTGGAGGTGTAGGAGGCCGGGGACGGAGGTGCTGGCAGGCGGCCGCCGAAAAAGCGGCCGGCCGCACCTCCACCTTAACTAGTGCCACTACCGCCACAGGTAGGCCCCTATGTACCGGTCGCTATTTGCGGCCGGCGCTGAAGAGGCGGGCGCGACCAAATATGGTCATCGGGGCGGTAGCGGGGCGCTGCGCACACCGATGACGTCATCGGTGGCGGCGCAGCGCTACAGGCTAACGGCGCCATTAGCGCCCCGCTAAATATCGCGGTAGGTGTGGCCAGTGGCGCAAAAGCCACTGAGTGCCCTCTTTGGGCGCAAACTGGTGGCGCAGGCCACTGAATTTCTAGGCCTATATGTTTTAACGGGGCTTAATATAACCTTACCTTATTGGACAGGGTTTTTAATTTATAAGTGAGTGATAAAATCTTATGTTTCTATTTTTTAAACTCTTACGCCTGCTTTTACCAGGCCTAAGAATTCTATAGCCTTTCAGCGGGCAGAAGTTGAGCAAATAGCACAACTCTCCACCCGCAGAGGCACTTTTCTTGGTCATGCGGATGCAAAGCGCATGCTTAAACCTGAAACTTGCGCGGCCCCAATGGGCGCGTACACACCTCGTATACACCCGTGGGGGTCGGAAATTCAGGGCCAATGGGGGGGGGGGGGGGGGGGGCTAGAGAACAGCTTCAGCAATTACTTTTCAATATGGCCACCTGCTTATTTTAAACTGAGTTCTGTTCGGAGCTCAGCGCTTAGCAACCCTCAATGCCCAGGTTAAATGGGCAGGAAAAGGAACTAGCACCATATGGACGAAAAGGTTGAAAAATGGTGTGAATTACATCATTGTGCATTCAATTACATGAATCTACCCTTAAACTGAAAGGTGCTTCCTCAACCAATTAAAATCCTGATTGGAAAATCAGAACAAATGCAAAATGGGCAGAAATCCCGCATGATAAACCTCCGTCCGATTTTTTAATTGCTCATTAACATCTGAAAAAAATTGACATTTCTGGTAAGACTTGCTAGGCTAGATCTTAAGTTAAAATGTACCCTTATATGCAAGTTCCCTTTCTTCCACTGGTAAAGACATTCAGAAACAGTATCCCATTACAACTTCTATATGGTCAGTGGGGCTATCTGGCAACAATCCTTTTCAGCAAATTATACATAAAGAAACAACTGGTGGCAGGGAGCCATTTTCAGAATGGCTTATTACATGCAAGCATTCTATATTTTAATAAATACTTCAAAAATCTGACCTTTAAGTACAATCATAAATTTTGTTTTGGCTTTTCCTATGAAGACATACCTTGTAATCTGGGTCAGATGGATAGATTTCCCTCTTGTAGTATCCCTGACAATTAGAAGATTGGCAGATCGCTATAGGATCAGGAGGATCTTTGCACTTTTCAATATATTCATTTATTTTGACCTATGGGATGGCAAAAAGAGTTTCAGCATCCACATGATTGGTGCAAGTAAAAATAGCATTCTGGCTGCCTATTTTAAATACTTTTGTCTTAGACAAATAATTTGACTGGGATATCAACTTGAGCCAAGTGGTATACAGTAGTTACAAAATAAAAAAGAGTGCTAACTACAGAACTTTAAAATGTAGTCAATCTGACCTCCACTGACATTTTTAATCAGTTATGTATAAGCAACATTTATTGACCCCAAATTCAGATAGCACAGCCCCACACACACACAGTATCGTTCTGGTGTCTCTGAACTAGACTGCCAAAAAATTGAAGACAACTAACTGGCCAATGAACTGCATACAAGGAATTCAATTTGACACTACCTAAATTTATTTTACTGACGGTGATGAGTATGATTTTTGCCTTTGAGTGGTTGCGCTTTTTCTGATCGTAAATCAATTGCCAATCACACTTTAAGTCATCTAAAGCAACTAACTGAAAAAACGTAAGCAAAATCTACCAAGTTGGCTTTCTGCACCACTGGCGCAGTGGCTGAATTAACCCCCATGAATCATACTGATAATGTCTGCGGTGTCTACAGAAAGCAAAGTTTTGGGTGACAGCGTCTAATGTGCCTCATCTCCACTGGGTGGCAACCCAAACAAAAAAAGAAACATGGGAGAAAATTGGTGCGGCACAGCGGTATTACTAACCTAGCCATCTTCGCCAAATGCAGAAAAATCCGTATTCCAATAACTAAGACCATCCACACCAATGTTTCAGACACTACTGGTCATTTCACAGAAATATGGGGACTCCTCAAAGCACTGGGATTATACAACTGGGGGGGAAGTAAACTTAGATTGAAATGTTTAGCACATTTTTTTGACTACTCTTCTGAGCTTGTAAGACACGGCATCAATTTTATCAAGTTGAGTGGCTTAATTCTGAATAGTTCGAGATAAAGCTCTTACTGCAAAATTTTCCGGTTTAATCTCTTCTGCTTTTAGCACCACATCAGTCCACTCTACAGTTGGCGGGTTTTCTTCAAACTCTTGCTTAGATTTTTGAAACCATTTTTTAGCATCTTCAAACCTGCAAAAAGATTTTGAACCTGAGGTCACCACTAATAAAAACATACAGACATACATGGACTTGTTTTTAAAGTTACTTGGCTAGATCAGAGCTGAAAGTAGTGTAACATATTATTAAAAGGAGAAATCAAGCCCATAAAATGTATTTCACAGGAAATTTGAAAGGACACTGATGGCTTAGGACCAATCTCTGACTGACATGAACTGCCAATCTTGAGTTGAACTTGGAGCATCCTTATATTTTTGTTTTAAAAATCAATCTTTGGAAATGCTGCTTAGGCTGGAAGATCCAGGATCCGATGTGGAGAGACAAAACAAACACAGAAATGGATAAAAGGAAACAAGGAGAGACACAAAACACAAAATAGAGGAAAGAACTTTTAGCAGTTAGAAAGCATCTTCCTTAGCAAATATGCTTTTGAAATATCATGATCAAAAAAAACGGTGGCATCATCAGCAGTGTGTGTTATTTTGGACATTGGGGCTTGGCGAAGAGAGGAATAGCCCTGGTTGCATCAAGAAGTTTCTTTGGGGAAAAATTCGGCTTTGCCCCTTTTGGGGCGCTAACGTTTAACGTCCCGAAAAGATTAGCGCCCCTCCGCCTGAAATTCAGTTGTAGCGCCCCAAACAGGAGGCGGGGCGCTACTGGAAGCGCTCCACCTCCTTCTTGGGGCGCTACAACTGAATATGGCGATGCTACATGCAACAGCGCCACGCGCGTCGGCACATAGCGCCGTGTCATTGCAGGCCTCCTCCCCTGATTAAAGGGGAGGGGCCTAGCGTTGCGCACACCGGGGCCCTGCTGGACCACCAGGGAGCGGGGTGCCGTGAAAACAGCCCAGCACTCAAGAGGAGTGCCGGGCTGAGCGATCGCGGCCGGCACCCCGAGAAAAAAAGGGGAAGGGGGTAGGTGCTGGCAGTCGGCCAAAAAGAAATGGCCACCCGACACCTGCCCCTTTTACTACCACCGCCGCAAAAACGCCCCCCGGCCCTGTCGGGCATATCGCCCGGCGATAGGTATGGGGGCACAACCGAAGTTTACGGCCGGTGCGTAAGCGGGGCGCTGCGCACGGTGAAGATGTCATCGTCAGCGCCGTGGGGCACTACCGGCTACCATCGCCGCTAAATTTTGCTGGAGGCGTTAGCAGCACCACGCCCGGGCGCTAGGGGATTTGCGCCCCCCCCCGCCGCGGAGGTGCTAACGAGAGGCACAAATCAACCCAATTTCTCCCCCTTTATGTTTTATTGTGCATCAGAACCAGAGCAATTCGTCCCCCTGGGTTTACAATTTTCAAAGCAGACTAGTCTTGACGCGTCCACTAACTTAAGCTGTCCCTGACTGCTCTGATGCCACAACTTTAATGCTGTATTGTAACATTATGCTCTGATATTTAATGTTGTATTGCACATTAAAAGTCTTGCACTTCCATTGAAAGCATGCACCTCTAGACTACAAAACCGTGCTTGCTTCCTGTCTCACTTTTATTAAACATTCCTATGTCCACATTTAAAAAGGGTTTTAGCTGTGCAAACTTACTACCCTGTAATTGAACGATTGGGCTACTGGGTGGCTTTTCCCCCACAAATTAGTTTTTACAACATTTTTCATTGATGCACCTTTTCCCCCTTAGGAACTGAAATTTCTAATATACAAAATAAGGGTTTGAACAGAATGTATTAATATATTTCACAATAACATAATTAAATGTAATCAATGATTTGTCTTTTAATACATTCTCATAATTAATAGTCAGTATTAATACTGACTTCTGTATTATTAAGCTATTTTTCTTATTATTGTATACACTAGCCTACACAGAAATCAAGTTTTCTTCCTTTCTTTAGGGCTCCCAATGAGAAAGAAATCCAGCACAGGTAAATGAATACCATGCAGCATACAAACTAAAATAGAGCAAAAGTGGGTGTAAATACTACACAGACACATTCAGATCATCTCATCCTAACCGAGTGCTCTTTTCCAGTGCAAGTAGTTAAATTGCTGAATGTGCTATTTACTTTTTAACATCCAGCTTCGAGCTCAGATTCCTTACCTATTTTGCTTGTAGTATAAACAGCCTAACGTGTGACAGGCCACATACAGTAAACTCTGACATTCCGGTTGCTCCTTTGTCATGTTCTCAATTGTCAAAATCTGTTTTTCGGCTTCAGACAGATCCTACAGAGATAAAAGAATGTAAAATGGCTGCAATACAAATAACACAGAATCTCTAGGAACTGTGCCTTTGAACGGGCCGAGGAACTTGGTTTGGAAGCTACAGTCAGGTACATTTTAGAAGTGGTCAGAAAACTCGCAACTCAAGGTACATTCCAACTTACCACTGCTTTTTCCTAGTTATATTTTTCTTCAAAAGAACTCTTTTACCTGGTAATACAGTTTTATAATTGTCAATTTCTATCCACTGTCACTGGTCATACACATATTTTTCTTTATTTGTTCCAAGGATATGGGTAGTGCAGGCAAGAAGTTATTATTTTTTTTAAATTTGTTTATCAGATGTGGGCGTCGCTGGCAAGGCCAGCATTCATTGCCCATCCCTAATTGCCCTCGAGGTGGTGGTGGTGAGCTGCCTTCTTGAACCGCTGCAGTCCGTGTGGTGAATGTACTCCCACAGTGCTGTTAGGTAGGGAGTTCCAGGATTTTGACCCAGCGACAATGAAGGATCGGCGATATACTTCTAAGTCAGGATGGTGTGTGACTTGGAGGGGAACTTGGAAGTGGTGGTGTTCCCATGCGCCTGTTGCCCTTGTCCTTCTAGGTGGAAGAGGTCGCTGTTTGGGAGGTGCTGCTGAAGAAGCCTTGGCGAGTTGCTGCAGTGCATCTTGTAGATGGTACACACTGTAGCCACGGTATGCCGGTGGTGGAGGGAGTGAATGTTTAAGGTGGTGGTTGGGGTGCCAATGAAGCGGGTTGCTTGTCCTGGATTACTCATCCTTAATTACCCTGAAAAAGTACTAATTGACCTTCTTGAACCACTACAGCCTTTGTGGAGATGGTGCTTGACGTAAGAAACCTGCTAGGCACTTGGTCTGAGTATTAAACAAGGCTTTAATCAACTGTTTTTCAACATGGAGATCTAGTTGCATCCTTCACTAGTTCCTGTTAAAGAATGTCCTGAGCAAGCTGGGCCCATGCCCGAGTATTTATACTCTCCCTGGACAGCGCCACCAGCAGGCCGCCCAGTATTATTTCATAAGTCATTTCCACATGAATGACAAGATTCATGTCAGTGCTTTCAGAATAATGCTAGGTGGGGAATTAAAGGATTTTAACCCAGCAATGATGAAGAAATAGCAACAGACATCCAAAGTCAGGATAGTGCGCGATCCCATGATGTTATTCTTGTCTTTCTTGGCGGTAGAGGTTGCGGGGCTGGGACGTGGTGTTGAAGTAAGCATGGTGAGTTGACATAGTGCTTCCAGTATATAATACATACTGCAGCCACAGTGCCCCAGTGGTGTGCAGGATGGATAATGAATCCAGTGGCAGGGATGTTATCAAGCAGACTGATGAGCTTCTTAGTGCTGTTGTGGCCGCATCCATCCAGATGAGTGATATGCATTCCAATACACTCTTGCCTTGTGCCGTGGAGAGACTTTGGGGGAGGAGGTGAGCCACTTGTCAGAGTACCCAGCCCTTGTCCTCTTGAAGCTACAGTATTGGTATGACTGGTCCAGTTAAGCTTCTGGTCAATGATAATACCCAAAATGTGGGAAGTGAATCTGAACACTGGAGTAGTCAGTGAACAGCTGCACTCCTGACCGTTACATTCTGCAGTCTTCTGTCACGCCATCTCTCCACTGAGACATGACAACTCCTTAACCATTAAAAAAAATGGCTTTAAAGCATCTTCCTGGATGTCAACACTATTAAAAAAACAAGTTCAAAATATCTGGTAAAATTCCATCTTGATCAATATTACAGACTCAAAATTGCCCACCTCCATCTCTGCCTCAGCCCATCTGCTGCGAAAATCCTCATCCAACATCAAGACATTGCATTTATATAGCACCTTTAACATAGTAAAACATTCCAAGGCGCTTCAAAGGAGAATTAATCAGACAAAATTTGACACCAAGCCACATAAGGAGATATTAGGACAGGTGACCAAAAGCTTGACGAAGAGGTAGGTTTTCAGGAGCATATTAAAAGGAGGAGAGAGAGGCAGAGAGGGAATTTCAGAGCTTGTGGCCTAGACAGTTGAAGGCATGGCTGCCAATGGTGAGGAGAATGAAGTGGGGGATGCACAAAAGGCCAGAGTTGGAGGATATGAAATGGTAGGCCGGCCAGGAGAGCATTGGAATGCTTTTGTCATGTCCAGACTGAACTATTCCAAAGCTCTCCTGGCTGGCCTTCCATCCCCCATAAACCTCAGCTCATCCAAAACTCTGCCCCCAATTAAAAACTCTCATCTTCATGTTTAAATCCCTTCATGGCCTCACCCCTCCCTATCTCTGTAACGTCCTCTAGCCCTACAACCACCCCCCACCCCCCACCCTCTCCCCTGAGCAACTCTGACCTCTTGTGCACCCCCTCTTCTCCACTATTGGAGACCATGCCTTCAGCCGTCTAGGCCCTATGCTCTGGAATTCCCTTCCTAAAGCTCTTCAGCTCCATTTCCTCCATTAAGACCCTCCTTAAAACCCACCTCTTAGGCCAAACTTCTGGTCACCCCTCCCAATATCTCCTTCTTTGGTTCAGCATTCATTTATGTCCTATAATAATAATAATCCATCTATGAAGTGCCTTCTTGGGATATTTTTCTACACGGAGATGTATAAATGCATGTTATTGTCACTGATATGTTGACATATTTTAAATACACAATCCTTTTATGTTTCAGTAAAAATGTAAACAGTTAATGTCATGTTGGCTACACTAAGTAGCGGGTCTTTATCAAACCTTTGTGAAAGCTCTCCTAAAATCTTGAATACTATCCAACAAACTATCTGGATTTGGAAGCGACAGTCTGCTGATGGGTTTAATAAAAGTCACTTTAATTCTCCGCTCCACTCCCACTCAGACCTCACCGTCCTCAGCCTCCTCCACTGTTCCAATGAAGCTCAATGTAAGCTCGAGGAACAACACCTCATCGTTCGATTAGGCACTTTACAGCCTTCTGGACTCAACATTGAGTTCAACAATTTCAGATCATAACCTCTGCCCCATCTCTTTTTTTCCCTTTTTTCCCTCTCTCTCTCACATGGCAGCTGTTTTTCATTCTGCCATTGCCATTTACACATCATCTAGAGCCAGCTTTTGTTTCTTAACTTGTCCCATTACCATCTCCTTTTGCCTTGCACCATCATCCCTTTTGTCTCTTAACCTCTCCTGCCTTCCACCCTATCACAGACCTTCCCTTTTGTTCTTTCCTCCCCTCCCCCTTTCCCTGCCGCTACACTTGCTTAAAAACCTGTTCCATCTCCAGCTTTTTCCAGTTCTGACAAAGGGTCATCAACCTGAAACGTTAACTCTGTTTCTCTCTCCACAGATGCTGCCTGACCTGCGGAGTATTACCAGCATTTTCTGTTTTTATTTCAGATTTCCAGCATCCGCAGTATTTTGCTTTTGTATTAATAAAAGCCACAATAGTTTCAAACAAATTTTTAAGGTACAAATGAAAAAAAAAAAGTACCTGTGCCTGGCCTCTAGCGCAGAGAGCCATAACAAAGTAGTGCAATAGTAAGAGATACTGTACTTCACTTGTCTGGCGCACCTAAGAGCAAAAAACATGAAAATACAGAATTAAATCTACAGAAGGATCGGCTTTCTACAAGCTTCTGCTAAAAGAAAGAAATTATTTATATAGCAGCTTTCATAAGCACAGGATGTCTCAAACTGCCTTAGTCAATGAAGTACTGTTGAAGTGTAGTCACTGTTATACGTAGAAAACTCGGCAGCTAATTTGCAATAACAATCTGCTTTAGTGATAAACGTTGGTCAGAAACTCCCCTGCTCTTCTTCGAATAGTGCTATGGGATCTTTTATGTCCACCTGTGAAGGCATACGGGACCTCGATTTTAAGTCTTATCCAAGCGATGGCACCTCTGACAGTGCAGCACTCCCATAATACATAACTGAAGTGTCAGACTAGATTATGTGCTCAAATCTCTGGATTGGAACATGAACCCACAACCTTCTGACTTTGATGCAAGAGTACTATCACTGAGCCATGGTAGACACCTGCTCTCTCCAATGCTTATGGTTTTATTGGAAAAGGTGGTATTTAAAAAAAAAAACTCTTATTCTCTCCAGTCCTCATCGGCCTTCAGGTAACAATTCCACAGCCCTGGTTGCTCTCCATTACCTTTCCCAAGTAGCGAATCTTTACGCAGCCAGTGTGTAACAGAAAACTATTTGTTCAAGGTGGGTATTATCCTGCCTTCGCACACGCTTCCAGCAGAGATCATTGGATAATGATCAGGAGAGGGAAACCCAGCTGATTTTTTTTCTCTGCCCTTAATTGAGCAGCACTGGCTTCAATTGGAGCACCCCTACCAGCTGAGTATTAAATAAGGATGAAACCTGGGATATTCCTGGTGTGTATGGCCAAATCACCTACCAATTTATTAATCAGGGAGGCAGGGAAAGAGGTGAACTCTGAAAATAACATATCCAAGAGCAGGGTTGTTGCTAGTGTTTGTAAGAGCCATGAAAGTTTAAGAAAGAAAATACTTTAAAATATTGGTTAAATAGTATAATACAGTTAATTTACCTGACTGACTTATTGTATTGAGAAACCCCCTATTTTCTTGCTCCAGTAGTATAGTCTGAGATACCCCCTTCATTCTTGCTACAATGGTACAGTCCTTAAGATTGTCACATGGTATGCAGCCATTTTACAGTTTAAACTCCACGAGGGCTGGAGCAATACAGTTTTTGACCGTGTTCGTTTATACGTGTTTTGCTTTGTAATTCTGTTTGTAAGGTGTTATAGTAAACAGTTTAAAAGACAAAGCTACGTTTGGGAACGTTTTATTTCGACACGCGTCTACTCGTTGTTAAAAGCCTCAAAGCTCAGTGGCTACATGTTTGGAAATTAAGAAGCGCCACTACAGTGTTCATTAATATTCCTGTTTTTGTTGGCAAAAACAATTAGACAAAACAGAAATCTACTAAGCTCCAGAAATCCCTATCTATGCATATCTACAGACATATAGATACATACATTGCTTCAGCGCTATAATTATTTGCAGAATGAATACAAATTAGTGTCATCACTTTCCCAACTGACTCAACCAATCTCATACCACTAAACTAGCTCTCTCCCTCCTGCCCATACATTGTTATAAATCCACCAAAATAGCCCGTGTCCTGTGCTAGAGCAAACACTCTTTTAGCTTGAGCATTGAATTGCAAAACAACTCGACAATGTTGAAAAAAATTACTTGTACCCATGTGCTGATATTTTTTCAGTTGATGTAGACTATTGGACAGTAATTGAACTGAATGATTCATTCACATTTTCATGCATTCAATTCAGTTATGACACTGGTGGCTGTTGAACACAAACTATCTAATGATTTTATTTTGTCACCACTACTTTTTGTATGGACGGAGGGGAACCGAGGGAATATCATGTAGTCAAGAAGTTAGCTGTTCCTTTTGTAAGAACTTCCTATGCTTGGCACTTATTTTCTTAAGTTTTCCTCTATGAGATAGTTGAAGAAACATTAATATGATAAAGCAGCACACAGTGGGTTACCATGAACCAAACTCTTTCAGGTAGATTTAATTATAAATGACACATACTGGGCATTCTGGGCAGTGCTGTACAAAGTAAAATGCCTGTAAAAGATTTTTTTTTAGTACATAATACTCACCAAATTATTTCTCATTACAGTTGTGAGGAAGATTCGGAATTGCTTAATCTTTTCATCGGTACCCATTGATGGGAAAAAAACAAGCTTATTCTTTACATCTGATGAACTATTTATGGACAGCTCTTCAACATGGTCACCCTTCACCTGAGAAAATAGATCAAATATCAGAATCAACAAATACAGCTGTCCTCATCTTTTTTGAGAATCAATAGGGTGTAAATAAATTCAATACAAAAATAAGTCTGTCAATTCTAAACAGATCTTATGAAATAAAATGAAATTGTACTGCAGCAAGCATACAATAACCTAGAAGTTGTGAAGCTATGGACTTTTCTGCAAAAACAACAATATCCCAAAGTACTTCACAGAAGTATAATCAGACAAAAATTGATGCCGAGCTAAAGGAGGAGGTATTAGGATAGGGAACTAAAAGTTTGGTTGAAGTAATGGGTTTTAAGGAAGGTCTTAAAAGGAGGCGAGGGAGGTGGATAGGTGGAGAGGTTTAGAGAGGAAATTCCTTAGTGTAGGGACTAGATTGCTGAAGGCACGGCCACCAATAGTGGGACAGTGGTGATGCACAAGAGGCCAGAGTTGGAGGAACCCAGAATTCTTGGAAGGTTGTAAAGTTGAAGGTTACAGAGGTAGGTAGGGGTGAGGCCATGAAGAGATTTAAACATGAGGATGAGAATTTTAAAGTGGAGGCGTTGGGGGACCAAAAGTAGATGTTGGTCAATGAACATAGGGGTGAAAGGTAAATCGGACTTGGTCCAGGATTGGATATGGGTTTTGGATGAGCAAGTTTATGGAGGGTAGGAGGCTGTCCAGTAGAGCACTGGAATACTAGAGTCTGGAAGTGACAAAGGCATGGATGAGGGTTTTGGTATCAGGTGGGCCGAGGTGGGGAGATGATGGGCAGACGATGGAGATGTTACGAAGGAAAAGAAAGCGGTTTTTATGATGGAGAAGTTATGGGATCAGAACCTCATCTTGGGTGAAATAGGACACCGAGAATGTAAACAAGTCAGCTTCAACCCGAACTAGTGGCCTAGGAGGGAAATGGAATCAATGGTAAGGGTTACGGATTTTGTTGCAAGGGCCGACGACAATAGTTTTGGTCCTCCCAATGTTTAACTGGAGGAAAACTGGATGTTGGACAAGCAGTCTGACAACGCAGGGGCAGCAGAGGGGTTGGGGGGGGGGGTCAGTGTATTTGTGAAACCTGGCCCCATGTCTTTGGAGGTTGTCGCCAATGGACACTATGTAGGAGGAAGAGGAAAGGGTCAAGGACAGATCTTTGGCGGATTCCAGAGGTAACTGCGATGGGTGGGAAGAAACGATATTGCTGGGAGATACTCTGGCTAGTATTCCAATGTTCTACTGGACAGCCTCCTACCCTCCATAGGCAAGCGCAGAATCAAGGTGGGCAATGGAGGACAGGCATTGGAGGAGGATGGTGTTCGTGACCTCTCTGCGGCCTTTGACACGGTTGTCAAGGATGAGGGGAGATAGTGCACCATGGTCTCAGAGAATGTAATTAGTGACTTTGATTAGGGGCATTTCAGTACTGTGGGAGAAAAACCTGATTGGAAAGATTCAAACATGGAGTTGCAGGAAAGATGGACGTGGAGTTGAGAGACAACAACAAATTCAAGGACTTGAGAGCAAAGTGAGGCTCGAGATGGGGTGGTGGTTTGCAAGGACAGAGAGGTTGCGGGTGGATTTTATGAAGGGGGGGGGGGGAGGTGATAGTGGTTTTGAAAAGGATGGGGAACAATACCCAAGGAGAGCAATCTCACCTAACATTGGGGTCAAGAATATAGTCAGCTGCTTAGTGGGAATAGGGTCAAGCGAGCAGGAGGTGGGTCTCATGGACAAGATCATATCTGAGAGGGCATGAGGGGAATAAGGACAGAAACTAGTGAAAGACACGGGTTCAGAGCTAGGTGGGTAAGTGGAAGGGGAGGTTTGCCACAGAGGTAGCTGTCTCTACTATTGAGGCAAAGAGGCCACGGGTTCTTCACATTTGTTAGAGGTGAGGGTGGAGGGTACATGGTAGTGGAGCTCAAAGATATGGTTGGTGGTGGAGAAAGGAAGCCAAGAGTTATCTTTGATCTCCAGGATGCAAATGGATTCAGGGAGACTTCAAGTTACATTTTGGTAGGAAGAATAAGACGACCACATAGTGCTTGGAGAATAAGAGTCTAAATGGGATAGAGGAGCAAAGGGATCTAGGACTACAGATACACAAATCATTAAAAGTAGTGACACAACTTAATAAGGCCATAAAAAAAACAAGTACTTGGGTTCAATTCTAGAGAGATAGAATTGAAAAGCAGAGAAGTTGTTAAACTTGTACTGAACCTTGGTCAGATCACACTTGGAGTACTGTGTACAGTTCTGCTCGCCATATTAAAAAAAGCATATAGGAGGCATTGGAGTGACTGCAAAAAAGGTACACAAGTATATCCTCTCCGTTCTGGTCTCATCCTTGTCAGGAAAGGCTGAATAGGTTGGCCTCTTTCGCTAGAAAGAGAAGGCTGAGGGCTGGCCTGATAGAGTTTCTTTGTATTTCAGAGTTTCTTTGTATTTCGTTATTCACAAGATGTGGGCAAAGGTATTTCTTAATATTTATTCATTTACAGGATGTGGGCGGTGCTGACAAGGCCAGCATTTATTGCCCATCCCTAATAGTTGTTGAGAAGGTGTGACGAGCCGCCGCTTTGAACCACAGCAGTCCTTGTGGTGAAGGTACTCCCACAGTGCTATAAGGTAGGGAGTTCCAGGATTCTGACTCAGCAATGATGAAGGAAAGGCGATATATTTACAGGTCAGGATGGTGTGTGACTTGGAGGGGATCTTGGAGGTGGTGGTGTTCCCATGCACCTACTGCCCTTGTCCTTCTAGGTGGTAGAGGTTGTGGGTTTGGGAGGTGCTGGTGAAGAAGTCTTGGCAAGTTGCTGCAGTGCATCTTGTAGATGGTACACACTGCAGCCACGGTACGCTGGTGGTGGAGGGAGTGGATATTTAAGGTGGTGGATGGTGCGCCAATCAAGCAGGCTGCCTTGTCCTGGATGGTGTCGAGCTTCTTGAGTATTGTTGGAGCTGCACTCATCCAAGCAAGTGGAGAGTATTTCATCACACTCCTGACTTGTGCTTTGTGGGTGGTGGAAAGGCTTTGAGGAGTCAAGAGGTGAGTCACTCGCCACAGAATTCCCAGCCTCTGACCTGCTATGGTAGCCACAGTATTTATGTGGCTGGTCCAGTTAAGTTTCTGGTCGATGATGACCCCAGGATGTTGGTGGGGGTGGGGGAATTCGACGATGGTAATGCCATTGAATGTCAAGCAGGGGTGGTTAGATTTTCTCTTAGAGATGATCATTGCCTGGCACTTATATGGCGCGAACGTTACTTGCCTAAGCCTGAATATTGTCCCGGTCTTGCTGTATGCGAGCACGGACTGCTTCATCATCTGAGCAATTATGAATAGAACTGAACATTGTGCAGTCATCAGTGAACATCCCCACTTGTGCAGTCATCAGTGAACATCCCCACTTCTGACTGTATGACAAGAGGGAAGGTCATTGATGAAGCAGCTGAAGATGGTTGGGCCTAGGACACTGCCATGAGGAACTCCTGCAGCAATGTCCTGGGGCTAAGATGATTGGCCTCCAACAACACAACCATCTTCCTTTGTGCTGGGTATGACTCCAGCCACTGGAGGGTTTTCTCTCTGATCACCATTGACTTCAGTTTTACTAGGGCTCCTTGGTGCCACACTTGGTGAAATGCTGCCTTGATGTCAAGGGCGGTCATTCTCAACTCAGCTCTGGAATTCAGCTCTTTTGTCCATGTTTGAACCAAGGGTGTAATCAGGTCTGGAGCCGAATAGTCTTAGCGGAACCCAAAAGTGAGCAGGTGAGTAAGTGCCGCTTGATAGCACTATTGACGACACATTCCATCACTTTGCTGATAATTGAGAGTAGGCTGATGGGACGGTAATTGGCCGGATTGGATTTGTCCTGCTTTTTGTGGACAGGACATAACTGGGCAATTTTCCACATTGTTGAGTAGATGCCAGTGTTATAGCTGTACTGGTACAGATCGGCTAGCGATGCGGCTAGTTCTGGAGCACAAGTCTTCAGCACTACCAGGATGCTGTCAGGGCCCATAGCCTTTGCTGTAGCCAGTGGGCTCAGCCGTTTCTTGATATCACATGGAGTGAATCGAATTGGCTGAAGACTGACTTTCGGTGATGATGGGGACCTCAGGAGGAGGCCAAGATGGATCATCCACTTGGCACTTCTGGCTGAAGATGGTTGCAAACGGTTCTGCCTTGTCTTTTGTACTCACGTGTTCGGCTCCACCATCATGGAGGATGGGGATGTTCCTGGAGCCTCTTTCGCCAGTTAGTTGTTTAATTCTCCACCAATATTCACGACTGGATGTGGCAGGGCTGCAGAGCTTTGATCTGATCTGTTGGTTGTGGGATCGCTTAGCTCTGACTATAGCATGCTGCTTTCACTGTTTAGCATGCATGTAGTCCAGTGATGTAGCTTCCCTAGGTTGGCACCTCATTTTTAGGTACGCCTGGTGCTGCTCCTATCATGCTCTTCGACACTCCTCATTGAACCAGGGTTGGTCCCCTGGCTTGATGGTAATGGTAGAGTGAGGGATATGCCGGCCCATGAGGTTACAGATTGTGGTGGAATACAATTCTGTTGCTGCTGATGGCCCACAGCACCTCATGGATGCCCAGTTTTGAGCTGCTAGGAGGCTTGCAGAGTCGACCAGGAGCCAGCAGTGGTTGATCCAGAGTGGCATCTGCTGGTGTGCACTACTAACATCAAAGCCACTACTCAGTGGAGGCAAGTAGTAGCCTTGGTGTTAGTAGTGCACAGCAGTGGATCCAGTATACCAGCAGAAGAGCAAGGAACAGTGGGAGTGAAATCCAAGGACCGAGACTAGAGAACGGTGAAAGGTAAATCCACGGGATCAGTGCAGATGAGAGAGCTGGTCCAAGAATAGCCGCAGGGAGGCGAGGAGCACAGTGAGGAACAGCAATGGGGCTGGTCCAACCCAGTCGAGCAAAGGGTGACTGAGGTGTTCCGAAGGATGAGTGGAGTTGGCAGCTATGGGAAACAAGTGGAAAGCAGCCAAGGAACATAATCCAGAGCAGGCTGGGAAACCTTCTTCTTCTTAGGCAGTCCCTCGGAACCGAGGATGACTTGCTTCCACATTAAAAATGAGTTCTCAGGTGACTGATGAGGCCAATGCGGGACCTACAGTCTCTGTCACAGGTGGGGCAGACGGTGGTTGAAGGGGCGGGTGGGTGGGGTGCTTGGGTTGACGTGCACTCCGTGCGCTGCTCGTGCTTGGCTTCCACTTGCTCCGGCGAAGAGACTCGAGGTGTTCGGTGCCTTCCCGGATGCTTCTCCTCCATTTTGTGCAGTCTTGGACCAGGGATTCCCAGGTGTCGGTGGGGATGTTGCACTTTTTCAAGGAGGCTTTGAGGGTGTCCTTGAAGCGTTTCCTCTGCCCACCTGGGGCTCTCTTGCCGTGCCGGAGCTCCGAGTAGAGTGCTTGTTTTGGGAGTCTCGTATCGGGCATGCGGACAATGTGACCCGTCCATCGGAGCTGATTGAGCGTGGTCAGCGCTTCGATGCTGGGGATGTTGGCCTGAGCAAGAACACGGACGTTGGTGCACCTATCCTGCCAATGGATTTGCAGGATCTTGCGGAGGCAGCGTTGGTGGTACCTCTCCAGTGCTTTGAGGTGCCTGCTGTACATGGTCCATGTCTCTGAGGCATACAGCAGGGCAGGTATCACTGCTGCCCTGTAGACCATGAGCTTAGTGCCGGGTTTGAGGTCCTGGTCTTCAAACACTCTCTTCCTCAGGCGACAGAAGGCTGCACTGGCACACTGATGGCGGTGTTGGACTTCATCATCGACATCTGCCCTTGTTGACAGTAGGTTCCCGAGGTATGGAAAGTGGTCCACGTTGTCCAAGGCCTTGTCGTGCATTTTGATAATCGGGGGGCAGCACTGTGTAGCAGGGGGAGGTTGGTAGAGGACCTCTGTCTTACGGATGTTTAGTGTAAGGCCCATGCTCTCGTACACTTCAGTGAAGGTGTTGACGATGGTTTGGAGTTCAACCTCCGAGTGTGCGCAGACGCAAGCGTCGTCTGCGTACTGTAATTCGACGACAGAGGATGGGACGACCTTGGATCTGGACTGGAGGCGACGGAGGTTGAACAGTTTCCCGTTTGTTCTGTAAATTAGCTCCACTCCAGTGGGGAGCTGACTGAAGGTGAGATGGAGCATTGCAGCCAGAAAGATCGAGAAGAGCGTTGGTGCGATGACACAGCCTTGCTTGATCCTGGTTCGTACGTGAATTGGGTCTGTGGTGGAACCGTTGGTTAGGATCACGGCTTGCATGTCATTGTGAAGCAGGCGGAGGATGGTGACAAACTTTTGAGGGCAGCCGAATTTGAGGAGGACACTCCATAATCCCTCACGGTTGACAGTGTCGAAGGCCTTTGTGAGGTCAAAGAAGGCCATGTACAGCGGTTGGTGCTGTTCCCTGCATTTCTCTTGTAATTGACGCGCGGTGAAGATCATGCGGATTCCGCCCACGAAGGGGCACAATGACTGGGAAACAAGTCAGAGCTAGCATTGTGTAGAGTATAAAATTCTCAGCAGAGGAGGAGTTGGAGGATGCAGGAGCAGGCCAGGTGCTCGAATATTGAACTGTTTGCAGCAAAATCTTGCATTTGGACTGCAGGGCACTTGTAACTGAGAACTCTGCAAATCATTCTCTCGCTCTAGAGAGCCGACATTGGAAATAACATGTAAAATACAATACTGAAACTAAGGCACATAGGACTTGGTTTGCAGACTTCAGCAGAATACAAAACAATGTCGACAATATTACCAGTCATTAATTTGAAAAAGTTTACATCTGTCTTTTATGGTCTGTTATATAATTTGAAGCAGATCACCTTTAAGGTAGGAAAATAAAAATGAAAAATTGCAAATCTGAGATTTTAAAGCAAAATGCTGAAATAGATAGCAAGTCAGCACCGATAAAGGTAAAACACAGGTAATGACATTTCAGGTATGTACATTCATCAGGTCTTTTGATAAATGATCAACACTTGAAATGTCAACCTGCCTTTTATCTTTACAGATGTTGACTGACCTGCTATGTATTTTTTTGTTTTTATTTCACATTTGAAGTATAAAGCTTTGACAATGAAAATGGAAAATCTGAACTACCTCGGAACAAAGTAGTTCGCCATCAGCCTCAGGTCCCATCTTTACAGAATGTTCGTCTTGTCCTGCCACAGCATCAACATTTACAAAGTTTAGGCAATCTGTAAGATGGAACAACAGCTCAGTGAAAATCTAATTCAATTCTACTGCTACAGTTACTAGAAATTATATTCCTATGGGCATGGGGAAGTTCCAAAGCAGATTCTAATTATTAAGAAGCTTCCCAAGTTTCTTAGGTGAAACAGGAAGTGGGCAGGGAGGCTGAGACATGAGCGCACTCTTTCCTTTTTTACCAAATGGTGTTGGCACTCAAGGCTTATGGGGGGAAAAATTAGGTTGCTTTGCACCTCCCGTTAGCGGCCTAAGAGGGCGCAAAGCAACTAGCGCCCGGGCGCGGCGCCGCCCACGCCTCCCGCAAAATTCAGCGGGAGGTTAGCGGCGGCGCAAACCGGTAGCGCCCCATAGCACTGCGCAGCCGGCGATGACGTCATCACCGTGCGCAGCACCACGCTCGTGCCCCGGCCACGATCTTCGGGAGCACCCCCCGACGTACCGTCGGACGCTATGTCCGACGGGGTCGGGGAGGCCTGCCTGTGGCCGGGGAGGCGCAATTTAAAGGCGAGGTGGCCATTTTTGTTGCTGGCCGCCTGCCAGCACCTGCCCCCGGCCTCCTGAATGCACCCCCCCACCCCGCGGAGTGCCGGCTGCGCTCCAAGAGCCCGGCACTTCTCTTGAGTGCTGGGCTCTTTTGCCGGCACTCCCGATCCCCGGGGACCCAGCTGGGCCCCAGTTTGCGCTGCGCAAGGCCCCTCCACTTTAAGAAGGGGAGGAAGGCCTACAATACCGCGGCACGTAGCACCGCGATATTGACTGAATTTAAATAAAGGAAACTACGATGGTCTGAGGAGCGAGTTGGGTAGGATTGATTGGGGAATGTCACTCAAAGGGTTGACGGTGGATAGGCAATGGCAAACATTCAAAGACCGCATGGATGAACTACAGAATTTGTTCATCCCAGTTTGGCATAAAAATAAAACAAAGAAGGTGACTCAACCGTGGCTAACAAGGGAAATTAGGGATAGCATAAGATCCAAGGAGAGGACATATAAATTGGCCTGAAAAAGCAGTAAACTTGAGGATTGGGAGCAGTTTAGGATTCAACAGAGGACAAAGGGATTAATTAAGAAGGGGAAAATTGAATAGAAGAGTAAGCTTGCAGGGAACATAAAAACTGACTGTAAACGCTTTTACAGATATGTGAAGAGAAAAAGATTGGTGAAGTCAAGTGTAGGTCCCTTGCAGTCAGAATCAGGGGAATTTAGAATGGGGAACAAAGAAATGGCAGACCAATTAAATACATATTTTGGTTCTGTCTTCACAAAGGAGGACACAAATAACGTTCCAGAGATGTCGGGGAACATAGGGTCTGATGAAAGGGAGGAACTGAAAGAAATCAGTATTTGTAGGGAAATGGTGTTAGGGAAATTGATGGGATTGAAGGCCAATAAATCCCCAGGGCCTGATAATCTACATCCTAGGGTACTTAAGGAAGTGGCCCTAGAAATAGTAGATGCATTGCTGATCATCTTCCAACATTCGATGGAATCTGGAACAGTACCCATGGATTGGAGGGTAGCTAATGTTACCCCACTATTCAAAAAAGGTGGTAGAGAGAAAACGGGGAATTACAGACCGGCAAGCCTGACATCGGTAGTGGGGAAAATGCTAGAGTCCATTATAAAAGATGTAATAGCAGAGCACTTGGAAAACAGTGACAGGATTTAAGTCAACATGGATTTACAAAAGGTAAATCGTGCTTGACTAATCTACTGGAATTTTTTGAGGATGTAACTGGTAAAATAGATAAGGGAGAACCAGTGGATGTGGTGTATTTGGACTTCCAGAAGGCTTTCGATAAGGTCCCGCATAAGAGATTAGCGTGTAAAGTTAAGGCACATGGGATTGGGGGCAAAGTATTGACTTGGATACAGAACTGGTTGGCAGACAGAAAGCAAAGAGTTGGAATAAACGGGTCTTTTTCTGAGTGGCAGGCAGTGACTAATGGGGTACCGCAGGGATCGGTCCTTGGACCCCAGCTATTCAAAATATATATTAATGATCTAGACAAGGGAACTAGATGTAATATCTCCAAATTTGCAGACGACACAAAGCTGGGTGGGCGTGTGTGCTGTGAGGAGGATGCCAAGAAACTCCAGGATGATTTGGATAGGTTGGGTGATTGGGCAGAAGCATGGCAGATGCAATATAACATGGATAAATGCGAGGTTATCCACTTTGGTGGCAAAAACAGGAAGGCAGATTATTATCTGAATGGCAATAGATTGGGAGAAGGGGAAGTGCAACGAGACCTGGGTGTCCTTGTGCACCAGTTGCTGAAGGTAAGCATGCAGGTGCAGCAGGCGGTTAAGAAGGCAAATGGTATGTTGGCCTTTGTAGCGAGAGGGTTTGAGTACAGGAACAAGGATGTCTTGCTGCAGTTGTACAGGGCCTTGGTGAGACCACATCTTGATTATTGTGTGCAGTTTTGGTCGCCTTATCTGAGGAAGGATGTTCTTGCCATGGAAGGAGTTCAGCGAAGATTTACCAGGCTGATACCTGGGATGGCAGGAATGACGTATGAGGAGAGATTGGGTTGATTGGACTTGTACTCGATGGAGTTTAGAAGAATGAGAGGGGATCTTATTTGAAACTTATAAAATCCTGACAGGACTGGACGGACTAGATGCAGGAAGGATGTTCCCGGAGGTCGGGGAGTCCAGAATCAGGGGTCACAGTCTAAGGAAAAGGGGTAAGCCATTTAGGACTGAGATGAGGAGGAATTTCTTCACCCAGAGAGTGGTGGACCTGCGGAATTCTCTACCACAGAAGGCAGTAAAGGCCAATTCATTAAATATATTCAAGAAGGAGTTGGATATATTTCTTAAGGCTAAAGGGATCAAGGGGTATGGGGAGAAAGCAGGGACCGGGTACTGAAATTGGATGATCAGCCATGATCGCATTGAATGGCGGAGCAGGCTCGAGGGGCCGAATGGCCTACTCCTGCTCCTATCTTCTATGTTTCTATGACTCGCAGCGCCCCAAGAGGAATGCGGGGCACTTCCAGTAATGCCCCGCTTCCCTCTTGGGGCGCAACCACTCAATTTCCGGTGCGGGGGCGCTAATTTTTCCGGGGCGCTTGATCCTTTAATAAAAGAAAATTCCCCACTGCTTTCTTCACTCTTACTCCTCCAGATAACTTTCCTTTTGCACATGTCTTGTCAGGTCTTTTTCAATTACTGCTACAAGTGAGTTTTTACATTTTATAATACAAATTTACACAACTGATTTATTCATTATTAACTTGTTGAATCATGGGAGATAAATTGTTCAGCAGTAAAGCAGATACCCTGGTGGAATAGCTATTATCTCCCCATCCTTTTCTTCCCCTTCTGAAGGAGAGACATGGTGCCATAAGTACCATCAGCCCTCTAATAGCTCACCCAAGTGGCTATTCTTCATGCGTGAGCTTAGTTAGTGTGCTGGCATACCATGTGGGTCATCACAGTTGTCCCCCATCATAATCTCACTCAATGCCCATACATAAGCACTTTCCAGCAGGATTGGGAACCTTCATCACTGCTTTGGCTGAGAACTGATAATGCAATATGGAAAATAAATTGAACCAGCAACCTTTCTAATCCGTATTGCACAGTGCATTTACCTGTTGTGCCATCATGGGACCCAATCTCAGTTGACTGCAAGTAAACAATTCAGTGACAGGTTTCTAATCCAAATACAAATTTAAAAAATCAGATTAATTCCATAGAAAGGGAGGAAGTGTGTGTTAAAATATAATCCTAAAGTTGCTGACGTGTAATCTGTAGATTGACGACAGATGAGATTGCTGAAAAAAAACCCAAGCTAAATTGGTGCATAATAATGCAAATACATATCCTTACAAACCATCTAAATGTATCAGCACTCATGCTCTCCTGTCATATAACTCAAGATCTTTTACCACATGACACTGGTAAGCAGCATAAAAATTACATGCACACTCCAATAAATTCACCAAAAACTGAAAATCTTCACAAAAACTACTGACGGTTAAATTTTAAAGCTAAGTTCCAATGCTATTATCCAGTACTACAACCGACAACCTGACTGAATTACCAGCATTCTCCAGAATGTACCATCTTTTAATGCTTAAACCTTGTATTTTCATTTTTTAACTAATAGCATGAGTGCATCAATTTTATAACACAAATCATTGTAACGGATCAGAGAAATGTCTACTTTAATATCTCAAATGAAACCGTCTGAATATCTGGTTTCAAGTAAGGTGTCAGCCTCGGCTCAGTGGTAGCACTCTTGCCTCTGAATCAGAAGGCTGTAGGTTTAACCTGCCGACACTTTAGTGTAGTAGAGAAGGAGTTTTGCACTGTCGGAGGTTCCGTCTTTCGCATGCGACGTTAAACCGAGGGCCCATCGCCCCTCTCAGGCGGATGTAAAGGATCCCACGGCACTGTTCGAAGAAGAGCAGGGGAATTCTCCCGGTGTTCTGGGCAACATCTATCCTCATGATCTGCACCATCGTGGTCTGGCCATTTATTTCACTGCTGTTTGTGGGAGCTTGTCGCGCGCAAATTGGCTGCCGCATTTCCTACATTACAACAATGACTACACTTCAAAAAGTACTTCATTGTAAAGCACTTTGGGCCATCCTGAAGTCATCAAAGGTGGTATACAAACGCAAGTTTACTTTTTTGTTGGGGAAAAAAAGCTTTTCCTAGGACTTTTGTTACAAGAATTGGGAGATGTTTATTGTATTGAAATGGATTTGAAGGAAGGTTGAGAAATAAAGTAAACCAGTGAAATCTGCTCTTGTTTCCAAGTTACTTCTCAAGAAAGCAGATTTATTAGGGCCAATTACAACTTCTACCTCCTGGCGTAAACAGAGTGCTAGCAGCCGAAAAATGGCTTCGGAAAGGTCTTGAGATTGGCCACTTGTTTCAGGCGGAAGGCCACTTGTAATATGCAAATTGGAGTCTTATGACACACGCTCCACCCATTTGTACTAGGTAATGAGCGGCCCTACCAGCAGTGGTCCTTTGCGCTGGCCAGAAGAAAGTACCTGGAGAGCGCCTAAATAATCATGGTTTAACATGGTTTCCCTCCCTAAACCTCTCGGCTTCTCTAGCTCTCTCTCTTCTTTTTAAGATGCTCCTTAAAAGCTACCTCTCACCTGTCCTAACATGTCATGTGGCTTGGCGTCAAATTTTGTTTGATAACGCTCCTGTGAAGTGCCTTGCGATGTTTTACTAAGTTAAAGGCGTTATATAAATGCAAGCTGTTGATGTAACAAAAAAAAAACTGCAGCTTTCCATTAACAACATTAAACAAAGGTATCCAATTCAGGAGCTTAAAAGCCCTTCAAAAGATGATGCAACCAAAACAAGGGACAATAAGCACAAAAGGACCACTGAACTGTGATGGGACATCTGTAAGGAGTCCCAGCATCCTTTGTAAAAGAGCAGCCAATTCTTCACTACACAATTGGAAAGACCACATAGAGCTGTGAAAATGGACATTGCAAATACTGAGGTGAGTAATTAGCTCAAAAAAAGTGAAGAGGTACTTTCTTGGGCGGTTTGTGTTTGAAACCGATACCCACTTATCTGGAACTATACTCTAAATTAGTAGCTTTTTTAAAAGAAAAACCCCACACATTTCTGGAACTAATGTAGAGCTACTTGGATGCATCACTCTGTACTCTGCATCACGCCAGACAGAGTAAAAGAACTAGGAAAGTAGTGCAGGAGTACCCTGGATCCATCTCCCTCTCCGACAGATTTTCCGTTTTGGATACTGATGGGGGAGATGGTTTCTCAGGGGAATGCAGCAAGAGCCAAGTCTGTGGCACTACGAGTGGCTCAGCTGCACAGGAAGGGAGGAAAAAGAGTGGGAGAGCAATAGTGATAGGGGATTCTATTGTAAGGGGAACAGATAGACGTTTCTGTGGCTGCAGACGTGACTCCAGGATGGTATGTTGCCTCCCTGGTGCCAGGGTCAAGGATGTTACTGAATGGCTACAGGGCATTCTGAAGGGGGAGGGTGAACAGTCAGAGGTCATGGTTCACATTGGTACCAAAGACATGGGTAGTAATTTTTCCACTCCTTTCCCCCCCCCCTTTTCCTTTTGTTTCTCTCTCACACCTGGCAGCTATCAATTCAATTCAAATCGCTTTATTGGCATGACAAGTTACATCTTATATTGCCAAAGCATCGGAAAACATTCATGTTTGTTCACAAAAATACAGATCTATCCATAGTGTATAAACAGATATATCCCTGAGTGTATAAATATCTTGCCCTGCCAGTACACTTTACACCCAATCTCAGCCTATTACCATCTCGTCTAGCTTCTAATACCTTTTATTGTCTCGTTTACTTCTTTTGTTTCTTTTATTCTTTTGTCCGATCGCAGCCCTGCCTCCAATCTATCTTTTCTTTCCAGTTTTGAAGAAGAAGGGTTCGACCCGAAACGTCAACTCAAATTTCTGTCCACGGATGTTGCCTGACCTGCTGAGTTTTTCCAGCATTTTCTGTTGTTATTTCGGATTTCCAACATCCGCAGTATTTTGCTATCGTACTAGTGTTTGGTTCACTGCCACACCTCTTCTAGGAATGCCTACCTTGAAGAAGTTCTGCTCTTCTCTTCGACGGGATCTCCGTTTGGCTCTTCAACCTTGTTCATCTTCATTACTTTCAGTTTCCATTCTCGTGTTTGATCAGGTATCTGCCAAGACTTGGTTTCACAGCCACGTCATTTTCCGATTAGTCACTCTGCAGCCTTCCGGACTCAATATCGAGTTCAACAATTTCAGATCATAACCTCGGCCCCTATTTCATTTTTTCTTGTAATTTTTCCACTCCTTTCCCCCCCCCCTTTCCTTTTGTTTCTCTCTCACACCTGGCAGCTATCTCTTGCCCTGCCAGTACACTTTACACCCAATCTCAGCCTATTACCATCTCGTCTAGCTTCCAATACCTTTTATTGTCTCTTTTTTACTTCTTTTGTTTCTTTTATTCTTTTGTCCGATCGCAGCCCTGCCTCCGATCTATCTTTTCTTTCCAGTTTTGAAGAAGAAGGGTTCGACCCGAAACGTCAACTCAAATTTCTGTCCACGGATGTTGCCTGACCTGCTGAGTTTTTCCAGCATTTTCTGTTGTTATTTTGGGTAGAAAGAGGGATAAGGTCCTGCAACAAGAATTTAGGGAGCTAGGTAGCAGATTAAAAAGCAGGACCTCAAAAGGTTGTAATCTCTGGATTACTCTCGGTGCCACGTGCTAGTGAGTATAGGAATAGGAGGATAGAACAGATGAATGCGTGGCTAAAGAGTTGGTGCAGGAGGGAGGGCTTTAGTTTCCTGGATCACTGGGTCTGCTTCTGGGGAAGGTGGGACCTGTACAAGTCAGACGGGTTGCACCTGAACCAGAACGGGACCAACATCCTTGTGAGGAGGTTTGCTAGTACTGTTGGGGGGGGGGGGGGGGGTGGTTAAACTAACTTGGCAGGGGGATGGGATACGGAGTGGAGCTATTGTAGGGGGTGATGCACAGCCAAATATAGAGGGAAAAAAACAAGTCAGCCTGGAAGGCAGAGCAAATATGTAACGGCACAAGGGAGCATGGCAAGGCTGGATGGCATTTATTTTAATGCAAGGAGTCTTGCAAGTAAGGCAGATGAATTGAAGGTGTTGAACTCTTGGGAGTAGGATATTGTTGTTATCACAGAGACATGGTTGAGGGAGGGGCAGGCAATATTCCGGGGTATAGAATCTTCAGGCGAGACAGAGGGGGGTGTAAAAGAGGAGGGAGTGTCGCAATATTAATCAAGGAGTCAATTACTGCTGTAAGGAGGGATGATATCTTAGCAGGTTCCTCTAATGAGGCCATATGGGTAGAAATTAAAAACAAAAAGGGGGCAAGCACTTTGCTGGGAGTGTACTATAGGCCCCCAAACAGTCAGGGGGAGATAGAGGAACAGATATGTAGGCAAATCTCAGAGAAGTGCGAAAATAATAGGGTAATAATAGTAGGGGATTTCAACTTCCCCAATATAAACTGGGATAGTCAGAGTGTGAAAGGCTTAGAGGGTGTGGAATTCTTAAAGTGCATCCAGGAGAGCTTTTTGAGCCGGCATGTAGAAAGTCCTACAAGAGAGGGGGCGGTGCTGGACCTAATTCTAGGGAATGTAGCCGGGCAAGTGGTGGAAGTGTCAGTAGGAGAGCATTTTGGCGACAGTGACCATAATTCGGTGAGATTTAAGGTCGTCATGGAACAGGACAAAGATGGAATGGAAATAAAGGTTCTAAACTGGGGGAAGGCCGATTTTAATATGATAAAGCAGGATCTGGCCAATGTGGACTGGGATCAGCTACTTGTAGGAAAATCCACATCAGAGCAGTGGGAGTCTTTCAGAAAGGAAAGAGAGAGAGTACAACGCCAACATGTTCCCGTAAAGGTCAAGGGTGGGACCAACAAACCCAGGGAACCCTGGATGTCAAGGGATATACAAGAATGGATTAGGAAAAAAAGGGATGCTTTTGACAGATACAAAGGACTAAAAACAGTGGAAGCCCTAGGAGTATAGAAAGTGCAGGGAGGTACTTAACAAAGAAATTAGAAGGGCGAAGAGGGGGCATGGAAAAACACTGGCAGGCAAAATAAAGGAAAATCCCAAGCTGTTTTATAAGTATATTAAGGGCAAGAGGATAACCAGGGAAAGAGTAAGGCCCATTAGGGACCAAAGTGGCAATCTGTGTGTAGAGCCGGAAGATGTAGGTGAGGTTTTAAATGAATATTTTGCATCTGTGTTCACTATGGAGAAGGACGATGTAGGCATAGAAATCAGGCAGGGGGATTGTGATATACTTGAACAAATTAGTATTGAGAGCGAGGAGGTACTAGCGGTTTTAGCAGGCTTAAAAGTGGATAAATCCCCAGGCCCTGACGAGATATATCCCAGGCTGCTGTGTGAGGCAAGGGAGGAGATTGCAGGGGCGCTGACACAAATTTTCAGAACCTCTCTGGCCACAGGGGAGGTGCCAGAGGACTGGAGAACAGCTAACGTAGTACCATTATTCAAGAAGGGTAGTAGGGATAAACCAGGGAATTACAGGCCAGTGAGCCTAACATCAGTGGTAGGGAAATTATTGGAAAACATTCTGAGGGACAGAATTAGTCTCCACTTGGGAGAGGCAAGGATTAATCAAGGATAGTCAGTATGGCACATTGGATCCAAAATCATGTCTAACCAATTTGATTGAATTTTGAGAGGGGGTGACTAGGTGTGTGGATGAGGGTAGTGCAGTTAATGTAGTCCACATGGACGTCAGCAAGGCTTTTGACAAAGTCCTGCATGGGAGACTGGTCAAGAAGGTAAGAGCCCATGGAATCCAGGGCAATTTGGCACATTGGATCCAAAATTGGCTTAGTGGCAGGAGGCAGAGGGTGATGGTCGAAGGTTGTTTTTGTGACTGGAAGCCTGTGTCCAGTGGTGTACCACAGGGATCGGTGCTGGGTCCTTTGCTGTTTGTAGTGTACATTAATGATTTAGATATGAATGTAGGAGGTATGATTAGTAAGTTCGCAGATGACATGAAAATTGGTGGAGTGGTAAATAACGAGGAGGGAAGCCTCAGGCTACAGGACGATATAGACGGGTTGGTTAGATGGGCAGAACAGTGGCAAATGGAATTTAACCCTGAAAAGTGTGAGGTGATGCATTTTGGGAGGACTAACAAAGCAAGGGAATACACAATGAATAGTAGGACCCTAGGAAGGACAGAGGATCAGAGGGACCTTAGTGTGCATGTACATAGAGCCCTGAAAGCAGCAGGACAGGTAGATAAGGTGGTTAAAAAGGCATACGGGATACTTATATTCTATGCCTTGGCTAATGAAGGCAAGAGCAGGGAGGTTATGATGGAGCTGTACAAAACGCTAGTTAAGCCACAGCTGGAATACTGTGTGCAGCTCTGGTCGCCACACTATAGGAAGGATGTGATTGCATTGGAGAGGGTGCAGAGGAGATTCACCAGGATGTTACCTGGGCTGGAGCGCTTCAGCTATGAAGAGAGACTGGACAGGCTGGGGTTGTTTTCATTAGAGCAGAGAAGGCTGAGGGGGGACCTGATTGAGGTGTACAAAATTATGAGGGGCATAGATAGGGTAGATAGAAAGCATACAAGGCTACGGACCAAGTGCTGGAAAATGGGATTAGAATAGACAGGGCTTGATGGCCGGCGTGGCCACAATGGGCCAAAGGGCCTCTCTCTGTGCTGTATAACTATGACTCTATGCCTATGTGCCTTCTTGTAGAAAGCTGGTGCTGGTACTGGTCATTGAGCGCAGGTTTTTTTTACGGCATGAATTTTACACACAGCAGAATAGAGAAGAGCCGGGATAATGCTTGAAGACTGCAAACCCAGTATATATGCTGAATTTATCCCAACCCTTTGCAATGTAGGAAGTCTGACATAGCATGGAACTCACAGCAAGAGGCTTGAGGAACACAGAGGTCTGGGCACATAGTGCGTAATTGTAAAGCTATTACAGTGTGTTTCTTTTTTCATGCTTTACTTTGCAAGTACACGTGCAAAGGGCTGATTTTAATAACTGAGTGAATTAAAGCTTTGTATAATCTGCACAAGCAACCGGTGTATACTTATATACATAGTACACATAGGTGCACCAACGTCAGTGTTCTCGCTCAGCCCAACATCCCCAGCATCAAAGCTTTGACCACACTCGATCAGCTCCAATGAATGGGCCACATCGTCCGCATGCCCAATACGAGACTCCCAAAACAAACGCTCTACTCGGAGCCCCGACACGGCAAAAGAGCCCCAGGTGGGCAGAGGAAACGCTTCAAGGACACCCTCAAAGCCTCCTTGAAAAAGTGCAACATCCCCAACGACACCTGGGAATCCTTGGCCCAAGACTGCACAAAGACGCCGAATACCTTGAGTCTCTTCACTGGGAGCAAGCGGAAGCCAAGCGCAAACAGCAGAAGGAGCGCACGTCAACCCAAGCACCCCACCCACCTGCCCCTTCAACCACCGTCTGCCCCACCTGTGACAGAGACTGTAGGTCCCGCATTGGCCTCATCAGTCACCTGAGAACTAATTTTTAATGTGGAAGCAAGTCATCCTCGGTTCCGAGGGACTGCCTAAGAGGAGGAAGACACACAGACTGATATCTAAAATGAAAAAAACTATGAAACGATAAAAATCTATTTTATTCACAGTAGATTAGAGTACAGATTATTTCAGCTTCATGGATTCTGTAGGAATGTTCCAGCTATCTGATTGGGAAAATAGAGGTTGGAAATATCCAGAACCGTAACATTGAAATATCCAGTGTCCAACCTGGCCAATCAGGAGACCGTGAGCGGAGGTTTTGTAAACACACAGTATACCTGCATTCTTGCCAAAATTATGATGGGCCCAATCAGAAACCCGGCCAACATGCAGTGAATTTTAATTAATTTTTCATTTTTTTTATTATGAGGATCCACTTCCAATATATACTCATTTTTTTGCGACTTCATCCTGAGGTCTTCTTTTAAACATATTCAATTAAATCAGATTTACACAGAAAATAAACTTATGCAATTAAGCAGGTTATCTACAAATTCTAGTGTATTGGCCACACTACTGTGAACAACAATTTTTATACTGGTCATCCAGCAACCTGATGCATTAATCATACACCAAACAACCAGCATAAAGGTGTGACTTATGGAGCAAATTTTACAGCCGGTCAAAGGCACTATATTTTTCATTACATCACTTCAAGGTGAAGTACTGATCAAGTTGCAATTCCTCTTTTTTAACTCTCCGAAAAACTGATGGATCCTCATCAGTGATGTAGTAGATTTTAATGTACTCATAATTTAAACCATTTAAAATTATTTTCTATTCGGTTCTTACCACAAACTCAGCACCCTAGTCCCAATTCCATCCCGTGCCAGGGCATTCGCTCATCCCAAACTCAACAGTATCCAACCTGTCCTATTTGACTCGAAACCGAGTTTGAAACTCCATATCAAGTTACTCACAAGATAGGCTATTTACATATCCACTATAGTTCCCACTTTAGCCCCTCTACCCCATGGCCACTCGAAACCCTCATCCACACCTTCTTCACCATCACACGCAGTTGCCAGCCTCCTAAGCTCCACCCTGTACAAAATCCAACTAACCCTGAACTTCACTACCTGCAACCCATTCTGTACTAAGTCCCGCTCCCCTATCAATCCATCTTTATAAACTCCCATTGGCTCCCTTTCCCAACACACACATTTTAAAATCACTGTCCTCAAAAAAGGAGGCACTGAACAGAGGTTTTGGCAGCTCCCGGCCAAACACAAAAATAGGATAATCATGCCTGGATGAAAGAAAGAATAGACTTGCATTTATAGAGCGCCTTTCACAACCTCAGAACATCCCAAAGCACTTCCCAGCCAATGAAGTACTGTCACTGTTGCAATGCAGGAAACATGGCAGCCAATATGCACAGAGCATGATCCCACAAACAGAAATGAGATAATGACCAGATCATGCCTGGATTTTGCAGTCAGTGGTGAATGAACAGTGCTTGCCATTCATTGCACTTACAGCTGCCCACAGACTTTTTGTGGGCTTTTGCGTGGCAATATACGGTAATTAAAAATCCACTTCAGCACGGCACCCTCTGGTACCGGAGTAGCGCAGCGTGGGGAGGGGCAGGGCAACTTCCTGATTTCAACGTTTTACAGCGCATGTGCGGACACCAAAAGTTGCTGTCCAATTTACTCCATAATAACGGTGAGCGCTGATAGCCTCTCATTATTATTATCGCAAAATCCAGGCCAGTGTGTTTTAATGAAGTTCGTTGAGGGATAAACATTGGACTGTTAGCCTAGAAACAAGCTGTGCATTTGCCCCATTACCTGCAGCAGCAGCAGGCCACTTGGGGAGATAAGCAGATAATCTGTAACCAAAGAGAAAACCTACTCACAATGTCCACATAAAGAAAGTCTAAAAATATTACATGACTCATAAAGGATTTTAGACAATCTCATACCTCACCCTTTTCCAGTACAGTGATGACTGTATCGGTGCAGTTTCTTGCTCTCGCCCCGAACTGGCAAATGTTATTAACTTTGCTTTAAAATTTCCACCCTTGCTTCGCCTTCACATGGTCCACCTCCAACTCTTCCTTTCCTCGACTTCGCGATCTTATTTCTGGAGATTGGCTATCGACCAATGTCTACTATAAGCCCACTAACTCCTATAGCTACCTTGATTACACTTCCCCCGCCCCTCCCTGCAAGGACTCTCTTCCATTCACCCAGTTTCTCCATCTCCATCGCACCTGTTCTGATGATGCCACCTTCCATACCAGGGCTTCAGATATTGTTTTCCTGTTTCCTCACCCAAGGATTGCCCTCTACCGTGGTTGACATGGCCCTCGACCATGTCGGTCCCATTTCCTGCAATTCTGCTCTCACCCCTTTCCCTCCCTCCCAGAACCACGATAGGGCTCCCTTTGTCCTCACCTTCCACCCCACCAGCCTCCACATTCAACGATCATCCTCCGCCATCTCCAGCGTGATCCCACCACCAAACACATCTTCCCTGCCCCGGCCCTTTCAGCATCAAAAGGAACTGTTCCTTCCGTGACACCCTGGTCCACTCTTCAATCATGCCCAACACACCCTCCCCTTCGCACGGCACCTTCCTGTGCAAACGCAGGAGATGCAACACCTGCCCTTCCCACTGTCCAGGGCCCCAAACACTCCTTCCAGGTGAAACAGCAATTTACTTGTACTTTCAATTTCGTATACTGTATTTGCTGCTCACGATGCGGTCTCCTCTATATTGGGGAGACCAAATGCAGATTGGGTGACCGCTTTGCAGAACACCTCCGTTCAGTCCGCAAGTGTGACCGAGCTTCCAGTCACTTGTCATTTTAGTTCTCCACTCCCACTCTGACCTTGGCCTCTTACACTGTTCTAATGAAGCTGAACAGAAGCTCGAGGAACAGCACCTCATCTTTCGATTAGGCACTTTACAGCCTTCTGGACTCAACATTGAGTTTCAACAATTTCAGATCACAACCTCTGTCCCCATTTTCTCAGAAGGCAGCTGTTGCTGACAATTCTGATATTCCCATTTACACCTCCTCTAGACCCGTCTTTTGTTTCTTTTCTTGTCCCATTACCACCTTTCACCTTGCACCATCATCCCTTTTGTCATTTAATCACTCCTGCCTTCCACCCTATCATAGACCTCCCCTTTTGCTCTTTCCTCCCCTCTCCTTGCCTCTGCACTTGTTTAAAACCTGTCACATCTCTAACTTTTCCAGTTCTGACGAAAGGTCATCAACCTGAAACGTTAACTCTGTTTCCCTCTCCACAGATGCTGCCTGACCTGCTGAGTATCTCCAGCATTTTCTCTTTTTACTTCAAATTTACAACATCCACAGTATTTTGCTTTTGATCCTCCATGGTTTTAAAAAAGGAGGGAAAAAAGACTTAACAAATTAATGCTAAAATAAAGTATGAAGTTTGCCCTTCTACTGAACTGAATCCGATATTACTGTGGATTGCACCAACAATTCACACAAATGTAGATGGTGCTCTTCCGGGATTCTAGATTTAAATTGTCATTCAATCTCTCAGAATACACTCGCTCAGTACAGTACTGCACTGAAGTGTTAGCCTAAATTGTATGCCCAATCTCTGGTGTGGGACTTCAACCTTCTGATTCAGGGACAACAGTGCTACCATTAAACCAAGGCCGGTCCCTAGCACCTACATACAGAGAGAATACACTGACGGAGCATCTCCAGTGACAAATCCAGATGCCACATAAAAGGTTGCTACGCAAGATAAAGGCTCATGGGGTTGGGGGTAATATATTAGCATGGATAGAGGATTGGTTAGAATAACAGAATGGTTACAGCACAGGAGGCCATTCAGCCCCGCCTGCTCTCTGCAAGAGCACTTCAGCTAGTCCCACTCCCCCACCCTTTCCCCCCAGCCCTGCAAATTCTTTCCCCTTAGGTACTTATCCAATTCCCTTTTGAAAGCCACAATTGAGTCTGCCTCCACCACCCTTTCAGGCAGTGCATTCCAGGACCTAGCCACTCGCTGCGTAAAAAAGTTTTTCCTCATGTCGCCTTTGGTACTTTTGCCAATCACTTTGAATCTGTGTCCTCTGGTTCTCAGCCCTTCTGCCAATGGGAACAGTTTCTCTCTATCTACTCTGTCCAGACCCCTCATGATTTTGAACACATCTATCAAATCTCCTCTTAACATTCTCTGCTCGAAGGAGAACAACCCCAGCTTCTCCAGTCTATCCACATAACTGAAGTCCCTCATCCCTGGAATCATTCTTGTAAATCTTTTCTGCACCTTCTCTAAGGCCTTCACATCCATCCTAAAATGTGGTGCCCAGAATTGGACACAATATTCCAGTTGAGGCTGAACCAGTGTTTTATAAAGGTTCATCATAACTTCCTTGCTTTTGTATTCTATCCCTCTATTTATGAAGCCCAGGATCCCGTATGCCTTTTTAACTGCTTTCTCAACCTGCCCTGCCACCTTCAACGATTTGTGCACATATACCCAGAGGTCTCTCTGTTCATGCACCCCCTTTAGGATTGTACCCTTTAGTTTATATTGCCTCTCCTCGTTCATCCTACCAAAATGTATCACTTCGCAGTTTTCTGCATTAAATTTCATCTGCCACGTGTCCGCCCATTCCACTAGCCGGTCTATGTCGTTTGAAGTCTATCACTATCCTCCTCACTGTTCACTATATTTCCAAGTTTTGTGTCATCTACAAATTTTGAAATTGTGCCCTGTACAGCCACATCAAGTCATTAATATATATCAAGAAAAGCAGTGGTCCTAGTACCGATCCCTGGGGAACACCACTGTATACCTTCCTCCAGTCCAAAAAACAACCATTCACCACTACTCTCTATTTCCTGTCACTTAGCCAATTTCATATCCATGCTGCCATTATCCCTTTTATTCCGTGGGCTTTAACTTTGTTGGAAAACCTATTATGTGGCACTTTATCAAATGTCTTTTGGAAATCCATGTATACCACATCAACCACATTGCCCTCATCAACCCTCTCCGTTACCTCATTAGAAAACTCGATCAAGTTAGTTAAACAGGATTTGCCTTTAACAAAACCGTGCTGGCTTTCCTTAATTAATCCACACATGTCCAAGTGGCTGTTAACTTTGTCCCTGATTATCGTTTCTAAAAGCTTCCCCACTACCGAAATTAAACTGACTGGCCTGTAGTTGCTGGGTTTATCATTACACCCTTTTTTGAACAAGGTGTAACATTTGCAATTCTCCAGTCCTCTGGCACCACCCCCCGTATCTAAGGAGGACTGGAAGATTATGGCCAGTACCTCACGATTTCCTCCTTAACTTCCCTCAGCATCCTAGGATGCATCCCATCCGGTCCTGGTGACTTATCACCTTTAAGTACAGACAGCCTTTCTAGTACCTCCTCTTTATCAATTTTTATCTCATCTAACTCTTCTTTCACTATGACTTTGGCACATCACCTTCCTTGGTGAAGACAGATGCAAAGTACTCAATTAGTACCTCACCCATACCCTCTGCCTCCATGCGTAGGTCTCCTTTTTGGTCCCTAATCAGCCCCACCCCTCTTCTTACTACCCGTTTATTATTTATATGCCTATAGAAGACTTTTGAATTCCCTTTTATGTTAGCTGCCAATCTATTCTCATACTCTCTCTTTGCCCCTCTTATTTTCTTTTGCACTTCCCCTCTGAACTTTCTATATTCAGCCTGATTCTCACTTGTATTCTCAACCTGACATCTGTCTTACGCACTCTTTTTCTGCTTCATCTTACTCTCTATCTCTTTCGTCATCCAGGGAGCTCTGGCTTTAATTGCTCTACCTTTCCCCCTCGTGGGAATGTACTTCAACTGTACCTGAATCATCTCTTCTTTAAAGGCAGCCCATTATTCGATTAGTTTTGCCTGTCAATCTTTGATTCCAATTTACCCGGACCAGATCCGTTCTCAACCCATTGAAATTTGCTTTCCTCTAATTAATTATTTTTACTCCAGATTGCTCCCTGTCCTTTTCCATAGCTAATCTAAACCTTATGATACTATGATCACTATTCCCTAAATGTTCCCCTACTGACACTTGCTCCACTTGACCTACCTCATTCCCCAGAACCAGATCCAGCAATGCCTCCTTCCTCGTTGGGCCAGAAATGTACTGGTCAAGAAAGTTCTCCTGAACACACTTCAGAAATTCTTCCCCCTCTTTGCCCTTTATGCTATTACTATCCCAGTCTATATTAGGATAGTTGAAGTCCCCCATTATCACTACTCTCTAGTTCTTGCACCTCTCTGTAATTTCCCTGAAAATTTGCTCCTCTATATCTTTCCCACTAGTTGTTGGCCTATAGAATACACCTAGTAGTGTAATGGCACCTCTATTATTTCCTAACTCTAACCAAATACATTCTGTTGTTGACCCCTCCAGGACATCCTCCCTCTCCAGCATTGTAACATTCTCCTTCACCAATACTGCCACCCCACCTCCTTTCTTTCCTTCCCTATTTTTCCTGAACACCTTGGGCTAAAAATTGAGTAGCCCCCACGCCGGAAATTGAGTGGCTGCGCCCCAAGAGGGAAGCGGGGCGCTACTGGAAGTGCCCTGCACCCCTCTTGGGGCGCTGCGAGTCAATAATGCGGTGCCACATGCTGCAGCGCAGCGCGACCCAGGGCCCAGCTGGGCCCCCGGGGATCAGGTGTGCCAGCAAAAGAGCCCGGCACTCAAGAGAAGTGCCGGGCTCTTGGAGCGGAGCTGGCACTCCGCCGCGGGTGGGGGGGGGGGGGGGCATTCAGGAGGCTGGGAACGAGAGCGCAGGCAGGTGCTGGCAGGCAGCCAGCAACAAAAATGGCCGTCCCACACCTCGCCTTTAAATAGTGCCTCCCCGGCCGCAGGTAGGTCCCCATGACCCCATCGGACACAACGTCCAGCGGTAAGTCAGGGGGCGCTCCCGAAGATCGCGGCCGGGGCGCTGCGCACGGCAATGATGACATCGCTGGTGGCACAGCGCTACAGAGCGCTGCCGGCTTGCGCCGCCGCTAACCTCCCGCTGAATACCACGGGAAGCGTGGGCAGCAACACGCCCGGGCGCTCGGTGCTTTGCGCCCTCTTATATCCAGGAATATTTAAAACCCAATCCTGCCCCTTTTTGAGCCAGGGCTCCATTATCGCCACAACATCATATTCCCATGTGGCTATTTGCACCTGCAGCTCACCAACCTTATTTACCCCACTTCGTGCGTTTACACACCTGCACTGTAAACCTATCTTAGACCTTCTTGTATTCCCTCTTAGTCTGACCCCACCTAATACCTTACTATTTCTTACTCTATCTGTCTCTCCCTATCCTTTGTTTCTCCTTTCTAATGCTACATCCTGGTGCCCATCCCCGACAAATTAGTTTAAACCCACCCCAACAGCACTAGCAACCCCCCCACCACAAGGACACTGGTTCCAGCTCAGTTGAGGTGCAACCCGCCTGGCCTGTACAGATCCCACCGACCCCCATTCCCAATGTCCCAGGAATCTGAAGCCCTCCCTCCTGCACCATCTCTCCAGCCATGCATTCATCTGCGCTTTCCTCTTATTTCTATATACTCACTAGCTCGTGTCACTGGGAGTAATCCAGAGATTACTACCTTTGAGGTCCTGCTTTTTAATCTCTCCCCTAGCTCCCTAAAATCTGCCTGCAGGGCTTCATCCCTCTTTCTACCTATGTCGTTGGTACCGATATGGACCACGACCTCTGGCTGTGCACCCCACCCCCCAACCCCACCCCCCCACACCCACCCCCACCCCCCCACACCCACCCCCCCACACCCACCCCCCCACACCCACCCCCACCACCCCACACCCACCCCCCCACACCCACCCCACCCACACCCCCACCCACCCCTTTTTCGATCGCTAGGCTATGTTCGCTAAGTCTGTACCTTGTCAAGGTTCTTCTCAGTTTGTTATCCTTTACCATGGTCAGGTAATCAGCTATGTTGTATTGTCTGTTTAGGGCCAAGTAGCAATTGAGTTTGCTTTGGGTTTTTGTTGTTTCTGCCCAATATGTCAGATATTTTTCCTTTTGCTTAGCGACGATTGTGTTGGGTCGAATTCTTTGTGTTACCCTGTCACTGTCCTGGGGCTGGTTATTGTTAGTATTGTTAGTAGTTACTTCACTGAGTCCCAGGACTAGTTGACTGAGGGTATTCTTCTTTATGGTCAGCTCTTGGCATTTCAGGGCGTCGTAGTGATAGCATTGGGGGTTGCTCATTTGTAGGTGATTCCAAAATTTGGTGGCTCTTTTTTGGATAGTGATTATTAATGGATATTGGCCTAGTTCCGCCCTGCATGCATTGTTTACTGTTTTCCTTTGAGTCCGGAGGATACTTTTACAGAATTCTGCATGTAGGATCTCAATTGGGTGTTTGTCCCATTTTGCGAATTCTTGTTGAGTTAGCGGTCCCCATACCTCACTGCCATAGAGTGCAATTGGTTCAATTACTGATTTGAAAATTTTGAGCCAAATGCTAATTGGGATTTCTATTTGGATTGATTTTTTGATGGCATAGAAGGCCCTTCTTGCTTTCTCTTTCAGTTCATTCACAGCCAGTTTGAAGTTTCCCGTAGAACTGATTTTTAAGCCCAAGTATGTGTAGTTAGTGGTTTGTTCAATTTTGGTTGTTCCTACTGTGAAATTTATTTTGGGTCCCTGATGTTTGGATCTTTGCTGGAACACAAGGACTTTGGTTTTTTGGGGATTTATTGTCAGGGCCCAAGTCTGGCAGTACGACTCCAGCAGGTCCAGGTTCTGCTGTAGACCCTCTTTAGTTGGTGACAGCAGAACCAGGTCGTCTGCATAGAGGAGGAATTTAACCTTGGATTCATATAGGGTGAGGCCGGGTGCTGTAGATTGTTCAAGTAGTTTTGCCAATCCATTTATGTAAATATTAAAGAGTGTCGGTGAGATTGGCGAGCCCTGCGTCACCCCCCGCCCCTGTGGGAAGTATTTTGTTTGTTTGTCTCCAATTTTAACAGCACATTTGTTGTTTGTATACATTGATTTAATTACATCATATGTTTTCCCTCCTACCCCGCTTTCGATAAGTTTCAGGAATAAACCGTCATGCCAGGTGGAGTCGAAAGCCTTCTGGAAATCTACAAAGCATGCGTAGATTTTGCTTTTGTTATGGTGAACGTGTTTGTCAATTAGGGTCTGTAGGGTGAAGATATGATCGGATGTTCTATAGTTTGGCAGGAATCCAATTTGGCTTTTACTCAAGACATTGTGCTCCTCAAGGAAGTTTATAAGTCTTTTGTTTATGATGCTACAGAATACCTTCCCCAGGTTACTGTTTACACAGATGCCTCGATAGTTGTTTGGGTCGATTTTGTCCCCACTTTTGTATATGGGCGTTATGAGTCCTTTGTTCCAGATATCAGGGAAATAACCGACACTCAGAACCAAGTTGAAGAGTTTTAGGATAGCCAGTTTCATTTTGTCGTCTGTGTGTTTAATCATCTCATTTAGTATGCCGTCTGTCCCGCAAGCTTTTCCTGGTCGCAGGTCCTTGAGTTTTTCAAGAAGTTCTTTTTCTGTTATTATGGCGTCTAGCGGGTTTTGGTTATCTTTTATGGCCATTTCTAGCTTTTCCAGTTTTTTGCATATTTGGTGTTGCTCTGGTCTTAGTGTGTTTTTCTGGTATAATTTTTCAAAGTGGTTTACCCATGTGTCCCCATTTTGAATGGCCAAATCGTCGTGTTGTTTTTTGTGTAGTGTTTTCAAGTTTTCCCAGAAACAATTGGAATCAATGGATTCCTCCATGGAGCTGAGTGTATTCTTAATATATTGCTCTTTTTTGGTTCTGAGTGTGTTTCTGTATTGTGTTAGTGTCTGACAATAAGTAAGGCGTAATTCCTCGTTTTCTGGATGTCTGTGTTTTTGGTTTGATATTTTTCTAAGTTTTTTCCTCATGTTATGGCAATCTCGGTCAAACCATTTTTCATAGTTTTTTGTTTTGGGTTTGTTCTTGCGAGCTTTCAAGTTTGCATTTGTTGCCAAATTATCAAAAATATTGTTTAGTTTAATAACTGCCCGGTTTACGCCTTCTTTATTGTGAGTGTATATGTTATCCAGAAAGGTGTCTAAGAGAGCTTGAGTTGATGCATTGCTAATTGTTTTCTGGTATTTTTCCGTGTCGTTTTTGGCCCATCTGTACGATTTTTTGGTGTTGTACAGTTTACTGGGTTGTGTTTCTATGTTGTTTGTTTCTGTCTTTTTGAGGAACATAGTAATTTGACTGTGATCTGACAGTGTTGTTTGTGGTTTGACTGTGAATGCTCTGAAAGAGGATGGGTCTAAGTCTGTAATCATATAGTCTACTGTGCTGCAGCCAAGAGGTGAGCAATAGGTCGATCTTCCTAGGAGGTCTCCTATGAACCTACCATTGACAATGTACAGACCCAGGTTTCGACAGAGCTGTAGTAGCTGTTTTCCGTTGGTATTTGACTGCTTGTCGCAGTTATGCCTGTATGGAAGGGAAGGGATGTCAAAGTGGTTATTCCCGAAAACGTAATTGTTTCCCTGATTATTGGTGAAGTCTGGTTCTTCGCCCGTTCTTGAATTGAGGTCCCCACAGATCAACACGTTCCCCTGGGCCTGGTATTGGATAATTTCCCCCTCCATGTTGGAGAAGGTGTCCTCTTTAAAGTACGGGGAATCGATTGGGGGGGATATAAAGTGCGCAAATGTAAACATCTTGGGTGTTTGAGATAATCTCCCTCTCAAGTTTGAGCCACATATGGTTTTCGCCCTTTTTTATAAATTTGATGTAATTCTTAAGTTCTGTTTTAAACCAGATCAGTATGCCTCCGGAGTCCCCCACCAACCCCCAGAAGGTTCTGCAGCTGCTCAGTAACATCCTTGATCCTGGCACCAGGGAGGCAACATACCATCCTGGAATCACATCTGCGGCCGCAGAAACACCTGTCTGTTCCTCTATTGAATCCCCTACCATTATTGCTTTCCTGAGCTCTCCCCCCCCCCCCCCCCCTACCATTATTGCTTTCCCGAGCTCCTCCCCCCCAGTACAGTTGAGCCACCCGTGGTGCCATGGACTTGGCTCTGGCTGTACTCCCCAGAGGAGCCATCGCCCACACCAGTATTCAGTACTCTGTGAATCAGCAGTTACTAATTTACTTTTATACACTTGGAGCCACACCCAAGTTGCAAGTGCTGTCTCAGCTCCCTGTAATTAGCGCGTATTCAAGACAGTTTCTGTTAACTACAGTTTTTAAAGTTCGAGGTTACAATCCCCACCCCTTCCTCAGCATTTCTGAGAAGTTATTTGTGTCCTGTTCCGTGAAGACAGAACCAAAGTACTTGTTTAATTGCTCTGCTATTTCCTTGTTCCCCATTATAAATTCTCCCGTTTCTGACTGTAAGGGACCTACATTTGTCTTCACTAATCTTTTTCTTTTTACATACTTGTAGAAGCTTTTACAGTCTGCTTTTATGTTCCTTGCAAGTTTACTCTCATACTTTATTTTTCCCCTCTTAATCAATCTCTTGGTCCTTTTTTGCTGAACTGTAAACTGCTTCCAATCCTCAGGCTTGCTACTTTTTCTGGCAACTTTCACACACACAGAATCCCCACAGTGCAGATAGAGGCCATTTCGGCCAATCGAGCCTGCACCGACACATATCCCACCCTATCCCTGTAGCCCCACGTATTTAATCCCCTAACACTAAGGGTCAATTTATAATAGCCAAATCAACCTAACCCGCACATCTTTGGACTGTGGGAGGAAACCGGAGCAAACCCACGCAGACACAGGGAGAATGTGCAAACTCCACACAGACAGTCGCCCGAGGCCAGATTTGAACCCGGGTCCCTGGCGCTGTGAGGCAACAGTGCTAACCACTATGCCACCGTGCATATGATTACTCTTTGGATCTAATACTATCCTTAATTTCTTTTGTTAGCCATGGTTGGGCCGTTTTTCCTTTTGTGTTTTTGCGCCAGAAAGGAATGTATAACTGTTGCAATTCATGCATTTGTTCCTTAAATGTTACCCATTGCCTATCCACCGTCATGCCTTTTAATGAAGCTTCCCAATCCAACTCCCTCCTCATACCTTCGTAGTTTCCTCTGTTTTGATTTAGGACCCTAGTTTCGGATTGGACTACTTCACTTTCCATCTTAATGAAGAATTCTATCATGTTATGGTCACTCTTCCCTAAATGACCCCGCACAACAAGATTATTAATCAACCCCTTCTCATTGCACAATACCAAATCTAGGATAGCCTGTTCCCTAGTTGGCTTCTCAACGTACTGGTCTAAAAAAACATCTCGTACACACTCCAGGAATTCATCCTCCACAGTATTATTGCTAATTTGGTTTGGCCAGTCTATATGTAGATTAAAGTCGCCCATGATTACTGTAGTACACTTGTTACATGCATCTCTAATTTCCTGTTTGATGCCGTCCCCTACATTACCATTTGGAGGCCTATAGACAACTCCCACCAATGTATTCTGTCCCTTAGTGCTTCTTAGCTCCACCCAGACTGATTCTACATCTTTAATTTCTGAGCCAATATCCTTTCTCACTATTGCTCTGATTTCATCCTTTACTAACAACGCCACCCCACCTCCTTTTCCTTTTTGCATATCCTTCCTAAATATCGAATATCCTTGGATATTCAGCTCCCAGCCTTGGTCACCCAGCAGCCATGTCTCCGTAATCGCAATTATATCATATCCATTTTCATCAATTTGCGCTGTTAATTCATCTACCTTATTACAAATGCTTCGTGCATTCAGATACAGTGCCTTTAGATTTGTCTTAACATTTTTAGACATCTTAATATTTTTTTGTACTATGGCCCTATTTGTCTTACCATTTTTTCTTACCCGGACCCTATTTGTTAGTGCACTCCTTTGTTTGTACGTTCTGTCCCTTCCTGACACAATCTGGTTATCCTTACCCCAATCACTTTCCTGCACTGCTTCCTTGTCTTTTCTCTTTAACATTCTAGATTTCTCTCCACCGTGACCCTCTGCTGCCTTATTTAGCTTAAAGCCCCTCCCTAGTTATTCGATTCGCTAGAACTCTGGTCCCAGCATGGTTCAGGTGTGGTCCATTCCAACAGAACAGCTCTCTCTTTCCCCAGTTCTGGTGCCAGTGCCCCACTAATCAAAACCCACTTCTCCCACACCAATCTTTGAGCCACACATTCATCTCCCTGATCCTACTGACCCTATGCCAATTTGCTCGTGGCTCCGGTAATAATCCAGAAATTATGACCTTTGTGGTTCTGCTTTTTAATTTAGTCCCTAGCTGCTCAAACTCTCTCAGCAGAATCTCTTTATTAGTCCTACCTATGTCGTTGGTACCTACGTGGACCACGACAACTGGATCCTCCCCCTCCCACTCCAAGTTCTTCTCCAGCCTGGAGGAGATGTCCTTTACCCTGGCACCAGCTAGTCAACATAGCCTTCTGGACTCATGCTCCTGGCTGTAGAGAAGTGTCTATCCCCCCTAACAATACTGTCGCCTACTACAACCACCTTCCTTTTTACTCCCCCGACTTGAATGGCTTCCTGTACCACAGTGCCGTGGTCAGTTTGCTCGTCCTCCCCACAGTCCCCGCACTTGTCTACAAGGGTTGCAAGAACATAGAAACATAGAAGATAGGAGCAGGAGTAGGCCATTTGGCCCCTCGAGCCTGCTCCGCCATTCGATGTGATCATGGCTGATCATCCAAACTCAGTACCCCATACCTGCCTTCTCCCCATATCCCTTGATACCTTTAGCTCTAAGAAATATATCTAACTCCTTCTTGAATATATTTAAAGACTTGGCCTCAACCGCCTTCTGTGGTAGAGAATTCCACAGGTTCACCACTCTCTGGGTGAAGAAATTCTTCCTCATCTCTGTCCTAAATGGCTTACCCCTTATCCTTAGGCTATGACCCCTGGTTCTGGACTCTCCGACCATCGGGAACATTCTACCTGCATCTAGTTTGTCCAGACCTGTCAGAATTTTATAAGTTTCGATGAGATCCCCTCTCATTCTTCTAAACTCCAGCGAGTATAAGTCCAATCGACCCAATCTCTCCTCATACGTCATTCCTGCCATCCCAGGGATCAGCCTTGTGAATCTTCACTGAACTCCTTCCATGGCAAGAACATCCTTCCTCAGATAAGGTGACCAAAACTGCACACAATAATCAAGATGTGGTCTCACCAAGGCCCTGTACAACTGCAGCAAGACATCCTTGTTCCTGTACTCAAACCCTCTCACTACGAAGGCCAACATACCATTTGCCTTCTTAACCGCCTGCTGCACCTGCATGCTTACCTTCAGCAACTGGTGCACAAGGACACCCAGGTCTCGTTGCACTTCCCCTTCTCCCAATCTATTGCCATTCAGATAATAATCTGCCTTCCTGTTTTTGCCACCAAAGTGGATAACCTCACATTTATCCACATTATATTGCATCTGCCATGCTTTTGCCCAATCACCCAACCTATCCAAATCATCCTGGAGTTTCTCGGCTCCTCCTCACAGCACACACGCCCACCCAGCTTTGTGTCGTCTGCAAATTTGGAGATATTACATCTAGTTCCCTTGTCTAGATCATTAATATATATTTTGAATAGCTGGGGTCCAAGGACCGATCCCTGCGGTACCCCATTAGTCACTGCCTGCCACTCGGAAAAAGACCCGTTTATTCCAACTCTTTGCTTTCTGTCTGCCAACGAGTTCTCTATCCAAGTCAATACCTTGCCCCCAATCCCAATTCAGTGTCATTGCCATGCGCAGAGCCTCGCTCGCGCCCCAGCCACAAACTTGGGTCGCGCCCCGATGTACCACCAGACGCTATGTCCGACAGGGTCAGGAGGGCATACTTGCAGCCGGGGCGGTGATATTTAAAGGGGAGGTGCCAGGTGGCCATTTTTTTGTGGCCCACCTGCCAGCACCTGCCCCCTCTGCCCACCCCCCGCGGGGCGCCGGCCGCGATCCGTCAGGAGTGCCGGGCTCTTTTGCCGGCGCCCCGCTCCCTGGTGGTCCAGCACGCCCCTCCCTTTAATCAGGGGAGGAAGGCCTGCAGTACCGTGGTGCTATGTGCCAGCGCGCGTGGCATTGCGGCACGTATCGCTGAGATATTCAATGGGATCATCCCAAGAGGGAGGGGGAATCGCTTCCTGTAGCGTTCTGCCTCCTGCTTGGGGCACTAGCATTCAATTTCAGGCGCAGGGCGTGATTTTTTTCTACTTGCTGAAGTTAGCGCCTCAATGGGGGCGTGAGCCAATTTTTTCCCCCTATGTTCTTAAGGTCATCCCACAATCAACTCTGGAGGGAACTAGAGATACAAAATGTTCAGGACGAGGGATTAGTCATAGTCATAGAGTTATACAGAACAGAAAGAGGCCCTTCTGCCCATCGTGTCTGCGCCGGCCATCAAGCCCTATCTATTCTAATCCCATTTTCCAGCACTTGCTCCGTAGCCTTGTATGCTATGGCGTTTCAAGTGCTCATCTAAATGCTTCTTGAATGTTGTGAGAGTTCCTGCCTCTACCACCCTTTCAGGCAGTGAGTTCCAGATTCCAACCACCCTCTGGGTGAAATGTTTTTCCTCAAATCCCCTCTAAACCTCCTGCCCCTTACCTTGAAACTATGCCCCCTGGTTATTGACCCCTCTACTAAGGGGAAAAGTTCCTCTCTATTTACCCTATCAATGCCCCTCATAATTTTGTACACCTCAATCAGGTCCCCCCCTCAGCCTTCTCTGCTCTAAGGAAAACAACCCCAGCCTGTCCAGTCTCTCTTCATAGTTGAAACGCTATGGTAACATCCTGGTGAATCTCCTCTGCACCCTCTCCAATGCAATCACATTCTTCCTATAGTGTGGCGACCAGAACTGTACACAGTATTCCAGCTGTGGCCTAACTAGCGTTTTGTACAGCTCCATCATAACCTCCCTGCTCTTATATTCTATGCCTCGGCTAATGAAGGCAAGTATCCCATATACCTTCTTAACCACGTTATCTACCTGTCCTGCTGTCTTCAGGGATCTATGTACATGCACACCAAGGTCCCTCTGATCCTCTGTCCTTCCAAGGGTCCTAGCATTCATTGTGTATTCCCTTGCCTTGTTAGTCCTCCCAAAATGCATCACCTCACACATTTCAGGGTTAAATTCCATTTGCCACTGTTCTGCCCATCTAACCAACCCATCTATATCGTCCTGTAGCCTGAGGCTTCCCTCCTCGCTATTTACCACTCCACCAATTTTCGTGTCATCTGCGAACTTACTGATCATACCTCCTACATTCATATCTAAATCATTAATGTACACTACAAACAGCAAGGGACCCAGCACCGATCCCTGCGGTGTAGCACTGGACACAGGCTTCCAGTCTCAAAAACAAACTTCGACAATCACCCTCTGCCTCCTGCTACTAAGCCAATTTGGATCCAATGTGCCAAATTGCTCTGGATCCCATGGGTCCTTGCCTTCTTGACCAGTCTCCCATGCAGGACTTTGTCGAAAGCCTTACTGAAGTCCATGTAGACCACATCAACTGCACTACCCTCATCCACACACCTAGTCACCCCCTCGAAAAATTCAATCAAATTGGTTAGACATAATCTCCCCCTGACAAAGCTATGCTCACTCTCCTTGATTAATCCTTACATCTCCAAGTGGAGACTAATTCTGTTCCTCAGAATTTTTTCCAATAATTTCCCTACCACTGATGTTAGGCTCACTGGCCTGTAATTCCCTGGTTTATCCCTACTACCCTTCTTGTATAATGTACTACTTTAGCTGTTCTCCAGTCCTCTGGCACCTCCCCTGTGGCCATTTTAAATCATGTATTATTTCTAAAATCGCCTCTTTGTTAAGGCAGCATTTTCAGTATAATGTCAGGAGCAAAACAGTTTGGCTTCACGCCACGGTTGAAGTTGTCGGGCTGATCTGGACGGAAGGCCCAAATTCATTCCAGGGTGAACCAGGGTAAATGCAGCTCATGTATCGTATTTCACGCTGTCGGGTGTGGCCAGTTACATTACAACTTAACTCTCGTCCTTCATTTAAGGTATCAACCGAAAAGAAGCAACAACTAAGCCAGCGACCTTTGTCAATCGTGGATTCAGAATTGCGGAATTTTGGCTCATTGCCAAAACAAACAGCTCCGGTGGTTTAAAAGAAGCAGTTATTTCTGGGCACACGCGTTAAATACTTCGGCTTAATACAGCCGAACGCCGAAAACTTTCATTTCACATTACACCGACCTTAAAGCCTCACGAAGCTTACCTTTCCCAGCCATGACTCTTTTCAGTGAGATCTTGCTTGATATGCAGACTGTGAAACACTGCATTACGTGTCGCAGTTTCCTTCTTTCAGTTTCGTGGTTCACTTTTCACTTAACAGACAGGCGGGGCAAGGGCGGCTCTATCCGTGTAAAAGTAAGTTAGCAAAATACTGCAGATGTTGGAAATCCGAAATAACAACAGAAAATGCTGGAAAAACTCAGCAAGTCAGGCAACATCCGTGGAGAGAAATTTGAGTTGACGTTTCGGGTTTGACCCTTCTTGCTTGTTGTGCAAAAGCAGATTGAGTCTCTGGTACATACCAAACACCCACTTATGATTAATCCCCAACCAATCCCCCATCTTGAAGATACTCCTCAAAACCCTTCTGATTATAACAAACTGAAACTCCCATCTGGTATAACCCAATACATAACCTCACCCAGTACCTCTGAACTGAAACTCCGACCACCATAATTCACCCAAATTCTATTCAAACCAAGTAACTCCCATCAATAAGTCCACCTAACATCCAGGGAGTGCTGCACTGTCGCAGGTGCTGTCTTTTGGATGAGACGTTAAACTGAGGCCCTGTGGAAGTGAAAGATCCCACTGCACTATTTCGAAGAAGAGCAGGGGAGTTATCCCCAGTGTCCTGGCCAATATCTATCCCTCAATCAACATAACAAAAACAGATTATCCGGTCATTATCACATTGCTGGCTGTGGGAGCTTGCTGTGCGCAGTTGGCTGCCGCGTTTCCTACATTACAACAGTGACAACACTTCAAAAGTATTTAATTAGCTGTAAAGCGCTTCATAATGCCCCGAGGTCCTGAAAGGCGCTATATAAATACAAATCTTTTTTTCTTTTAACTCCACTGCAGCCCTGATTGAATCCACCCAACCTAAGTAATTGCCACAAAACCCAAACTGATGTCCTTCCCTGTGACCCCAACTGAACCTCCGTGTGTGACTGATAACCCACCATGAGTAACCATACTGTGACCCTGATTGAAATCAACACATCCTTGTGACCCTCACTGATACTGCAATCCTGAGTAACCCAGGATCCTCATGGTCCTGTGAAAACTTCAAAAAAGGAGGAATTTGATCCAAGATGGCTCCTGGACAGGCAGCTCCCGAGGGAGCTCCTTGCTGTGTACCTCTATCCTTGGTCATCCACTGCCCTTTCTCCCCCAAACTCCTCTCTTCCACTGTTTGAGTTCCCTTGGCTCTAACAGTGGGTGCATTTTAGCCCTAACTGCAAGTTAGCTGCTAGTTTAGTGCCCATCCCCTGACCATGCCTGCTCTTTATTTGCCTCAGTGACCATTGGATCTTTTCTCAGATTTGGCTTCCAAATTCCTGGACTTCTCTGGACATCAAGACTACACTTCTGCACTGGATTACACCGTAAGACTCAGCTGCTGTGTCTCTGATCTGCTGCTCAGTTGCTTCAATTTTAAAGTAACTTTGTCTACTCTACAGCCAATGTAATTCTTTTTGTACTGAGCGGGCCATGGGCTCCTTTGAGCGCAACCTTTTTGTCCGAGGACAGATTTTACGCCAACAACAACTTTTACAACAACGACAACAGCAACCACTCAAAAGCATATATAGCTAGAGTAATGCCATATTGCCACCCGCCATCTCAAATCATGAGACAATCAGGCAAACTCTTAAAAATCATGACATCAGTTGCTCTTTTTGGTTTAGAAACCTCATTAGTGGTTTTATTTACTCTCTAACAGGTCACAGCTCTTACAAAATCTATATTACACGTGTCACCTGTTAGAATTTTCTCTGTCAGGTGTACCATCAAAGTTAATCATAACATCTCTGGGTCATTGTCCGATTAGGATATGCTAGTATTGCAGATTAGTCGGGGCAATGGGGGAGTAGGAAGAAACAGACAGGTCGGCAACATTCCATGTGAGGTGTTAATAGTAGATTGGCCAGAACAATGGAGGCACTGAAGCTAACACATTTATTAGCTAGGTCACAACAGCAACTATTAGCAAGGTCACATTAACTATCTGGGAATGTCCAGGTCATCTCCTGTTTCTTTGTAAATTCAGATAGGAAACATCAGGTTAAATTGATTAGCAGTTAAACCATGAAGATGGCCATTATGTCAAGGTCCGGAGGTTGGGTGAGAAGGAATCTCGCATCAATACATATTCTGGGCAAAGTCTCATACTTCCCATGCTACCTCCGCTCTCACACATCCCATTCTATCTGTACTCTGCTACTATCCTGCTCACTATTTACTACATTGCCAATTTCTGTATCATCTGCAAACTTCAAAATTGTACTCCCTATACCCAAGACCAGGTCATTTATATATAACAACATATAATACACTTGTGCACTTGCAGTAGATCTCCTTCCACCTAACTCCTTGAGGGGACAAAATAAGATCTGAATTAAAAGTACAAAGCTAAGTCATTGTAAATGACAGAAAGTTTTCCCTGTGTCCATTCGTGCGCACGTTTTGGCTGTTGCTCCGGACCCGAGCCCACTTTTTTCTCCTTTTTTTTCTTTTCCCTTTACCCCTCCTAGACCCCTCTCTCCTGTCATCATGCTTCCTTTCATTTCTCCCCTCTCGGGTACTCTGCCCTCCCAAATCCCTACCCCAACCCTTCAGCGATCCTCGCCTTCCTACTCTCCTGCCGCCATCCCAGGCTTGACTCCCTGTTGACCACCCAGCTTCCTTTCCTGGCCCCCATGTTAGCTGATATTGTTAACGGTTCTCTCTCCTCAGGCACTGTCCCCAACCCGCTTCAAATCTGCTGTCATCACCACTCTCCGCAAAATATCAACCCTTGATCCTTCTGTCCTTGCAAAGTACCGCCCCATCTCCAACCTCCCTTCCCTCTCCAAAGTTGTTGAACATGCTGTCGCCTCCCACATCCGTGCCCATCTTTCCAAGAACTCCATGTTTGAATCCCTCCAGTCAGGTTTCTGCCCCTACCACAGTAACAAAACGGCTCTCAAAGTCACAAATGACATCCTATGTGATTGTGACAACGGTAAACAAACTATTCCTCCTTGTCCTTCTCGACTTCTCAGCAGCCTGTTGCACAGTTGACCTCTTCCAAAGCCTCCCTACCGTCATCCAGCTGGATGGGACTGCCCTCGTGGTTGCATTCCTATCTATCCAATCGTAGCCAATCACCTGCAATGGCTCCGTTCCCACTCCTGCACCGTTACCTCTGGGGTCCCCCAGTGATCTATCCTTAGCCCCCTCATATTTCTCATCTACAAGCTGCCCCTTGGCGACAACATCCGAAAACACAGCATCAGTTTCCACATGTACGCTGACGACACCCAGCTCTACCTCACCACCACCTCTCTTGACCCCTCCACTGTCTCTAAATTGTCTAACTGCTTGTCTGACATCCGGTACTGGAGGAGCAGAAATATCCTCCAACTAAATATTGGAAAGACTGAAACCATTGTTTTCGGTCCCCACCACAAACTCCATTCTCTAGCCACTGACTCCATCCCTCTCCCTAGCAACTGTCTGAGGCTGAACCAGACTGTTCACAACATTGGTGTCATATTTGACCCAGAGATGAGCTTCCGACCACATATCCGCGCCATCACGAAGACTGCCGACTTCCACCTCCGTAAGATCGCCCGACTCCGCCCCTGCCTCAGCTCATCTGCTGCTCATCCAGGCCTTTGTTACCTCTAGACTTGACTATTCCAATGCACTCCAGGTCGGCCTCCCATCTTCCACCCTACGTAAACTTAAGTTCATCCAAAACTCTGCTGCCTGTATCCTAACTCGCACCAAGTCCCATTCACCCATCACCCCTGTGCTCACTGACCTACATTGGCTCCTGGTTGAGCAACGCCTTGATTTTAAAATTCTCATCCTTGTTTTCAAATCCCTCCATGGGTTCGCCCTCCTTATCTCTGTAACCTCCTCCAGTCCTACAACCCTCCGAGATATCTGCACACCTCAAATTCTGGCCTTTTTCACTTCCCCGATTTTAATCGCTCCGCCATTGGCGGCCGTGCCTTCAGCTGCCGAGGACCTAAGCTCTGAAATTTCCTCCCTAAACCTCTCCACCTCTCTTTTCTCCTTTAAGACTAATGTTCCCATTAAGCAGCTTTTTCATTGTAAATACCGCGCACGCACAGAAATTTAAATTGACCGCGCATTGAAAGAAACAGGCTGCACAGAACAAAGCGCAGCCTACAGGGAACATTGTCTAAAACGCTCCTTAAAACCTACCTCTTTGACCAAGCTTTTGGTCACCTGTCCTAATATCTCCTTACCTGGCTCAGTGTCAAATGTTGTCTGATAACGCTCCTGTGAAACGCCTTGGGAAGTTTTACTACGTTAAAGGCACTATATGAATGCAAGTTGTTGTTGTTGAAATGAAAGCCAGGGAGCTGCACCCTGAAGACATGAGAGAAGTAGATCTATCAACCTTGGGTTTACCCGATTTAACTGACTCATTCTCAAGTTATCTGAATCAGCCAGGTTTTAGCTGTGTATTTTTTTTAATTATTTGGTAGCAGGTCCAAGTTGATGTTCTGTAGTTTGGTTTTCCTGAGTAACTAGGTTGAACCAACCAGCTGCCTCCTATAAGTGACCAATATTGAATGAGGTCTGAATGGCCAGTCCTGAATAACCAAATCAAGCCCTGAGCTCCCCTCCTGGCCTAATTACCGCGGTTGATAAAGTAACTTAGCCTTTAACAACTGGAAATTGTCCTACCGCTCAGTAATATAGATCAATACTTAGCACCAGTGAATGCTTCTACTTGTTTAACCATCAATTTCGAAACATTTGGAAGACAATTTGACTCATTCATTTTGACAGAAGAGACACCGCATAGTCAAAACCCTAAACTGGAAATATTACTAACGTGTTTACTGTCTAGACTCTGCCATTACTTGGCTGATCTGTCTTTCCCTGCTCTATATTCAGATGGTTAAACAGATAAATGCACTGGTACTAAATATAGTCCCACAGTCCCAGACTAATCGGCAGGCTAATCCAGAAATAGCCTCCCGGTCACTCTACCGCACAGAACTATATGACGCATACAAAGAACAGTCAGGAATACTATCTGGAAATTTCCCATTAGATGAAACATATCTACTGTAAGAGCCATAAAAGCTTAAGAAAATACTTTAAAATAGTGGCTAAATGGCATAATACAGTTAATTTACCTGAACGACTTATTGTATTAAGAAACCCCCTATTTTCTTGCTCCAGTAGTATAGTCCGACACCCCCTTCATTCTTGCCACAATGGAACAGTCCCTAAGCCACACATGGGTGCAGCCATCTTACAGTTTTAAACTGCATGTGGTGAAAGAGGCAGAAGCTGTGAGGTTTGGAGCAGTACAGTTTTTGACCGTGTTCGTTTATACGTGTTTGCTTTGTAATTCTGTTTGTTAAGTGTTATAGTAAACCGTTTAAAAGACAAAGCTACGTTTGGGAACGTTTTATTTCGACACGCGTCTACTCGATGTTAAAAGCCCCACAGCCCAGTGGCCTGCCTGTTTGGAAACTAAGAAGCGCCACTACATTAGTCAAAAACTAGCTCCCTAAGAAGGAAGGGACGGAATCGTCGGCGAACGTATACATGAATGGTCACGGAGCCAGACGACAATTTAAGAAAGCGAAGGTACAGTGACTGTTACTTGCTTTGTTCATTCTGTTGAGAAGCTAAATAAGAGCTGCGGGTAAAATGGCCGAGGCCTTAAGGAGCCAGGAGCTTCCCCCAGCCAGAAGGATTGCTGGCCAAAAGAGGGAAATAAAGCTCACCCCAAAGGCAAGGGAAGAGAAGTTACATAGAAGCATAGGTGCAAGGAAGGCTAAATTAGTTCAGATAACTGGAAAAATGAAGATAATTGATCATCTCATGGAAGATAATGCTAATATTAAGAAAGCTGAAGACATGATGTATTACGATTTCTCCAAGCTGCATGAAGAATTTAATATACTCAATGAAGATGTATTAGCACTTCTGTCTGAAGAAGAGGGAAACACTGATCAGCACGACTGGTTTGATCTTAAATCAACCAGCATTAAGGACTATATCAAGGCCACGGAGCAGTGGATGTTAAAAATTCGTCAAGATGCTGATACAGCAGAGAAAGATAAGGTTGACGATGAAGTCGGACCAGACGATAGCATTTCAGAGACTTCCGCCAGACCGAGCAAAAATCGAAAAGAAGGTAGCTCTGTTTCTGGACGCAGGTCAGTCGCTTCTACCACAAGCTCGGCGCGACGCATGAGAGCGGAGGCTGAACGGGCGGCGTTGATGGCGCGCGCAGCATCTTTAGATGAGAAGCAAGCTCTTGAACGGGAAGAGGCCCAACTGCAGGTCCAAGAGGCCCAACTGCAGGCCCAAGTGCAGGCCCAACTGCAGGCCCAACAGGCCCAACTGCAGGCCCAAGTGCAGGCCCAACAGGCCCAGCGGGCCCAGGTGCAGGCAAAGAAAGAACGGCTGGAGATGAAAACAGCTATCGAGGTCTCAGATGCCAGGTTGAGTGCGTACGAAGATTATGAAGGCTCACGGGACGGCGGGAGCCACTGCCAGTCAACGTTGCCACATAGAGTTGGATCCAGGGCACCTTCAAGAGTTACAACAGAGCCCGAAAGCAATTCCCCGGCATTACAGCGTGGAAGAGTGGCCTCTCCACTAACAGGAGCACGTGATGCTACCCCAGACGTCAGACGGTCTAGACTAGACCCTGCTGATGACCACCAGAGGCCTGAAGACACAGGGAGAAGCCTATACCGAGTGATGCAACGTCAGAACGAAATTACAGAGATGCTTGTAAAACAACAGAATCTGTTTCGACTCCCTCAAAGAGACATACCAGTGTTCCAAGGCGACCCACTCAAGTATAAGCCCTTCATCAGATCCTTTGAACAAGCCATTGACTCCAAGACAGAGAGCAGCAGTGATAAGTTGTACTACCTGGGACAGTACACCAGTGGTAAACCACAAGACCTGGTCAGAAGCTGTGAACACATGGGACCGGACCGGGGATACATAGAAGCCAGGGAGTTGCTGCAGGAGCACTATGGTAACGAGCTGAAGATAGCCACTGCATATATCGAAAAGGCTACCAAGTGGCCACAGATCAGATCGGAAGACGGAGAGGCATTGAACGCATATGTTCTCTTCCTCATAGGATGTCGCAACACCATGGAGGATGTTGAATTCATGGAAGAGATGGACAATCCTACGACTATGAGAATCGTCATCTCTAAGCTTCCTTACAGGATGAGAGAACAATGGAGAAGAACAGCCTTTGAGATAATGGAGAGACGGAAAAGTAGAGCCAGGTTTGCAGACTTAGTGAATTTCATAGACAAACAGGCTAAAATTGCTAGGGACCCATTGTTTGGAAACATCCAGGATGTCAGCCCGACCACCGATGGAAGAGTGAAAGCCAAGCCTGCTGAATCAAAGACTCTCAGGAAAGATGGTTCCAGGGGAAGCAGCTTTGCAACTATCGTCACTCAGGCCGAGGAAGAAAGGCCCCAGAACTCATCTCCCAAAAAGAGCAGCACAGTGACGCCTGCTAATGCCTTTCAGAAGCCATGCTTATTCTGCCAGAAGAATCATACATTGGATTTCTGCAGCGACATCAAAGCACAGCCACATAAGGACAGAATCGAATTCCTGAAGTACAACGGCCTATGTTTTGGATGTCTCTCTCAGGGGCACCTGAGTAGAAACTGTAAGCAAAGAACAACATGCAGAGAGTGCACTCGGAAACATCCCAGTCTGCTGCATATCCATAAAGAAGAACAAGTCTCTAAGAAGAGTGAAGAAAACAATACCGACGAGAAGGTTGTTTCAAGTGCTCTGGTGTCGCTAGAACCAGAGACTTGTGGACTCACTGGGGCCGGTGACAGTGACTGTATTCTTGCCATCGTACCAGTAAGGATCAAGTCTAAGAGGAGTGAGAAGGTTGTGGAGACTTACGCCTTCATGGATCCAGGTAGTTCAGCAACGTTCTGCACAGAATCACTCATGCGACAGCTGAACGTTAGAGGCAGAAGAACAGAAATCCTATTACGCACCATGGGTCATGAGAAGTCAATGCAAAGTTATATCCTGTCAGACCTAGAAGTGTGTGGACTTGAAGAGAAGGACTTCATAGACCTGCCTAATGTTTTCACACCGAGGGAGATTCCTGTTAGAATAGGGAACCTAGCCCTGCAGAAGGATGTGGATAGATGGCCCTACCTAGAAAAGGTGCGTCTCCCATACATTGAAGCAGAAATTGGCCTATTAATTGGAACCAATGCCTACAAAACTATGGAGCCATGGCAGGTGATAAACAGCAAGGATGACGGACCCTACGCCGTCAGGACAGCCCTTGGATGGGTAATCAATGGACCGGTAAGGAGAGATGATGGCCACAAGTCGAACAAGGAGGAACGACAAAACGTCACAGTTAATCGCATCTCTATCGCAAGCATTGAAGAGCTGTTGATACAGCAGTTCAACGCAGACTTCTCAGAACGCAGCTGTGAGGAAAAGACAGAGATGTCACAAGAAGACCATCAGTTCATGGGTTTGATGACAAGGTCTACACAGTTCATTGATGGCCACTATCACATTGGTTTGCCACTGAGAAGACAGACCGCGAAGATGCCGAACAATCGCTGCATAGCAGAGCAACGCGCCATCAGTCTAAAGAGAAAGCTGAACAAGAACCCCGACCTTCACAAAGACTACAAAGACTTCATGAGAAACATCATAGCGAAAGGCTATGCTGTAAAAGTGCCCGAAGAACAGTTGAACAGAGACGATGGAAGGGTCTGGTACATTCCTCATCACGGGGTGTATCACCCAAAGAAGAAAAAGATCCATGTAGTGTTTGACTGCGCCGCCTCATTCAGAGGAACTTCATTGAATGACCAGCTGCTTCAAGGTCCTGATCTTACTAATACCCTCATTGGCGTCTTGACTAGGTTTAGACAAGAGCTCGTTGCCATTATGGCAGACATAGAATCAATGTTCTACCAAGTCAGAATCCCTGACGAAGATGCTGATCTTCTGCGTTTCCTTTGGTGGCCAGATGGCGACGTTAGTGAAGCGATGGTGGAATGTAGAATGGCCGTACACCTGTTTGGAGCCACATCATCTCCCAGCTGTGCAAGCTACGCTCTCAGAAAAACTGCAGAAGATGGCAAGGGCAAAGCACCATCCGAGGCTGTGGAGACAATCTTCAGAAACTTTTATGTCGATGACTGTCTGAAGTCCGTGTCAACAGAAGACGATGCCATCGCACTGTCAAGAGACCTTAAAACTCTGTGTTCGAATGGAGGATTCCATCTGACTAAGTGGATAAGCAACAGCAGAGCAGTTCTAGCTTCTATCCCAGAAAAGGAAAGAGCCACTGAAGTCAAAGATCTGGACCTGAGCCACGATGTCCTTCCTATCGAGAGAGCTCTTGGTGTACAATGGTGCATCGAGTCAGACACGTTCAACTTCAGGATAATGGTGAACGAAAGACCATCCACAAGACGAGGGATTCTCTCCGTGGTCAGTTCCATCTACGACCCTCTCGGATTCCTGGCACCACTCATTCTGCCGGTGAAGCTGATGCTACGAGAGCTGTGTAGAGACAAGAGAGGATGGGATGAAGATATCCCAGAAGGTCAAGCTCAGAGATGGCACAGATGGCTGACAGATTTGCAACAACTTTCTAGCTTCAATGTCAGTAGATGCATCAAGCCCGCGAGTTTTGGAGTTACAAAGACGGCTCAACTACATCATTTCTCGGACGCCAGTGAGGACGGCTATGGCACGGCTACCTACCTCTTGCTCACAAATCAACAGGGCCAGAAACATTGTGTCTTCCTCATGGGAAAATCCAGGGTGGCTCCGCTGAAGCAGGTCACCATCCCGAGACTGGAATTGACGGCAGCGGTTGTTGCAGTTAAAGTTGACCAGGTGATGCGTAAAGAGTTACAGCTCCCATTAGAAGAATCTGTCTTCTGGACGGATAGCACGACGGTGCTGAAGTATATAGAGAATGAGAAGATACGCTTCAAGACATTCGTAGCAAACAGAATCTCATCCATTAGAGAAGCTACACAACCATCTCAATGGAGGTATGTAAACACCTCATTAAACCCAGCAGATCAAGCCTCACGGGGATTGAAGGCTGAAAACTTCATGAGGAGTGAAACTTGGATACAAGGCCCAAGTTATCTGCTGGAAACACAGAGATCATGGCCAGAAAGACCAGATATGCCAAGTCAGATTACTGAAGACGACGTCGAAGTCAAGAGATCAGTCACAGTAAATTTCATAACTACGAAAGAGAACTTTGACACAGTGAACAAGCTTGTTAACCATTTCTCAGGATGGCACCAGTTGAGGAAAGCAGTTGCATGGTTTCTAAGGTTGAAAGAGTTGCTGCTACACCTGAGCGGTAAGAGGAAAGAGTACCGAGCCACTATCAGTCAGTCTGAAAGTAACCCTGATAAGCAGAGAATGCTTCTACAGCAGTATATGCATCAGCACAAGACCACATTGAGCAAGAATTCATTGACCGTGGAGGATTTGGCCAAGGCTGAGAAGGAGATAGTTTGCTTCAGTCAAAGACAAAGATACCCAGAAGAAACCGAAGCTCTACAGCAAAATACTCCAATCAAGAAAGGTAGTCATATCTACAAGCTGGACCCTACACTGCAAGATGGAGTACTGAGGGTGGGAGGGAGACTAAACAAATCTGCTATGCCAGAGGAGGCCAAGCATCCTGCTATCCTTTCTAAGGACCTCCGGGTTGCTACTCTCATTCTTCAGCATATACACCAGAGTATTGGACACAGTGGGAGGAATCACGTGCTTGCGAAGCTAAGACAAAGATACTGGATTCCAGGAGCTAATTCCGTAATAAGAAAAATACTCTCTGAATGTATTGTTTGCAGACGGTTACACGCTAGAGCTGGGGAGCAGAAAATGGCAGACCTGCCTGAAGACCGTTTGTTACCAGACAAGCCCCCATTTACAAACGTAGGGGTGGACTATTTCGGGCCTTTCGAGGTAAAGCGAGGAAGGAGCCTTGTCAAGAGATATGGTGTGCTTTTCACTTGTTTGACCATCAGAGCAGTTCATATTGAGGTGGCACACACGCTTGACACTGATTCCTGTATTAACGCCTTGCGGCGCTTTGTCTGTAGAAGAGGACAGGTGTCCACTATGCGTTCTGATAATGGCACTAATTTCGTCGGAGCGGAGAGAGAACTACGGGAAGCTATTGAAGGTTGGAATCAGCTTAAAATACAGGAAGCCATGATGCAAACAGGAATTAAGTGGATCTTCAATCCTCCGGCTGCATCCCACCACGGAGGTGTCTGGGAAAGACAGATACGCACCGTAAGAAAACTACTCAGTTCTGTACTGAAGCAGCAAGCGCTGGACGACGAGGGACTCCAAACCGTTCTGTGCGAGGTCGAAGCCATCATTAATGACCGACCGATAACTAAGACATCAGATGATCCCAATGACCTCGAAGCCCTGACTCCGAACCACCTGTTGTTGTTGAAAACACAGCCAGCCATGCCCCCGGGAGTCTTCAAAAAGGAAGATCTGTATGCCCGTCGGAAGCGGAGGCAAGTTCAGTATATGTCAGACCTCTTCTGGACCAGATGGACAAGAGAATACTTACCTCTGCTACAGGAGCGTCAAAAATGGTCCAAAATAAAGAGGAACTTCATCGTCGGAGACATTGTCTTAATTGTGGATGATTCAGCCCCTAGAAATTCTTGGTTGATGGGAAAAATAATTAAGACCATGCCAGACTCCAGAGGCGTCGTTCGTCGCGTCTGTTTGCAAACCAAGACCAGTACCCTGGAGAGACCGATCACAAAGCTCTGCCTGCTACAAGAAGCAGCGTGAAAAGCTCCTGAACGAAAGAAAAAAGTGGACACTTGTATTGTAAATATGTTGAACTCATTAGTTTATGACTCTTAATGTTTGAGTAATTGATATGCTTCATGTGCCTAGTCAATTAGGGGCCGGAATGTAAGAGCCATAAAAGCTTAAGAAAATACTTTAAAACAGTGGCTAAATGGCATAATACAGTTAATTTACCTGAACGACTTATTGTATTAAGAAACCCCCTATTTTCTTGCTCCAGTAGTATAGTCCGACACCCCCTTCATTCTTGCCACAATGGAACAGTCCCTAAGCCACACATGGGTGCAGCCATCTTACAGTTTTAAACTGCACGTGGTGAAAGAGGCAGAAGCTGTGAGGTTTGGAGCAGTACAGTTTTTGACCGTGTTCGTTTATACGTGTTTGCTTTGTAATTCTGTTTGTTAAGTGTTATAGTAAACCGTTTAAAAGACAAAGCTACGTTTGGGAACGTTTTATTTCGACACGCGTCTACTCGATGTTAAAAGCCCCACAGCCCAGTGGCCTGCCTGTTTGGAAACTAAGAAGCGCCACTACATCTACAGTTGCTATTGCATTAGGATCGAAAGTAAAACTCACAATATTACAAGTTGAAGTAAGTGAATCGAAACTAATCTAAATTTGTGAATAATCATTTAAATTTAAAACTACCATAAAGCCCACAAGATGATTTGAAGAGAAGCGTGTATTAAATCCAATTGCTACATATCCATGTGGGTTTCAACACAAAGAAACTACTGATCAGTAGAATTGACAGGCTGAGTATGGGCGGAGCAAGTTCAGTTACTGATCCCATCTAGCAAGTGAGAACAGGTTCGAAACCATGACATGTTGAAGAAATTTAAAAGTGCTGGGACCAGTGTTGTTCACCATTTACATAAACACTTTTCTCAACCTTCCTTGCGGCAATGCAATACTGCCACACAGTACTGCCCCCCGATTATCAAAATCCATGACAAGGCCTTGGACAACATGGACCACTTTCCATACCTCGGGAGCCTACTGTCAACAAGAGCAGACGTCGATGACGAAGTCCAACACCGTCTTCAGTGTGTCAGTGCAGCCTTCGGTCGCCTGAGGAAGAGAATATTTGAAGACTCAAACCCGGCACCAAGCTCATGAGCAGTAGTAATATCCGCCCTGCTGTATGCCTCAGAGACATGGACCATGTACAGCAGGCACCTCAAAGCACTGGCGAGGGACCACCAATGCTGCCTCCGCAAGATCCTGCAAATCCATTGGCAGGATAGGCGCACCAACATCAGTGTTCTCGCTCAGGCCAACATCCCCAGCATCGAAGCTTTGACTACGCTCGATCAGCTCCGATGGACGGGTCACATCGTCCGCATGCCCAATACGAGACTCCCAAAACAAGCGCTCTACTCGGAGCTCCGACATGGCAAGAGAGCCCAAGGTGGGCAGAGGAAACACTTCAAGGACATCCTCAAAGCCTCCTTGAAAAAGTGCAACATCCCCACCGACACCTGGGAATCCTTGGCCCAAGACCGTACAAAGTGGAGGAGAAGCATCCGGGAAGGCACCGAACACCTCAGGAATCGGAAGTACAATTTCAAAGTTTTCGGATGACACCAAATTGAGGTGTACAGTTAATACTGAGGAAAACTGCAGCAAAATACAAGAAGGTGTTGATAAATTTGCGGAATGGGTGTATAAATGGCAAATTAATTTCATTAGAGGTAAGTGTGAGTTGGTACATTTTGGTAGGAGGAATAAGGAGGCCACATACTCCTTGGAAAATAAGAGTCTAGATGGGGTAGAGGAGCAAAGGGATCTCGGGGTACAGATTCACAAATTATTAAAAGTAGCAATGCAGGTTAACAAGGCCACAAAATGCAAACAAAGCACTGAGGTTAATTTCTAGAGGAATAGAATTGAAAACTAGAGAATTTGTGTTGAACTTGTATAGAACCTTGGTTAGACCACATTTAGAATACTGTGTACGGCTCTGGTATCCATATTACACAAATGATATAGAGGCACTGGAGAAGGTTATAACTATCAGGAAAGACTAAACAGTTTGGGTCTTTTTCTCTAGAAAAGAGAAGGCTGAGGTGTGACCTAATAGAAGTCTTCAAAATTACGAAGGGATTTGATAGGGTAGACTTAGAGAAGATGTTTCCACTTGTCAGGTAGTCTAAAACTAGGGGACATAAATATAAAAGCAAAATACTGTACTGCGGATGCTGGGAATCTGATATGAAAACAGAAAATGCTGGAAATACTCAGCAGGTCAGGCGGTATCTGTAGAGAGAGAAATAGTTAACGTTTCAAGTCGATGACCCTTCATCAGAACTGTACATAAATATAAGATGGTCACTAATCAATCCAATAAGGAAGTCAGGAGAAACTTCTTTACCCAGAGTGTGGTGAGAATGTAGAACTTGTTCCCACATGAAGTAGTTGAGTTGAATAGCATAGATGCATTTAAGGGGAAGCTGGATAAGTAAACAAGGGAGAAAGAAATAGAAGGATATGCTGATAGGATTGGATGAAGTAGGGCAGGGGTGGGGGATGGGGGGAGGCTTGTGTGGAACATAAACAATGGCATAGATCAGTTGGGCCGAATGGCCTGTTTTTGTGCTGTAAATTCTATGTAAATCTATGTATGTTTATGCACTCTGGCCCCATTATCTGCCACCTTCTAACCCACTTCCCCTGTGGACTACTTTGTCCTAACTCCCTGTAATGCCAGATTAACAAAACCTTTTTCAGTCAATGCTTATAAAAAATAAAAGATTTGCTAATCTCAGTTACATTTAACAACTCATTCTTTGCCTAACATCATGCAATTGCAGGAAACGATTTGATTGCATTCTAATCATACAAATTTGGGGAATTTAGCAAAAATGATTTCGAAAAATTGTTACTTTGACTAGTAACTTTTGTTGAGTCATTGTGGGAACTAGGCTTTCGATTAATTCACAATGGTCCGGAATTTGCATAGCGGTATGACGGCGAACAGTCAGAGTACGCCATCATGCTGCCTTTCACAGAATCACAGAAACCCCACAGTGCAGATAGAGGCCATTTCGGCCCATCGAGCCTGCACCGACACATATCCCACCCGATCCCCGTAACCCCTACACCAACACATATCCCACCCTATCCCTGTAACCCCACGTATTTAATCCCCCTAACACTAAGGGTCAATTTATCATAGCCAACCAACTTAAAGTTGCCGTCTGTCAATGACAGCTCCGAAACGGGCTGCGCTGTGCTGCCCCGGCAGCACCCCCTCCCCACAGAGCCGGCAATCAGTGAAATCTCATAAATCATTGAAACTGACGAAAACTTCGGCTCTCCCACAGTAATTACGCTGTTAAATTCCCCGCTAAAAGTTAGACACAAAGGGATTAGGTGTAACTGGGGTTTTAACTGTGTTTTGACTGCTAAACAAAGATTAAGGGTCTGAGAAACTAATTTTAATTTTGTGAAGTATGAATTTGGCCATTTTAATAAAAATTAACATTTTTAAGAAACTTTTCCAAAAGAATTTTTTTTTTTTGAAGTTTGTGCATCTTTATTTCAGGTTTGCCTTTTCCCCATGTGAGAGCCCCAATCTTTCTTTCGCTCTCTCTATTTTTAAAAGTTAGAATTTTAGGAGCTTGCTCACTTCCTTGTTTGCTGCCTGTGAGAATTCTGCCTTTTGATTGGCTGCTTAGACAGCTTGTTGACGTCAATGCAGTTCAAAAAAGGGGATTTCCACTCAGTTCCGTTGAATTGAATTCAAGGTCAGAAATCCTGAGGTTCTCGACACCGAGATCACGAGATCCTTGTGCGGAGCGCACTTCGGGATCAGCAGCGAATATCCTCGCTTCGTTGCTGAATGCAAATTCCGGGCCATTGTGTTTGTGGCAGAAATCAATCATTAGGGCTACTGCCAAATGCCACAAAGGACCAGAATTATTTAAAATATATATATTCTGGAACAATCGTAGTTGCTAACTTTGACAAAATATCAACAACATGCAAGCAGACCAGCATATTTTTTTTCTAATACACCATTTGATTACTTCATCTGTTTACATCTTATGCGCACCTTTGAACACATCAGTGGAAGCGATGAGTCCCCCACGGGGGAGCAGTAGGTGTTGCTCACTCTCAGGATGTCAGCACGTCTGCGCCTTCACCACCCCCTGAAGTAATATCTGCTATGGGGCCAAACTGCCCCCACAGCAGCCGAGGTGCAGCAGTCTACAGCAGGGTGATCACAGGCTCAAGGGTCCCAACATTAGCAATGGCAGCCTTTAACCAGCCTTAATAACAACAGAAAATGCTGGAAAAACTCAGCAGGCCAGGCAACATCCGTGGAGAGAAATTAAGAGTCGACGTTTCGGGTTGAAACCCTTTTTCAAAACTGGAAAGGAAATAAAATAGATCGAAGGCAGGGCTGCGATAGAACAAAAGAGAAGTAAAGAGACATTAAGAGGTATTCAAAACCAGACGAGATGGTAATAGGACAGTGGAGACAAAAGACGGCTCAGATTAGGTGTGAAGTGTACTGGCAGAAAGAGAGACAGCTGCCGTGTGGGAGAGAGAGAAAAAAAAAGGAGGGGGGGGGGGAAGGGAAGACCCAAAACAAAGGGGTGGAAAAAAATACATAAGTAAAAATGTAATAGGGGCCGAGGTTATTATCTGAAATTGTTGGACTCGATATTGAGACCGGAAGGCTGCAAAGTGCCTAATCGGAAGATGAGGTGCTGTTCCTCGAGTTTACGTTGAGCTACCGTGGAACAATACAAGAGGCCAAGGACGGTGAGATCCGAGTGGGAATGGAGCGGTGAATTAAAATGACAGGCGACCAGAAGCTCGGGGTCACCCTTACGGACTGAACGGAGGTGTACCGCAAAACCCGGGTTCAAATCTGGCCTCGGGCGACTGTCTGTGTGGAGTTTGCACATTCTCCCTGTGTCTGCGTGGGTTTCCTCCGGGTGCTCCGGTTTCCTCCCACAGTCCAAAGATGTGCGGGTTAGGTTGATTTGGCTATGATAAATTGACCCTTAGTGTTAGGGGATTAAATACGTGGGGTTACGGGGATAGGGTGGGATATGTGTCGGTGCAGGCTCGATGGGCCGAAATGGCCTCTATCTGCACTATAGATTCTGTGATTCTGTGAGTGGTAAAGGCAGTAAACCTTCTTATAAGAAAGGCATTGTGAGTTGATGCAGGTGACAATAAAGTACTTATGGGCTGTGCTGACATTGAAAGCCACTGGCAAAGCATGGCCCTATAGTTCCTGTTTCAGAGGTTGTTGACTGCCTGATTGGAGAAGCACAGCCTCCTGATGCATTGCACCTCAGATTGATCCAAGAAAGTGGCTCAGCCTGTATATCCTGTGTGCTGGGTAGGGCCTCCTATGGGCAACCCCGCCTCACATACCATGTGTCTTCATTTCCATAATGAGCCTCTTGTGTGGCAACTTATCAAATACCTCCTAAAAATTCATACATAATAACATCCACTGCAGTCTCTTTATCATTATTATTTTTCTATATTCTCCCCAAGGTATGTATTCCTGTATGCCTTATTGTAGTAACATTTTCAAAAAATGTAATTTGTTCCTTTCTTTCCACAACAGTTGCATTACCCGATTGCCACTCATGTGGATCCATCCACTGTAAATTCATAATTACTATAACAGTATAATGCCTTCCTTGTTAGAAACGAAAACAATCTATGATTCATTTTATTCAATTCACCACTTGCAATGCCCCCATGTGGCCAATCAAATATGCATTTGAATTTATTGCTATATAATCTGGATAGTAAATGAATAATTGTCCCACCTTTCCATTCCTTCTTTTATTGTAGCTGATGATCTCAGTGTTCTCTGTTGATATGATGGATGCAAAAAGAAATAATGAACATTATAAAATGTGAGAAAAAGTCATAAAATTGATGAGACTTTCTATCTACTTCCACCTCCATAACATCGCCCGTCTCCACCCCTGCCTCAGCTCATCTGCTGCTGATACCCTCATCCATACTTTTGTTACCTGTAGACTCGACTGTTCCAAGGGTCTCTTGGCTGGCCTCCCACCTTGCACCCGCCATAAACGTGAACTCATCCAACACGCTGTTGCCTGTATCCTAACTCGCACCAAGTCCCGTTCACCCATCATCCCTCTGCTTGCTGATCTATATCAGCTCCTGGTCCGACAACACCTCGATTTAAAAATTTTCATCCTTGTTTTCAAATCCCTCCATGACCTCGCCCCTCCCTATCTCGCTACAACCCTCCAAAATCTCAGTGCTCCTCCATTTCGGGCCTCTTCAGTATCCCCAATTTTCTTCACTCCACTATTGGTGGCCGTGCCTTCAGCTGCCTAGGCCTTAAGCTCTGGAATTCCCTCCCTAAACTTCTCTGCCTCTCTATCTCTCTTTCCTCCTTTAAGCTTATGGTCATTTGCCCTAATATCTCCTTACGTGACTTGGTGTCAAATGTTTGATAACGCTCCTGTGAAGTACCTTGGGATGTTTTACCACATTAAAGACGCTATATAAATGTAATTTCTTGTTGTGAGCACAGAAGTTACTGCTGACAAGGTTTTGGTGTTCACAGAAAAGTTGAGGAATTGTTCAGAATGGCACCAAGTGTTGAAATGAAACATACATTGGGGCCAAAATTGCTCGCTGTTCATGCAGACTCCGGCTGTAACTGCAGTGGGAGTCTGCTGGATATGTCGGGTTCTGGACCTGCAGGGGAATTTCCAATGGCCCTGTTTGATGACTATTCCTTTGCCTGTCCCAATGTGTGGGACACAATATTGTACACAATACTCCAGGTCTAACCAGTGATTTGTAAAGGTTTAGCATGACTTCCTTGTTTTTGTATTCAGTGCCCCTATTTACAAAGCCAAGTATCCCAAACACTTTCATAACCGCCTTATCAACCTGCCACCTTCAAAGATTTGTGAATATGTACCCCAGGTCCCTCTGCTCTTGCACCCCCTCAAAATACTACCATTTAGATTATACTGCCTCTCCATGTTGTTTCTCCCAAAATGTATCATTTCACACTTCCCTGCATTAAATTTCATCTGCCATGTGCCTTCCCATTTCACCAGACTGTCTATGTCCTCCTGAAGTCTGCTATTATCCTCCTCACAATTTACTACGTTGCCAAGTTTTGTATCATATGCAAATTTCAAATTGTACTCCCTATACTCGAGTCCAGGTCATTTATATGTAAAAGGAAAAGCAATGGTCCTAATACCAATCACTGAGGGACCCCACTACATACTTCTCTCCAGTCTTAAAAACATCCATTCACTACTCTCTGCCTCCTATCCCTTAGTCAATTACATACCCAAGTTACCACCGTCCCTTTCATCCCATGTGTTTCTACTTCCTGAATAAGTCTGTTGTGTGCTACTTTTGAAAGTCCATATATATATATATATAAAACATCTACTGCACTACCCTCATCAACCCTCTCTGTTACTTCATCAAAGAACTCAATCAGGTTACTCAGACATGATTTTACCATTAATAAATCCATACTGGCTGTCCCTTATTAACCCATGCTTCTTTGGGGGTGATTTTCTGACGCTGGAGGAGGTGGGTTTGGAGCCGGGAAAGGCGGGAAAATTAGAACCAATGAGGTCGGGTTCGAAACCCAACTCCGTGGGATTTTGCTGGTGCCGGTTTTGGAGGTCGGGAAACGCTCCCGCCTCCAGCTGGCCATTGCATTAATTAAGGTCTGCAAATGTTTGTTAAGGACCTCTCTAATCCTATTTTGAGAGGCCCTCGTGAATTTCCCATCATTTCGGCGTGCTTCACACAACTTCTGAACCACGCCAGGTAAACCTGGCGGGTTGACTCGTGGGTGGCCTCCTCACTGCTGCAGATCTAACAAGACATTGTTTCCTGCAGCAAGGATTATTTGCAGGTGCCAGACCTTGGCTTTAAAAGGTCTCTGAGCACATTTAGAAGGCCTTCTGAAGCCGGAGGTGCTGCAGCTTGACTCCATCAACTGTGGGACCTCCTGGGAAGAACCTCGCCCCGCTTACAATGAGCGCTTCCCCAGAGGAGGCATCTGGAAGCAGAATGGGAAACATTCATTTCCTTTCACCTTGGACCTCAGATGAGGATGAGGACCATCCAGGGCAACAGCAGAACCAGGCAACTCAGCAGCAACATCAGCTGCAGCCCCAACCTCCTGCTCAACCACCTGATGCTGCACAGGGCAGAAGGCACCAGCGCATTGAGGCACCTTGCCGCAGGAGATAACCCCCACAGAGGGTTTACAGACAAAGGATGAGCTACCTCAACATGAGTGAGCAGCAGCGCCAAAGGAGATTGAGACTTTCGCGTGAGGTTGTTCGAGAGATCTGCGGCCTGCTGCAGAAAGACCTGGTGCCCAGAGGAACCGATACCCCTTACCAGTGGCTGTCAAAGTCACCACCGCACTCAACTTCTTTGCCTCAGGCTCCTTCCAGGGATCATCAGCAGACATCAGCGGCATCTCCCAGTCAGCCGCCCACAGGTGCATCACCCAGGTTACCGATGCCCTTTTTGCTAAGTCCCACAATTACATCCAGTTCACAAGGGATCAAGCAAGTATAGCCACCCGTTTGGTTGGATTCGCAAATATGGCAGGCATGCCAATGGTGCAGGGCAGCATAGACTGTACACATGTGGCCCTTAGGGCGCCCCATCACAACCCAGCTATCTTTGTCAACCGAAAGGGCTTCTACTCCCTCAACGTACGGCTGGTGTGTAACCACAAGAAGGAGTTCTTGCATGTTTGTGCCATGTACCCTGGCAGTTGCCATGATTCTTTCATCCTGCGGCACTCCAATGTTCCTCCACTTTTCAATCCACCAAACCAACTTAATGGATGGCTCCTTGGTGACAAAGGCTATCCCCTGAAGAAGTGGCTAATGACGCCGATCAGGAGGCCAGTTAACGAGGCTGAAGGGCGCTACAATGCTAGCCACACTTCGACCAGGTCCATCATAGAGCAGGCCATTGGGTTGCTGAAGAGGCGCTTCCGTTGCCTTGACCGATCAGGTGGAGCCCTGCAGTATACACCATACAGGGTCTCCAGAATGGTCGTGGTCTGCTGTACACTGCACAACATCACACAGCGTCGTGGCTTGCCACTTCCTGATGAGCACACGGCTCAGTTCCAGCCCTCCTCAGATGAGGATGAGGATGAGGAGGAGGAGGAAGCTGAGGCGGAGGAGGAGGAGCAGGAGGGGGAGGAGCAGGAGGAGGAGCAGCAGGAAGAGGAGCAGCAGCAGGAGGAGGAGCAGGAGGAGGTCAGAGCGTCGGTGTTTCGACCAGCGGCAGTGGCAGCACGCGAGCATATGGCTGCCAGGGATGCAAGAGATGAACTTATAATGGCCAGATTTGTATAGGTTGGCCAAATTGGCACATGTCCTTGGCTCCATGCCAGGACTTCATTGACAATGGACATGACTCTCTGGCCTCCTTTCAGTCAGGCCACCAACCTGACAATGCAAGTATGGTGTTGCCCGCAATGTGGAGCTGCCTAAGGCTAAGTAACAGATGGCATAATGCCAACATTTTGGCATTAAATCATGTTAATGCTTTCCAACAGGGATGGCATTTCAGCAATACACAGAAACAGTCTCCCAATCTACACACAGCTGTACCCACGCAGCCTTGGTTTCTTTGGCAGGCCTCTTCCTCCGAGATGAGTGGAAGAGCACCTCCATGCTAGTTCTCACCCCCTCAAACAACATTTGCAGTGCCTCATCCAAGAGCTCGGGTAGGCCCTTGCCTCGGAATTGGATATACGTATCTCAAAAGATGCTGGAGGTGGTGCAGAAGCAGAAATGCTGTGGAATGAGCCAAGGGAGCAAGAAGCCATAAAATCAGACTGGAAAAGTGCTGTCAACAGAGGCGAGTTTCAGTCCCAAAACACTAATTGAGCAAGGCATCCCACACCTCTGAAATCAAGTGGACAATCATAGGAAAATTGCTAAATTTTGAAAACTATCGGTGGAGGCGAGTTTCAGACCAAGTCGAAGCCCGCCTCCATCTCACCTCCAGTGAGAAAATCACCCCCTTTAAGTGAGAATTAATTTTGTCCTTGACATTGGTCTCTAATAGTTTTCCCACCACTGACTTCAGACTGACTGGCCTGTAGTTACCAGGTTGATTCCCCTCCTCATTTTTGAACAGGGGTGTAACATTTGCAGTCCTCCAATCCTCTGGCACTACTCGCATATCCAAGGAGGATTGAACAATTGTGGTCAGTGTAGTGTCCGCATATCAATAACACACGGACTGCAGGAGAACGGTAATAACAGGTGTTTACTGAACAGAGGGTATGCTGGAACTGAAAGTACAGAAGCCTGCTACGGCTTTATATACAGGTGTGGTCACTGCCAGTACTACAGTATAAAAGCAGTTCTCTCTTAAAGGTACATACACAACAATTCCTCCCCTTTTAGATAAACAGTACATAACATTCATTTAACAATTAAATAATAACTAATTACAATTACAATTTTCTTTGTACTATATACATCCGCTGAAAGTAATCATTTATAAATTCAGTCTTTGAGGAGGCTTCCTGATCCTGTCTGGATAGCGCCTTTCTCGAGTCTCCTGTTCTTGCGGCGGAGTCGATTCTGGCTCATTGTCATTGGTTGGTTCGTCAGCTTCCAATACCACTGATTCTGAGGTAGACGCAATCTGTACTTCGGGTTCATCACCAGGTGCGCATGCTCGTGGTATGGGTTTGACTTGTTCCTGTGACTCTAGAATCTGGTCAGCATGGCGTCTCACGATGCTCTCTCCAACGTCCACTGTGTGCATTAGTGGTCCCTGCCGTGTGCATATCGTTCCTGGCTGCCATTTTTCTGTTCGGTAGTCGCGGGCCAAGACTGGTTGCCCTACCTTGAAGCTCCTGGTTGGCTTCTCATTGATGTGCTGGAATTGCTTATTCTCAACATCTCGTCTTATGTTTGGTTTGAGCAAATCCAGGCGACATCTTAACCTTCGGTTAAAGAACATCATGGCTGGAGCTTGGTTGGTGACTGCATGTGTCGCATTCCGGTAAGCAAACAAGAAATTATCCACCTTGTGTTGTAGTGGTATGTTGTCATTATACATCGCCTTTATTGCCTTTTTAAAGGTTTGAACAAACCTCTCAGCCAATCCATTTGTGGCTGGATGATATGGGGCGGATGTGTAATGCTTTACCCCATTATTCCTCAAAAACCTCCGGAAATCCTCGGACACAAACTGTGGTCCATTGTCGGAGCAAATCTGTTCTGGCAAGCCATTCCTGGCGAAGATGGTCCGTAGGACTGCAATAGTTTTCTCCGTGGTGGTGGAGGACATTTTGATGACCTCTGGCCATTTCGAATGTGCATCCACGGCGATTAAAAACATTGAGTCCATAAATGGACCAGCAAAATCAATGTGTACCCGTTGCCATGGAGATGAGGGCCACTCCCATGGGTGTAGCGGGGCCTGTGGTGGTGCATTTTGGACTTTCTGGCATCCTGTGCATCTCTTGGTCATTTCCTCGATTTCTTTATCGATTCCCGGCCACCACACAAACGCCCTGGCTAGGCTCTTCATTTTTACCCCTCCCAGATGACCCTCATGAAGCTCATTGAGCACTCTATCTCTCAACTTGGGTGGAATTACCACTCGGGATCTCCACATCAAGGTCCCCCGGCACACTGACAGCTGTTCTCTCCTTGGCGAGAATGCTGGCAACAGTGAGTCGCCATGTGCTGGCCATCCGTTCACCGTCAAATCATAGACCCGAGAGTGTGTCGGGTCATTTCGGGTTTCCTTCTCTATACTTGAGTTTGTAACAGGTAGACATTCGACTATGGTCGAATGGAATATCTCAACAGGGTCCACTGCAGGTGCTTCCTCCACCGTAGGCAGCGGCAGGCGCGACAGCCCATCAGCATTTCCATGCTGTTTCGTGCCCTTATACTCTATGTCGTATTGATGTGCCCCTAGAAAAAGGGACCATCTTTGCAGCCGTTGCGCCGTCATCACCGGAACACCCTTCTTTGGGTTAAAAATGGAGACAAGAGGCTGGTGATCAGTCAGTAAGGTGAATTTCTGCCCGTGCAGATAGTGATTGAACTTCTTCACCCCCCACACCAGGCTGAGGGCCTCCCTGTCAATCTGGGCGTAGTTATGCTCGGCTGAGGTTAACGAGCGTGACGCAAAGGCTATTGGCCTCTCTGAACCGTCAAGGAATTTGTGCGACAGCACCGCTCCAATGCCGTAGGGAGACGCATCACATGCCAACCGAATCGGTAGTGTTGGATTGTAGTGGGCCAATACTTCTTTTGAAGTGATTAGGCATTTCCATTTCTGAAAGGCACGCTTACACTCATCATTCCATTTCCATCCTACTCCAGTTTGCAGCAGGGCGTTCAGTGGGTGCAGAATTGTAGACAAATTTGGCAAGAACTTATGGTAGTAGTTCACCAACCCGAGGAATGACCTCAGTTGCGACACATTTTCCAGTGCTGGAGCCTTGACTACTGCCTCAATCTTGTCTGTGGACTTATGTAACCCCTCTTCATCAATCATGTGGCCACAATACGAGATTTGTTTCCTGAAAAACTCGCATTTGGGGCGGTTGGCTCGTAGCCCATATTCTTGTAATCGAGTGAGCACCTGCTCCAGGTTGGCAAGGTGTTCACTGTCATTTTCGCCCGTAACCAGGATGTCGTCCAAATAACACTGGGTCCCCGGGATCCCTTGCAGGACTTGTTCCATCGCCCTCTGCCAAATAGCCGGAGCTGATGCTACCCCGAATACCAGTCTGTTAACCCCTCGCTTCTGTGAGGAGGATCTACCCCTAACTTGGGGGTCAGGGTTCGCTGCTTTAGGAGACTAAACACGCCTGTCAGTCTATCACTTTCTCAGTAATACACAAAGTCAGAAACTGTAAAATAAGTAAAGTTTTATTAAGGTACCTGGACTTCACTCTGAGAAACCCAATTGCGTTTGCACACAAGTATGCCTCCCAAAGAGTGCGCCCCTAGACTCACGGGGCTACAATATTTATACATTTTCATAAACTTGCAAGTCGTCATGAGAATACAGAAAACTAGGCGATCACACGCTACACAAGTCATTTGTTTCTTTTTACAGAGTTCTGTTTAAAATTCACTTTAGCTTTCAACAAAATTCAGCCCTGAGACTGTCTCTACTCTGTTCTATAAACATTCTGTTTCTGTTCTTTCTTATCTATTTGTACTGCATTCCCACAGTCCTGCATCAGTTTTTTTACATTTAAACCATTCACCCATGTCAAGTAGTCCATCATGCCTTGTGAGGCATTGGTACAGCAGTATGGGATTAATCTAGCTTAACATTCCCTCCTTTTATCATTCCATGATAACTTCGACCTTTTTCTCTACATGCTGGACAGGGTGTCAACTATTCCATACATACATTACATATTCAAAGATTATATTTTTATCCTTTATAGTTTCCTCCGAACATATACAGCATATATGGTTATCCGAGTTGGGAGTTAAATGAAGCATACAATCAAGCAAAGGTAACCCGTTATCAATGTCCAGGGGTTGGGTCCATTCTTGTCCCATTTTATCTTAGTATTATGCCGAATCTTCGTAAATGCTATCATCTTCCTCTAATTCTTGCAGCTCTTTCATGTTACTCCTAGTCCAATCCTGTGTGACTTTGACATTTCCTTGAGGTTGATTGATTATAACCATCTGCTTTTCACCTCCTGATCCACACTTAATCAGTCTGTTAATTATCACCGAGACTAGTACGTATGAGACAACCAGACAAATGACCCATTCCAATATTGTTCTAAACAGTCCTCCAAATAGTCCATCTAGTAGACACAATGGTCCCCATCCACAATTTCCCATTGTGTGATCAATGTCTCCGGCCTCCTTTCCCTTTCTTTCAATTTCATCAGTTTCGTTTTGGATCTGCTTTGAGAAATCACTAATGTCCGTACAACATTCTGCTCCGATAACTGCGCATGCTCCTCCTTGTGCATGTAAAACATAATCTAGTGCCATCCTGTTTTATAGGGCAAACATTCTTATTTGGCCCATTTCCTTATTGATCAGTTTCAAAGCCATGGCTATGTCATTGGCAATAGGTATTTTGTGCCTTTTTGTAGAGAGGTTGTATCCTCTCGAGCCACTTCTGGTATAGATTTTCTCCTTGAGATGCCAGGAGTTTCCTTCCTCCTCTTTTTATGAGGGCACCGTTTATATCTATTAGTGCCGATAACTGTACTCGATTCTGACCATGACAGCACTCATTTACGTGGGTTTGATCATAAGCGTATACATCCTTGTGGGACCAATTTCTTCCGGGATCATACATATTCTGCCATCCTGGGAAATTATAAGAATTTTTCCATCTTGGTTTATGTACAGTGATGTTACATCGGCTATCATACTGGCCTTTGTGGTTTCCAGTTTTATTTAAAGAGTGTTCGGTAAAATTACATAGACACCAGTGTGTTCCCGGTACATTTACACACATCTGGCCTGTAAAATGTGATAACACCACCTGAAAGGGATCAAGTGGGCATATAGTTGTATTTTTACATCCGCAAGAAAATTCAGTGCACCCATGCTGTTTGGAGCAGCGATTGATGCATTGTCCCTCTGTCGCTGTTGAGGTTATGTCCATTATGACAAGAGCGGTGATGACAACTTGCAGTGCGAAGCGTGAATCCATTTTGTCTTTCCTTCGACCTTCACTGCGGTATGCGTGGTTAACAGTACTTGATAGGGTCCCTTCCACCTGGGTTCTAATCCTTTCCGATAGAAGTTCTTTACGAAGATATCACCCGGTTTGAGTCGATGACAGGCATCCTCTGGTGTTAGTTTAGTTACGGCTGTCACCTGTTGATGAGACAACTTTAAAGCAGAGGTTAGTGACATACAATAAGACATCATCTGATTGTCCATTACATGAATATCTATTTGTCTGTCGTCTTGGATGGGAGCTGAGAACGGGGTTCTTAAAGGTCTTCCGAAGATAATTTCTGCTGGTGACAATCCTGTCTTTCGGGCAGGATTGGTCCTCATAGCATATAATGCGATTGGTAATACTTCTGGCCATTTTAATTTGGTTTCTACACAAAGTTTGGCCAATTTTAGTTTTAAGGCTCCATTAGCCCTTTCCACCAGTCCTGCTGATTGTGGATGGAGCAGGCAATGTAAATGCTGTCTAATATTGAGACCATTCCAAAGTTCAGCATTAATTTCTGCAACAAAGTGTGGTCCGTTGTCGGAACTCAATTGTATTGGCACTCCGAACCTTGGCACAATATCTTTCAGTATTATTTTGCACACAGTCTTTGTAGTATTGTTCCTTGTTGGGAAGGCTTCTATCCATTTACTAAATACATCAATGATAACTAGTACATATTTATATCCATAAGCTGATTCTAATTGTACAAAATCTAACTGTAGTATTTTAAAGGGACCGTCTGGGATAGGAGTTGTTGCTGTTATGGTTAGTATGGCTTTTCCTGGGTTGTGTTGCTGACCTATCAGACAGTGATCAATTGTCTGCTGTGCCACTTTTCCCCAATTTGGGTTGTACCAAGAATTTTTCAATTTGGAGCAACTATCCTTCCCTTCGGGTTGGCATATAGTTGTGTCAAAGGATCCTTTTTACAATTTTCTTTTATCCACGCTTGTTTTTCATTTTCAGGAGCGTCCTCCTGGTGCTTTTGTACATCTTCCAACGATGGGGCACAAGAGGGATACTTACTTCCCTCCCTCCTTTTGTTCCAACTGGGGCATTTGTTTTTGGTCCATATACTGTAGAAGTGCCTTACTTCTTAGCTCTGGGTAATGACTCAATACACACTTGGATTCGTCAGACGGACAGGCCTTTTATTTCTCTTCTTGCAAGGGGAATCAGCACCTCTACTCAAGGGGTGAGGCTACTATTCCAATGATACAGCGTAAGCGTTCCATATTTATACAGTGTAACAAACAAGTTTAATTGACATTCCTTTGTTCCTCTATCAGGATACATTTTAGATTAATCATCAGGTATTAATGACATATTAACAGAAGGATCCTGGACACATAAGTCAACCGTTAATCTATAACAGGGCATGAATCGTGTAACCGGAGGTCCTCTTTAATCATATATTGGGAGGCTAGCTTTGCTTACGGTCACAAGTTATCAGGTCATTGGTACATCAAAGGAACTCATTATTTCACTTCTACATTCTCATTAGGTGGGCAGACATCTGTTCTTGGCTGTAGTCCGCATACGTACAATAGCTCTAGTTACACATCGACACTTGCCCAGTGTCAAGTCTGAAAACTTTTACCCAGCAAGCACTTGAAATTAACCCCTTATATCATGTAGATTTCCTCAATACATAGCGGCATATTTTGCAGCTTCATCTGCCAATCTATTCCCCTCGGCAACCTGTGTATGTAACTGTGTGTGTGCCTGGCATTTTACTATGGCTAATTCCCTGGGTAGTAACACTGCCTGCGTCAATCTTTCTACCTGTACTTGGTTCGATATGGGAGTTCCGGATGTGGTCAGAAAACCCCTCCTTTTCCATATTATTCCGAAATCATGCGCTACTCTGAAGGCATATCTCGAGTCCGTATAAATATTTACTTTCATCCCTTCTGATAGTTCACATGCTCTTGCTAGTGCATGTAATTCTGCATGACGGCCCTTGAGCTGCAGATGGACTCACTTTGGAGCATCCACGATTCTGAGAGGGGTGTGGATAGCACATTTAGTGAGTTGGTCACACCGCAGGTTAAGGCCAGCGTAGACAGTACATGGGTGACCAAAAGGCAGAGCAAGGGCAGGAAGGTAGTGCAGAAATCCCCTGGGGTTGTCTCCCTTAGCAACAGGTTCACCGTCTTAGGTACTGTTGTCGGGGGGGGTGACGCATCGGGGGAAGGCACCAGCAGCCAGGCTCATGGCACCATGACTGGCTCTGTTGCAAAGAAGGGAGGGAAAAAGAGTGGCAGGGCTATAGTAATAGGGGATTCGATTGTAAGGGGAATAGATAGGGGTTTCTGTGGTCGCGACCGAGACTCCAGGATGGTATGTTGCCTCCCTGGTGCAAGGGTCAAGGATGTCTCGGCGCGGGTGCAGAACATTCTGGAGGGGGAGGGGGAACAGCCAGTTGTCGTGATACATGTTGGTACCAACGACGTAGCTAAAAAAAGGGAAGAGGTCCTACAAGTAGAATTTAGGGAGTTAGGAGCCAAGCTAAAAAGTAGGACCTCGAAGGTAGTAATCTCTGGATTACTACCAGTGCCACGTGCTAGTAAGAGTACAGAGAACAGGATAGTTAGGCTAAATACGTGGCTTGAGCAGTGGTGTAAGAGGGAGGGTTTTAAATTTTTGAGGCATTGGAACCAGTTTTGTGGTAGGTGTGACCTATACAAAAGGGACGGTCTACACCTGTGCAGAGATGGAACTGATGTTCTCGGGGTAATTTTTGATAAAGCAGTTCGGGAGCATTTAAACTAGTATGGCAGGGGGCTAGAAACCTATGTAGTGAAATAGAGGAAAGTGAAAGGCAGACAGAAATAAATGGTAAAAGGGTGAGGAACAAAAAACAAAGGGCCAAACTAATTCATAAAAAATGTGAGCATAAAAAAAGCCTGAGGGTTTTATACCTTAATGCGAGAAGCATCAGGAACAAGGTAGATGAATTAGCTGTGGAAATAGAGGTTAATAATTATGATCTAATTGGGATTACGGAAACATGGTTGCAGGGTGAGCAGGGCTGGGAGCTTAACATACAGGGGCATTCAGTATTTAGGAAGGATCGACAAAAAAGAAAGGGAGGAGGGGTAGCATTGCTAGTAAAAGAGGGGATAAATGCAATTGAAAAGAAGGATATTAACTCAGTTAATACAGAATCTATATGGGTGGAGCTAAGAAATAGCGAGGGGCGAAAAACATTAATAGGAGTGGTATATAGGCCTCCAAATAGTAAAATAGAGGTTAGGGAGGGCATCACGAGGGAAATTAGAGAAGCGTGCAATAAGAGCACAGCTGTCATCATAGGTGACTTTAACTTACATATAGATTGGACTAGCCTAATCAGTAAAAATAATGAGGAGGAGGAATTCCTTGAGTGTTTAAGGGATGGTTATCTGGATCAATATGTCGAGGAACCAACTCGGGAACAGGCTATATTGGACTGGGTACTGTGCAATGAGAAGGGACTAATCAGTAATCTTGTTGTACGGGGACCCTTGGGTCAGAGCGATCATAACATGATCGATTTCTCACTCGAAATGGAGAGCGAAGAAATTGACTCAGAGACTAAGGTCCTGAATTTAAACAAGGGGAATTATGATGCCATGAGACGGGAACTGAGTAGGTCTGATTGGACAACGTTCCTGGGAGGACTGGAGGTAGATAAACAATGGCAAACATTTAAAGATAGAATGACAAAATTGCAAAAATTGTTTATACCAATCTGGCATAAAAGGAAATCTAAAAAGGTGACTCAACCGTGGATAACAGGGGAAATTAGAGACAGCATAAAATCCAAAGATAGGGCGTATAAAATAGCCAAAAAAAGCGCCAGAGCGGAAGATTGGGAACAGTTTAAGATAGAGCAAAGGAGGGCAAAGGGCATGATCAAGAGGGGCAAAATAGCTTACGAAAACAAGCTGGCGGAAAATATAAAAACTAACTCCAAAAGCTTTTATAAATATATCAAAAGGAAAAGACTGGTGAAAACCAAAGTTGGTCCATTGCAGTCAGATACGGGGGAATATATAATGGGAAATAAGGAAATGGCAGATCAACTAAATGCATACTTTGGGTCAGTCTTTACGAAGGAAGACACAAAAAACCTCCCTGGGATATCGGGAAAAATAGGGACATTGGCAAAGGAGGAACTGACGCAAATCAATATCTCTAAGGATATGGTGTTAAGGAAGCTAAAGGGATTGAAGGTGGACAAATCCCCAGGGCCTGATAACATGCATCCTAGGGTACTGAAGGAGGTGGCCCTAGAGATAGCGGATGCACTAAGGATGATTTTTCAGAATTCATTAGACTCGGGAACAGTGCCGATGGATTGGAGGGTAGCTAACGTTACCCCACTATTCAAAAAGGGGGGTAGGGAAAAAGCAGGTAATTACAGACCTGTAAGCCTTACATCAGTTGTGGGCAAAATGCTGGAGTCCATCATTAAGGATGAAATAGCGGAGCACTTAGCAAATGGGGACAGGATAGGACAGAGTCAACATGGATTTACAAAGGGTAAATCGTGCTTGACTAATCTATTGGAATTTTTTGAGGGAGTAACTGGTAGAATAGATGGGGGAGAGCCAGTAGATGTGGTGTACCTGGACTTCCAAAAGGCCTTCGATAAGGTCCCACATAAAAGATTAGCATGGAAAATTGAGGCTCATGGGATAAAGGGGAAAGTTTTGGCGTGGATAGGGAACTGGCTGTCAGATAGAAAACAGAGAGTTGGAATAAACGGCTCATTTTCTGAATGGCAGGCAGTAACAAGTGGGGTACCACAGGGATCTGTCCTGGGCCCCCAGCTGTTCACAATTTACATTAATGACCTGGATCAGGGAGTCGGATGCAGCATTTCCAAATTTGCAGACGACACTAAACTAGGAGGGGGGGTGGGCTCAGAGGAAGAGACCAGGAAGCTCCAGAGCGATTTGGACAGACTGGGCGATTGGGCGGATAAATGGCAGATGCACTATAATGTGGACAAGTGCGAAGTTATCCACCTTGGGTGCAGGAACGGGAGGGCAAATTATTATTTAAATGGCAATAGATTGGGAGAGGGGGAAGTACAGAGAGACCTGGGTGTTCTTGTACACCAGTCACTGAAGGCGAGCATGCAGGTGCAACAGGCGGTCAAGAAGGCAAACGGTATGCTGGCCTTCATAGCAAAAGGGTTAGAATACAGGAACAGGGATACCTTGCTGCAGCTGTACAGGGCACTGGTGAGACCACACCTCGAGTACTGTGTACAGTTTTGGTCGCCTCATCTGAGGAAGGATGTTCTTGCCATGGAGGGGGTGCAGCGGCGATTCACCAGGCTGATACCAGGAATGGCGGGAATGACCTATGAGGAGAGACTATGTAGTTTAGGGATGTACACACTGGAGTTTAGAAGATTGAGAGGGGACCTCATAGAAGTGTATAAAATTCTGACAGGTCTAGACAGACTGGATGCAGAAGGAATGTTTCCCTTGGCGGGTGAGAACAGAACTAGAGGACATAATTTAAGGATAAGGGCTAAACCATTTAGGACAGAGATGAGGGGGAATTTCTTCACTCAGAGAGTGGTGAACCTGTGGAACTCATTGCCACAGAGGGCAGTGTACGCCAGCTCATTAAATATATTTAAGAGGGAATTAGATATATTTCTACGGGCAAAAGGGGTTAAGGGTTACGGAGAGAAGGCGGGGACGGGATACTGAATTAAAGGATCAGCCATGATCTCATCGAATGGCGGAGCAGGCACGAAGGGCCGAATGGCCTACTCCTGCTCCTATCTTCTATGTATCTATGTATCTATGTATCTATGCTGACCAATGATTTGGAAGTTTACCTGATTCTACCACATTTGGTGATTCTATAATTGCGTATCCTATCTGTCCTTCACCTGTATCTGCTCTAGAGGCTGATCCCTCCACAAAGTACTCATGGTCTGGGGTATTCAAAGTCACGTCCTTTAAATCAGGTCTGATTATTGTTTGGGTCTCAATTTTTGTTACACAGTCATGTATTGGTTCACCTACATGTTCTGTGGGTAATTGTAAAAATTCGGCTAGGTTTATGTTTTTTGCAAAGTTAAAGGTCAACAAGGGATTCTGTATTAACTTAATCTCATATCTACTTATCCTTGCCGACGCCATGTGCTATGGTCTATCATACATTGGTCTTCCTAAGGGTGGGCCTCTCTTAAGGCTTGTTTTAAAGAATTGAATGCATCTCTTTGTGCTTCTGATAGAACGAATGGTTCTCTAACCTGTGATACTGTTAGTATAGTTAGGGGCCTCGTATGTTTAGTGATTTCTGGTATCCATCTGTCCTGCAGGGGTTCCGGATGTTGGGATATTGTTTGGGTCCTTTCTGAGAGCAGGACTTTTTCATCTGGTGTCAGAATGTGCCCTAAGTATGTTACATGCTTTTTGCAAAATTGAATCTTTGCTTTTGATACTACATACCCTTCCCTTGACAAATGGTTCAAAATGAATTTTGTATCTACTTGACAATCCATCGCTGTTGCCGGGACTGAGCTGAAGCCAATAATCCCCCCAATCTCACCAACGTTTGAGTGATAATTTCATCATCCTCTGATGCTTCATCGTATGGCAATTGTTCAAAAGCTTGTTTCGTAATTAACATATCCTGCTCTACTTTATCCACAGCTGCCGTCGCGTCTTTAGCCAATTTCTCAGCCATCGGGTACATTCTCATTTCGTAATTCATTGCACATTGAACATTAGTTGACACACACACGCACCATGCAACTTCAATCACAACTTCTAGCTGCAGTCACAATCGCGAGAGAGAGAGAGAAAGAAAGAAAAAGCGCGCAGCCTGTGACCTTGAAGAGGGAAGCACAGGCTTTTAAAGGGACAGCACACTGAAGATGAATGAGCACACACTCGGCAGTTTTTTTTTATTATTCTTAACTACATTTTTCTGACTTTCACTAGAAAATTTTGAAAATTCCCATTCATTGGTGTAATTCTCCTGTTTCAATCTTACACTCTCAATCACTTTCCTTTAATTACCATCTCATTCATGAGTCCTGGAGAAACGCTACTGTCCAGTACAACATTTAACATTGAAAACATAGATCAAACATTCTCACTTGATCCAAGTTATTAACACTTTTTATTTATCATTATTTTAGAGGATCTTTTATTTTCCCCAAAAGTAACCAAATATATAGTGCCTGAGTCAATTTTGTTATTACAAAATTATCCCAAAATCCAAACAGCAGTATTATTGTACCGGCAGGTTTTGTCAATTTTAGAAACAAGTAATTTTCAGGCTAGGTAGCTTACACAGTGTTTTAACATTAGTGACAGAAGTGCTGCAATTAGTTTACAAGGTAACTTCCATATAACAAAAGAAAGAGACTCCAGTGTGACTCTGCTTAGAGCCCAAGGTTAAGTTATCAAATCATAAATTCCTTCTGTCACTGGGGAAATATTAACTTAAAATTAAGAAACTTAAATTATTTAATGTCCAATATCTTTAAACTTCATACTAAAGTTGGGTTAACTCCTTTGCAGGATTCTAAGAAGGTGGAGCAAAACATTATCAAATGCACGTCATTACGTTACTTCACGTAAACTTAAAAAAACTTTCCCGATCGAAAAAGACAGCTGTGTTTTTACACTTTAACCAAACATGAACACGGAGGTAATATGGACAAAGACGGGATTGAGCAAAATTCACAAGCTAAGTATTATTCAATGCGGTCTACACAAATTCACACCAACCAGAATTTCACCATGGCCACAATGAAAGTTTGGTTTTAATAGGTTAATTAACCTCATAACTCCAATTTAATCCAGATCTTGTAAACATTCAAATTAATTTTCTTCCAAGCACATCGGCAACTGTAACTTTAAGGCAGAAGCCCATCTTTTGTAAAACTATGAACAGACAAATAAAACAAAATAGCACACTCTTGCAGAAAACAGTAAATTACGTCATATTTCCTTATTGTCCTTTCTTCAGATGTCTTTCCAAAATACTATAAAAACATGGAGTATAACTGGAGAAAATTTAGTTTTTCACATTTAAACAAATCAAATCAAACTTTCACACAAACTGAAATTCCAGCATATTTTTTAAGGATCCTTTTCACTCAGCAAATCTTGTGTTTTATTTGTCCCGGCACAGATGTTAATAACTTCCATGTCGGTAAAGCTTTAAGTTTATTTATTTATTTATTTATTTTCAATTATTATATCCAACGGAGTTTTCGAACCCCCGATCTCCGTCAATTTACTATTTCCTGCCCCCATCTTTTTCCCCTTTTTCTTATTTTGTTCAATTATTATATTTCCTGCCCCCATTTTCCAATTTTTTCCTTATACGTACTTGATTTATTCCAATTTTGTACGTACTTGATCCAACAAGTTCAACGCGCCTTTAGCCTGTTTATGGTACTACGAACCCAAAGGCCTTTAACCTGTTTATGGGACTACGAACCCAAAGGCCTTTAACCTGTTTATGGGACTACGAACCCAAAGGCCTTTAACCTGTTTATGGGACTACGAACCCAAAGGACTTTAACCTTTTTATGGGACTCACACCCAAAGGCCTTTAACCTACCATATGCTTTATCTGACTTTGCGGTTTAGGGTAATCTGACTTTGAGAAAGTGTTATCTTCCGAATTCCTACCTAAAGGATTCCATCAGCACTAGGCCAGGATCATCAGCGAATGCGCCAAGTCACTTTGTAACAGACAGAGCAAAAAGGTAAAAATCTTACCTGTGGCCACTTAGTTGCTCAGTAGTCCGAAAGCGACTTGTCAGCCTAGACCGCTGCGATTTGGACCGAAGTGCCTTGGAATCCCATCATCGTCGCCAGAATTGTTAACCCCTTGCTTCTGTGAGGAGGATCTACCCCTAACTTTGGGGTCAGGGTTCGCTGCTTTAGGAGACTAAACACGCCGGTCAGTCTATCACTTTCTCAGTAATACACAAAGTCAGAAACTGTAAAATAAGTAAAGTTTTATTAAGGTACCTGGACTTCACTCTGAGAAACCCAATTGCGTTTGCACACAAGTATGCCTCCCAAAGAGTGCGCCCCTAGACTCACGGGGCTACAATATTTATACATTTTCATAAACTTGCAAGTCGTCATGAGAATACAGAAAACTAGGCGATCGCATGCTACACAAGTCATTTGTTTCTTTTTACAGAGTTCTGTTTAAAATTCACTTTAGCTTTCAACAAAATTCAGCCCTGAGACTGTCTCTACTCTGTTCTATAAACATTCTGTTTCTGTTCTTTCTTATCTATTTGTACTGCATTCCCACAGTCCTGCATCAGTTTTTTTACATTTAAACCATTCACCCATGTCAAGTAGTCCATCATGCCTTGCGAGGCATTGGTACAGCAGTATGGGATTAATCTAGCTTAACAAGTCGGTTGCACTGGTAAAGACCTCTGAGTGTTTATCGTGAGGTATTTTCTAGATGCTTCTTCTACCTCCATTTGTAGATACGCTTGGGCCAGATCAATCTTCGTAAAGCGTTTCCCTCCAGATAGTGAGGCGAAAATATCTTCTATCTGCGGAAGTGGATATTGTACTGTGTGAAGGACTGGGTTCACAGTTACCTTAAAGTCCCCACAGATGCGAACCTTCTTCGGTTCCCCAGGCGTGCTGCTCAATGATTTCTTCATTACAGGAACGATGGGTGTGGCCCACTCGCTCCAGTCCACCTTGGACAGCACACCCGAACGCTCCAGACTCTCCAGCTCTGCTTCGACGGCTGGGCGGATCGCATACGGTACCGGTCTGGCCTTAAAAAATTTTGGGTTTGCGTTATCTTCAATTTTTATCGTTGCCGTTACGCCTTTTAGAGTCCCAAGTCCTTGCTGGAACACCACTTTCGCGTCAGTTAGAATTTTTGACAGTCGTCCAGGTGTGATGTCGTCATCCTTTTTGTCAGCCACAGTTAGCGCCTGAATGGAATGCCAATCCAATTGTATTTTTCGGATCCATTCACGTCCCAATAATGGTGGTCCTCCATCTTGTAGTATATATATAGATACAGTTTCTGTGTTTCCTTGCCGTTGTATTTAACAGGCACTCTTATTTTTCCTCTGGGGTAGACTTGTTGCCCCATATATGTCTTCAAGACAATGGACGTGTCCTTCAGGGGTATGTGTGAGAATAGCCGCTCGTAGTCTCGTCGATTCATGACTGTTAGGGCTGATCCTGTGTCTAATTCCATCTTTACTTGGGACCCTGCTATCATGAGGGTGACCCAAATGGTTCGGTGATCCTCCTTTGCGATCACGTTGTGTAACTTTAGACAACTTAGTCTCCTGCTCCAGGAGTCATTATCACTCTTCTGATCTTCTGAACTACTGTCCGTCATCTTTTGTACTTTCTTGTACTTTTCCTTAGTAGTTCTTTTAGTGTTGGTTTTCTTTCCCGACCTGCAGACTCGTGCTATGTGTCCCACTTTTCCACATTGCCTGCATACTTTGTCCTTAAACCAGCAATCCTTCTGGTCATGGGTTGTTCTGCGGCAGCGATAGCACTTTTCTGCTCCATATGCCATTTCATTAGTGCTATATTCTTGTGGTTTCTGTTGTATTTCCGCAGCTCCCTGTGCTGCTGCTTCGTAGGATACTGTAACGCTGAAAGCCTTTTCTAGCGTAAGGACCTTTTCCGAAAGTAGTCGTTTCTGGGTTCCTTCACTCTGGAGCCTGCAGACAAACTTATCCCTTAAGGTATCTGCCAGTCCTGCTCTGAACTGGCAGTGTTTCGATAACTTCAATTCTTTCCACATACGTGGTCCAGTCTTCTATTTCGTTGTCGAAAGCAGTGATGCTGCCACTCTTCGACATCTTGGGTTGTTTAAAATGGCGCCTCCCGTGCTTTTCCTTCTTCCCCAATGGATTAAAATGGCGCCTCCCGCGCTTTTCTTCTTCCCCCTGCTGCCAATGCTGCTCCTAGCATTCTAACTAGTAATGGCGGCGCCCCATGGCTTTCTGTGCGTCTCTCTTTGATTAATTAATTTTCTTAGTTTTATTCTTCTTCGACGCTGCCCACTGCGCGTCACTTTTCCTTCCCCTTTTTTTATTTTCTTTAATGCTGCCTGACTCTTGAGCACCAGCTGCGCCCTGTGCGCTCCACCCTCTCTCTCTCTTTTTCTTCCCGACGACGCTGCTCAGCCCTCTTGCAGAGCTGCTCGATCGAGCTCTAGCCCGCCGCAGTCCGGGAAAGGTCAGCGCACTACCTGCTACCAGCCCGATTTGCTGGGACACCTTGACTGGAGAACCAAGCCCAGCTCTCCACAGCTTCCCCTGCGATTCTCTGAACTCCGATGGATCACTGGGCGGTTGCCCACGGTCAACGTCCGTTGCTCTGGCTTCGACCTCCCAGAAGCTTCTTTTCAGGGATGGATCCCCGTGAGGTGATGCAGTACTGCAGGTGAGTTTGAACCTGCTCGTCGCCACTGTAGTGTCCGCGTATCAATAACACACGGACTGCAGGAGAACAGTAATACCAGGTGTTTACTGAACAGGGGGTATGCTGGAACTGAAAGTACAGAAGCCTGCTTCAGCTTTAATACAGGTGTGGTCACTGCCAGTACTACAGTATAAAAGCAGTTCTCTCTTAAAGGTACATACACAACAGTCAGAGCTTCTGCTATCTCCACCCTAGCTTCTCTCAGCAACGAAGGATGCATCCCATGTGGGCCTGGTGACTTTTCAACCTTTCTATTTATTTTGATTCTATCCAATATCTCCATTCCCTCCTCCTCTACTGCTACCTGACTTCATCCTCTTTTGTGAAGACAGATGCAAAGCATTCATTCAGTACCTGTCATGCCCTCTGCCTCCACAAGAAGATTTCCTTCTTTGTCCCTAATCGGCCCCACCACTCCTTTAGCTATTCTTTTACTTTTTATATGTTTATAAAATATTTTTGAGTTCCCTTTTCTGTTACCCACTAATCTTATCTCATTCTCTTTGCTCTTCTTGTATCCTTTTTCAATTTCCCCCTGCACTTAGTGTTCTGCCTGCTTTTCAATCGTATTCTGTACCTGCCATTTGTCATAAACCTCCTTTTTCTGTTTTATTTTAAAAACTATTTCCTTTGTCATCCAGTGAGCTCTAGCGTTGGATGCCCTATCTTTCCTCCTTATGGGAATATGCTTGGTTTGTACCTGATGTATTTCCACCATGCAGGCCTGCAATTGCTCATTTTTTAAATATTGTGGCGTACCGATCACAGAAAGGACACAATCCGCTTTCCGGTCCGTAGACTATAAATCAGGCGTCATGCCTTTAAGAAGGATCACACCTTTAAGAAACTCGACCTGCAACATAGTTAAGCCCAGAGCAGGGGAGGAGCAGTCGAAGCTGGGCACTGATGAAAGGCAGTCGTACTTTGTGTAGTCTCTGACTCCATTTTGTGTTCAGCATGCAGCCTCAACAATTAAACCTTTTCTGTTGAACCTCTCCGAGTTCAGTATTTTTTGCTAGGAGTACGTAGACTCCTACAATATATTTGTTCCGGGATGTGGGCGTCGCTGGCAAGGCCAGCATTTATTGCCCATCCCTAATTGCGCTTGAGAAGGTGGTGGTGAGCTGCCTTCTTGAACCGCTGCAGTCCGTGTGGTGAAGGTATTCCCATAGTGTTGTTAGGGAGGGAGTTCCAGGATTTTGACCCAGCGACGATGAAGGAACAGTGATATATTTCCAAGTCAGGATGGTGTGTGACTTGGAGGGGAACTTGCAGGTGATGGTGTTCCCAGTACCCTGCTGCCCTTGCCCTTCTAGGTGGAAGAGGTTGCGGGTTTGAAAGGTGCTGCCGAAGAAGCCTTGGTGAGTTGCTGCAGTGCATCTTGTAGATGGTACGCACTGCAGCCACGGTACACCGGTGGTGGAGGGAGTGAGTGTTTAAGGTGGTGGATGGGGAGCCAATCAAGTGGGCTGCTTTGTCCTGAAAGGTGTCGAGTTTCTTGAGTGTTGTTGGAGCTGCACTCATCCAGGGAAGTGGAGAACATTCCATCACACTCCTGACTTGTGCCCTGTAGATGGTGGAAAGGCTTTGGGGAGTCAGGAGGTGAGACACTTGCCACAGAATACCCAGTCTGTGACCTGCTCTTGTTGCCACAGTATTTATGAGGCTGGTCCAGTTAAGTTTCTGGTCAATGGTGGCCCCAGGATGTTGATGGTGGGGCATGTAGTGATGGTAATGCCGTTGAATGTCAAGGTGCGGTGGTTAGACTGTCATTTGTTGGAGATAGTCATTGCCTGGCACTTGTGTGCCACGAATGTTACTTGCCACTCATCAGCCCAAGCCTGAATGTTGTCCAGGTCTTGCTACATGCGAGCATGGACTGCTTCATTTTCTAAAGAGTTGCGAATGGAACTGAACACTGTGCAATCATCAGCGAACATCCCCAGTTCTGACCTTATGATGGAGGGAAGGTCATTGATGAAGCAGCGGTAGATGGTTGGGCCTAGGACACTGCCCTGAGGAACTCCTGCAGCTTTATCCTGGGGCTCAGATGATTGACCTCCAACAACCACAACCATCTTACTTTGTGCTAGGTATGAGTCCAGCCAGTGGAGAATTTTCCCCCTGAAACCCATTGACTTCAGTTTTGCTAGGGCTCCTTGATGCCACACTCGGTCAAATGCTGCCTTGATGTCAAGGGCAGTCACTCTCACCTCACCTCTGCAATTCAGCTCGTTTGTCCATGTTACAGTATTCCTTTTGTCTGAAAGTCTGTCTTTAAAAGAGAGGGCTCGATTTTAATAGCCCTGAGGAGGCGGGTGGGCAGTGAAAATCGGAAAAAATGGCTTCAGACTGCCAACCTGCCTCCATCCCGCCCCCACGCGATTTTCGTGAGTGTCGGGTCAGCGGCTCCCAAACTGACCCGACGGGAACCGGTGGGACAGGTAGTTAAGGCAGTTAAAAGCTGTTAACTGCCTTGCTAATCCTATTTTTATTGTGGTTTCCCATTTTCGTGCTTCTGGCTCCTGTTTCCCGTCTTGTCAGAAACACGCCAGCTGCAAGGAGATGAGTTTCTCGAGGACATGATTTGTTGTCATTGGTGCAGCACTTTAAAAGTGCTCCTGTAACAAGGCTGACATTCAAATGCAACAACTTTATTGTTGGAGGTTTGGGATAAAAGTTTGCAAATCTACTGACCTTGTGACTGGTCAAGCTGACAGCCATCTGCAGTGTGACCTGATTGGAATAATTTCAGGCCACTTTGAGTGTGAGCTTCTTGCCTCAACTGAAATCTAGAGCAACGGGATGGGAACCATTTACATCCTCTCATCCTGGTCGTCAGATTCGGAGGAAGAGCAGCCACGGCAGCACCACAACCAACCACAACAGCAGCACCAACACCAGGAGCGTCAACCTCCTCCTCACCCACCTGATGATGCACTGGACACAGGGGGGGCCATTTTCTCAGCCCCGAGGAGGCGGTATGGAGGTGGGACTGCCGGGAAAATGGCAGAATTTGGGGGCGGGTGGCAAACCCGGGGGTCGGGGTTGCAAAAGTGTGGTGTGAAGGTAATTGATGGGTGCAAGAGTGTAGGGGTGAGTACCTGAGGTAAGTGCTAAGTGTTTTTAAAAGTGTACTTACCTTTGTTTCTTCCTGCAGGCTTCAGTCGGTTTCTATACGGAGAGCCTCGCACCTCCATGTTGCAGATGAGAGATGTCCATTGCATTCTCATATGCAACAAACATTTCATTCCTGTAAAAGAAAGAGGACCTCATCAAACTACACAGAATGTCAGTGTTTGGCAGCTTCACAGAGCTGTTAAACGATGACATTTCTTCTTTCAAAAATTCTTGACAGATGACACGATATAATTCGACGTGCTCTGCAACCGGCTTCGCTCTAATTGGCCGGGCGGGCTTAACAAGTTCAATCGGGAAAATCCCGCTGGTTGGCTAGAAGCTGGTGGAGGCAGGACTGAAACCCGACAAGTCGCCTCCAAAAGCTTCACATTGAGAAAATCACCCCCAGGGCATCAGCCCCTGACAAAATTGCTGGCCGGGAATTATGACTGAACAATCACTGGAACTTAGTAAGACACTTCTCAATGAAAATTACGTCTGCAGAGCAGAGACAGCTGGAGGCGCGACCGGAACCCGGAAACCAGCTGACCCGCCCCCATCCCGTCTCCAGAATTAAATTTGCGGCCAAAGTGTCTGTTATGTTTGTTTCAGCTCCAGCCACGTGAGTTAAAAGCCATTTAATCCTTTTGTAGTCTTGTCTTGGATTTTGGAAGTTTTAAGAATGTGTGAATAAAATTGTGCACCCAGAATTGAAAAAAAAACTTTGAACTAAAATATTAGTTAAGCTGGCATGAAAAAACTGAGAAAAACGACAAGTTTGTTTAACAAAAGATCAAGGCCTAGAAATTCGCTATCGCCGCGCCAGGTCTTTAGCGCCCGAAATTTAGCGCTCGCCCGGATTCCCGTAGCGCCCGCCTGAAATTCAGTTGCGGCGCCCCAAGACGGAGCGGGCGCTATTGCAGGGTTTGGCCGCCTCGCTTGGGGCGATGAAAGTCAATTTCAGGCGTCCAGCTGCCGCTGCGGCACCCGATGCGGTGCGGCAGGCTGGGGTACTGCAGGCCTCCTCCTTCTCTTAAGGAGGAGCTGCCTGCAGCCGTGAGATCGCCGCTGGATTCCCCCGGCAAATGAGCCCGGCACCACGGAGAAGTGCCGGGCTCGCGGGAGCCAGACACCAATGCCGCGGGGGGGTGGTGCAGGAGTCCGGGGAGGAAGGTGCGGCCAGGCACCCGCCGGGAAAGCGGCCGCCCGCCCCTCCACCTTTATGCGCCGGCCTCTCGGAGCTGCAAGGCCCCGTTTTTCAAACGCTGTTTGCGGCCGCTACGGGCGAGGCGGCCGCAACTGAATTTGGCCGTCGGCACGGAATCGCGTTGGAACCGGGGCGCTGCGCACACCGATGACGTCATCGGTGCCGGCGCAGCGCTACCGGCTAACGCCGATTTTAGGGACCAACTGAATTTCGGGCACTAAAAAACTTCCGGCGCAAACCACTCTTTAGCCAATAAGTGGGCGCAAACGCGACTGAATTTCTAGGCCCAAGTTTCAGTCTAAGATTTAATCTTGGAGTTGCGGTTGCTATCGTGAATTTTCCAAAGCAGCTTGATTTGTTTTGTTTAAATGTGAAAACTAATTCTTCTCCAGTTGTATTCAGTATTTTTACAGTCATTTGAAAAGGCATCTGAAGAAAGAACAAATAGAAATATGATGTAACTTACTGTTTTTTTTGTTTTATTTTATCTACTCTGTATCGTGGTTAGTTAATAAAATATTGGTCTGAATTAAATTGGAATTATTAAAGTTAATTAACCTATTAAATTCTGAAAACCCAACTGTCTTTTTCGATCAGGAAAGTTTTTTTAAAATTTACGTGAAGTGACGCAATATTTGATCCGCCTTCTTAAAAACCTGCAAAGGAGTTAACCCTTTCCATTGACAACTGTTTAAGTTCACCAAGCAACAACTTTAGTATTGTTGAATAAAATGTAGATATTGGATATTATTAAATTTAAGTTTCTTAATTTTAAGTGAATATTTCCCTACAGTGACAGAAGGAAAATTATGATTTGACGAATTAACCCCTTGGGCTCTTAAGCAGAGCCACAATGAATTCTCTGCTTTCTTTTGTTATATGGAAGTTACCTTGTAAACCAATTGCAGCACTTCTGTCTCTAATGTTAAAACACCATGTAAACCACCAAGCCTGGGAATCACTTGTTTCTGAAATTGGAGCTGATAAAATAAGATACAAGAAGGGGAAATCTACCTGAAGTTAAAGGGGATAATTAAATTTTCATTAAAATAAACTGATTGAGAGCAATCTAGGTGGTCCTGCCAATTGCTGGGTATCAAGGAAGAAAGTATTTGGGGAAATGAGAAATTGAACATTGACAAAACCTGTCAGTCCAACAATACTGCTGTTTGGATTTAGGGATCATTTTGAAATGATAAAATGGACTCAAGCACAATAGAGCGGGTTATAAAGAATTTTTAAGAAAAAGGTGTTAATAACTTGGACCAAGTGGGAATGTTTGATCTGTTTTCTATCTTAAATATTGTATTGGACAGTAAAGTTCCTCCAGGGCTCATGAATGAGATCGAATCTGGTATTAATGAGAATTGTCATTCTAGTGAAAGTCAGGAAAGTGTAGTTATGAATAGTAAATTGATAGCTTTCTCTTGGAGACATTTGTGTCCTTGCCTATGTACCTTTTAAGAAAACTAAGAAGACACAGCCTGGCCACCACCCAAGACATCAGGAACATGCAGAGGGAGATGAGCAAAGATCTCCAGACGACTACAATCTTTTGATAGGATCACCTGAAAGCCCGAGAATGGCTTGTATCGGATGGCACATGAGGCATGATATTGAGATACCGGTATGAGTGTGCAAATGTGATTTGTTATGTATGAAGCAATTACCATCCGGAGTGCATGGTGAATTTGCACTGAAGAACGGGTCTCAGACATGCTCAGTTACTTGACAACAGCAAGACATGAAATGGTTAATGTGGCTCAAGAGAGTGAGACAACTTTTAAAGCATTGACACATACTCCATCAAGAAACTATCTAATTAATGAAACAATCAGAATAGATATAAACACACTACCTGTTAGAGGGAATGAAATCATAATTGAAGTGGAGAGTTACATGGAATTTGGATTGGGACAATTGAGGACTAAATCATGTTTCGCAAAAATTATCCACACGATGGATACGAGTAAAAGAGATCTGGAGAATCTTTTAATCCATGACTTGTTGATTAGATGTTAAACTGTAACGTCGCTTGAAATAATTGTAAGACTGAATTTAACTGTGACTGTCATAATTGTGTTTTGTAGGTAACAGAGCGTGGTAAAAGCCAGTACGAATCCAGTATGAGGTGGTTTTGATGGTGCCTCCTGTGTCACTGCTACCGCAACTACCACGCTTTACGGGTCTAACAGGAACTGTCCCATCAGTAGCCCCAGTTTCTGCTTCACACCACATCTACCTGATGTGCCTCAATAATTCCGAGACTCGAAGTTAGCAGAACAAAACAAGGCTTTTATTAACTTAGAACGTAACACGTAAGCGAGAGAGATGTCTTCCTTCTGGAGGCTGAGGCCAGACTGAGCCAGCCTACAAACGGGGCCAGGTATGGGCGGAGCCCTACACACAGCACATTCCAGTATACAATACAGCACATTCCAGTACACAATACAATGAGGTCTGGGGGAAGGGAAATGGCACTGAAACCGATCTCAGTCACAGGCAGTGATGATGATGAATATTTCATCACACTACCCACAACCTTCAACCAACACGTTTTACTCAGTATCAAAACCTATGCTCAAGTGAAACTGACAGTAAATGAGACACTTAAGTATGAGCTGCACAATTCGGGTACAACATTCCCCTGCCTGAGGGTTTCAGTGAGCTCATGATGTGACTGAACTCCTCCCTAAAGCACTTTTATGTTTTAGAGCAAGACAACTCGAGAATAGATATTGAAATTGACAGCGCAGGGGACAATTCACACTGGTGGGATATTGGGCTTAATACACCAGCACACCCTTAGGGTTGTATTATTTCACACGCTCTGGTAGTTCTCCAACTTGTAATGATAGTGTATTGATATATGTAACCCATGTAGTAAGACTTTGATACATAAGCCAATTGTGTCCTCGTGCCTATGACTAATCAGCAGTAACAAATTAATTGAGCACACCGAAAGAGAAGATCTGAAGCAACGTAGAGGAGACCCCAGGTGGGGTAAGATCAGGAAAGATAGAAGAAACAGAGGAGACCCCAGGCGGGGCAGAATTGGTACACTGGAACAGTGAATTGAATTTGAGTAAGTGGTTGGAGGCTGCTCCTCCCCCTCAAAGGAATGGACTGTAAGAAATCTTTATTTCTGAGTTTCCCTACTAACTAATGCCAAAGTTGAGAGAGCAATAAGAACTAGCTAGATTAGTCAAGAGCCGATTGTGAGAAATCAATAAAGATATTTCCTTCTCTGGGGAGATGTAAGAAATTGTGGATTGGAAGAAGTAATAGTCTGTTAGGGGTTCCCTAGATCAACAGTTTGCCTAAGTTGTTGACACAGAAGGATTTCAGTCATGTCAGAAAAAGAGTTGTAGAGAGAGCTGAATTACGAGGTCAGAACACAAAAACAGGCTTTCAAGGCATAGCTATGCTGATAAGGGATTTAGCAAGGAGCCTTAAAGATAAACAAGCTGTCTCTTGAAAGGGCAACAAGACATTGATACAGAGATAGGGAAATAGCTGACCTCAGCAAGATTGGGGGGGGGGGGGTGGTGTCAGATGTACCCTCTCCCTTGTAATTGGACAATGGGATGGGTAAAAATGATTGACACCAGGGGCTCGATTTTAATGGACCTCAGATGGAGGGTTTGGAGGCGGGTCGTCAGCAAAAATCAGAAAAAATGCCGGTTGGCTGTGAACCCGCCCCCACGCTAATTTCGTAAGTGTCGGGTCATTCGCTCCCAAACTGACCCGATAGCAAACGGCGGGACAGGCAATTAAGGTAGATAACAGTCTGTTAACAGCCTTGCTAATGCTATTTTAATCTGCGATTCTGATTTTGGTGCTTTTGGCTCCTGTTTCCCGTCTTCCGAGAAACACGGCAGCTGCAGTGAATCGGGTTTCTCGAGGACATGATTTGTTGTCAATTGCTGCAGCCGCTTAAAAGCGCTCCTGCAACATGGCTGACTTTCAATGCCACAACATTGTTGTTGGAGGTTTTGGATAAGATTTTGCAATTCTACTGACCTTGTGACTGTTCAAGCTGACAGCCATCTGCAGTGTGACCTGATTGGAATAACCTCAGGCCACTTTGACTGTGCGCTTGCAAGCTTCTTGCCTCAACTGAATTCTATAGCAATGGGATGGGAACCATTTACATCCTCTCATCCTGGTCGTCAGATTCGGAGGAAGAGCAGCCGTGGCAGTGCCACAACACCAGCACCAGGAGCGCCAATCTCCTCCTCACCCACCTGATGCTGCACAGGGCGGAGGGCGTCAGCGCAGGGCTGCACCTCGCCGCAGGAGATACCCCCAACACAGGGTTTACAGGCAGAGGATCAGCTTCCTCAGCATGACTGAGCAGCAGTGCCAAAGGAGGCTGAGACATTCGAGAGAAGTAGACGCTGCCATCTGCGCAATGCTGCACCAACACCTGGAGCCCAGAGGAACGTGTGGACACTCCTTACCAGTTGCTGTCAAAGTCACCACCGTACTCAACCTCTTTGCTTCGGGCTCCTTCCAGGGATCAGCTGCAGACATCAGCGGCATTTCCCAGTCGGCCGCACATATCTGCATTACGCAGGTCACTGATGGCCTCTTTGCAAAGGCCCACAATTACATCCACTTCTCCATAGATAGCCCAAGTGTGACCGCGCGTGCGGTTGGCTTTGCCAGTATGGCAGGCTTGCCAATGGTGCAAGGCGTCATAGACTGCACACCTGTAGCCATTAGGGCCCCCTATCACAACCCAGCTGTATTTGTCAACCACAAGGAATTCCACTCCCTGAACATCCAGCTGGTGTGTAACCACAGGAAGATCATCATGCATGTTTGCGATAATTACCCTGGCAGTTGCCATGACTCCTTCATCCTGCACCAGTCTACTGTGCCTCAGCTCTTCCATTCGCCAACCCAACTTTGTGGATGGCTACTTGGCGACAAGGGCTATCCCCTGAAAATGTGGCTTATGACATCAATGAGGAGGCCAACAAACAAGGCTGAGGAGCGCTATAATGTGAGTCACTTATCCACCAGAAGCATCATTGAGCAAACCATCGGCTTGCTCAAAATGCACTTCCGATGCCTGGACAGATCTGGTGGAGCCTGCAGTATGCACCAGCCAGGGTGTCCCAAATCGCCGTGGTCTGCTGTGCCCCGCACAGCAGCGCGGCTTAGTGCTGCCAGACGAACAAGTGGCTTAGCACACACACTCTTCGGAAGAAGAGGAAGAGGAAGAGGACGAGGAGGAAGATGAGGAGGAGCATGAGGAGGAGCACGAGGAGGAGGATGGAGAGTCACGCGTTGTGGGGCCACTTGTGGCCAATGCAGCCGCACGCGACCACACTGCTGGCCATCTGGCAAGGGAAGCACTCATCCATGCTGGATTCGCATAAGCTTACGCTTCAAACACAGGTGGCTGGCAGATGGAGATGAATATAAGGCTGACATTCTCAAAACCTCATGCATCATCTGTCCAATAAATGGTGGTGTCCGCTCACTCTCACCACCATCATTATAAATGGAATTAGCCCTGAGCCCTCACTCTTGAACTTCCATTTCCCAGAACACATAGGCCAGAACGTCAACTCTTTGCTATCACTTGTTTAATTACATCACAAAAGGATGACTCTCGATATTTAACAACACTATAAAACACCCAAGTGACTACCCTTGTGACTATTAGTGCTTTAACTTCCGATTACCCCTGCTCCTACGTGGTGCTTTCCCTGTGGCTTCTGCAGATGTAGAGGCACCTTGCTCACTTTGGTGCTGCGCCTGCTTAGATGCCTTTCGCGGGCGTGTTCTGGGTTTGTGAGCCTGTGAGGGCTCCTCCACAGTCTGCTCTTCCTGCGGCTGTGCAGGGGTTGAGACGGCCATCTCAGTTGGGTGAGGAACCTGGGGCTCTGACCGAGGGCTCCGCAGTGGCATGGTCGTGTGAGCGCTTGGATAGGAGCCCACACTTCCTTGTTGTCTGCCACCAACATCCCTCTCATGGGTCACCCACACTTCACTGCTAGCAAGTGGCTGGAGAGCAACCTGCTGCACCTCAGTGGGGCCATGAGGACACGTCTCAGTACTGACAGTCCTCATAACAGGAATGTCCATGTACCTCTGGTGTCTATCCTCAATAGATGCCCATCTATATTCCATAGCAGACCATCTATTTAGAAGAGTCATCATGCTCTGTTGAGTCTGGCGACTTATGTCCTCCAAAGAGGTTGCCACCCACTCCATGGCGGCACGTTCATGTGCCATTGCCTCCACCAAGGCAGTGCTCATGTTAGAGATGGACTCCTCCATTCTCTCCACACTCGCAGTTACCCTGGATGCAAACCCTGTCAGAGACTCTTACACTTGTTCCTGGAGTTCCAGCACTGCTCTCTTTCTGGGTGGCCCCAGAGGCACAGCGTCTACATGCAGCTGAGCTAAGCTAGGAGAGTCCTGCGACCTCCGACAAGGACTCTCCACTGCTGTCGTTGTCTCCAGCATCTGCTGATGCTCACTTGTGAGCTGTGATACACCAGGTGACAACACTACTCTATGTCGTGAAGGACCCTCCGAGGTGTGCATATCTGCACTGGTGCTGGGTGCGCTGAGTCCTGGTGATGCTGCTCCCTCAGAGGCTCCAGGTTCCTCTGAGGATTCGTCTGGCTCTTCCTCCTGGACAGTGGGGAGGGGGGCTCTCGATGGTCCTGTGGGGGAGTAAGGCATGAGTTAGACATCAGATTTGGAGGTAGCAGCCACATCCTATTGTGCAGATGATCAGAAGTAAATCTCTGAGCAACAAATGCCATTGCAGTCAATCAGGAATTGTAAAAGCGAGGGATGAAAATGTATTCTGTCACCAGCTTCCTCTAGTGAGCCCGTCTCTCCGTCCCCCACTTCCAGCTCCTCACCACCTCTCATGATGTCGCGAGCAGCCTCCTCAGCATGAGTTAATGTGGCGAGTGATGGTGTGCCTCCTCCTGTCTTAGTTCTCTCCCTCTTATTGTGGGCTATCTTTTCCTGCAAGGAGAGACATAAGTGGAGTTTCAGCGAGAGTGATGGAGTGAGTGTGAAGAATCCATAAGGTAGAATCTTAGAGGGAGGCCAGGAGGGAGTGAGGTGGCAATAGAAAGGAGCCTCCCTGTGCGTTGTTAGTTGTTGTCATTGCATAACAGTGAGAATGAGTGTGAGGGCTGCATAGCAGGATGGAAAATAATTCAGTACAGAGAGAGATAGAAAGGTAAGGGTGCAAGGGAAGTAAGGGTAAGGTGGGATGTGGAGGAGCAGGCTGACAATGCAGAGTGCTGGTGATGAGAAGAGAAGGGAAGCAGGGTGAAGGTAAGTGTGATGTGAAACTCACTTTTGATGTTCGGACAAGATCATTGAAGCGTTTGCGGCACTGGAGCCAGGTGGGTCCACACAGTGACCTTGCGCTGACCTCCTCAGCTATATCCAGCCAGGCTGCCTTCGTCTGTTGAGGAGGCTTCCTGCGGCCTTTGGCAGGGAACAGAATGTCCCTGCGCTCTCTTACTCCCTCTACAAGAGCTTGCAGGGAGTCGTCATTGGATCTAGAAGCAGCCTTCTTGCCTGTGGCAGCACTGATGGTGATCCTGGCCCTTTCCAGCAGCAGCAGCAATGAGAAATGAGAGGCTGAGGCTACATGGAGCCCTTAAAAACAAGTGCAGCAGAGACTTCATCACTGCAGACCAACAAACCCGCTGCAATTCATTGCAGCAGGCAGCGCGCACAATGGGACTAATTGGACCAATTAACTCAAAATGGGACACCGGGAGCAGCTGAAACCGGCATTGGGTCCGAAACATGCCCACCGGGCCACCCGACTCCATCCCGCCTCCTCCATTAAAATTGAGCCCCAGGTATCCACCAGCTCATCGAAATAAGGTATAAAAACGGGTGACCGAGAGAGGAAAACAGGCAGTGTAAGCCTTTCTCTTACTACTGTTCAGACTTCGAGAATTACGAATAAGCGTAACAATGACAGACAAGTATGTGATCAATAAAGTTGGTCTTTATTCACACTACGGTTCAAAATTCAAGTGTACAGCGAAGCATTCTCTCGCAATCAATATGCTTCCAATTTACCCATACATAAAAGTACCCCCCCCAGCAACTTACACGCCACCTCCGGCGATTTATATTCCAAGTCAACCGTACATAAAAGTACCCTTTAATAATATCTAAGCTCTATGTCTGACTTTCATACATACTCCTTTATCTCTGGGTGATCGGTCCAGGAAAGTTTTAAGTCGAAACATAGACTGGCCAGCTTTCTTTGTTCGTCTGCTCTTCCATTCTGCCTTCTTTGTTCTGAATTTCCCACCTCTGGGTTACTCCTGTTATAGGGCCTTTTTGCCAACCCCACTCATATATCACTGTCTGCCTCCCTCTGATAGGTCAGTTTCACTCCAAACCTTCCCTGATTGGAGTTCCTTCCACATGACGTTCATGCTCCTGTGAGGTGTGTGGGGGCGGGACTTCCTTGTCAGTCGTGTTTCTTCTTCCTGACCATGTGGCCTTTCAAACAAAGGACCATGCTGACCACCAGGCAAAGGACCCTCTGCTGACTTCTGCCATTTTGTGTCTTCACAAAGAACACATGCTGACCTCTTACATTTTGAATCATTTCACAATTCATTCTGAACTTCGATCTCCACACGGTAGCGGTTTTATTACAGTTTCGAGAATCTTAGTTAGGGGTGAAGGCTTCCCCGAGGTGGATGCATGCTGGTTACGGTCTAACACCTTGGTCATGTTTAGCCTCTGAGATAGATCAATGCTGGCTGATGGCCTAACACCTCCAACAGCTCAAGGGACGACCCAACGGAAGTGACCGCTACCGCAGATTGCAGGAATCCACCCAATCCAGGACCGCCGTATTGCCTCACCGTCCATCCGTCCGGTCATTTCATTCCATTCCACGACTGTAGATCGCTTTCATCTGTCAAGGGTTGTATGTCTACTGTGTCTATTTAAATCGCATGTAGTATCTGATTATGCTTAAACTGTAGCTCTTTAATAAAATGCCGTACATCTCCTAAGGCCCTCTGAGTAATCTGTGTGTGACCTGTGATCTAAATCTTACAATGCTGCATCCGCTGTTTAGCATGCATGTAGTCCTGTGTTGCAGCTTCCCCAGGTTGGCACTGCATTTTTAGGTATGCCTGTTGCTGCTCCTGGCATTCTCTTCTACACTCCTCATTGAACCAGGGTTAGTCCCCTGGCTTGATGGTAATGGTAGAGTGAGGGATATGCCGGGCCATGAGGTTACAGATTGTGGTGGAATGCAATTCTGCTGCTGCTGATGGCCCACAGCGTCTCATGGATGCCCAGTTTTGAGCTGCTAGATCTATTTTGAATCTATCCCATTTAGCACGGTGGTAGTGCCACACAACACGATGGCGGGTGTCCTCAGTGTGAAGACAGGACTTCATCTCCACAAGTACTGTGCGGTGGTCACTGCTACCAATACTTTCATGGACTGATGCTTCTGCAACAGGTAGATTGGTGAGGATGAGGTCGAGTTACTTTTTCCCTTGTGATGGTTCTCTCACCACCTGCTGCAGGCCCAGCCTGCCAGTTATGTCCTTCAGGATTCAGCCAGCTCGGTCAGTAGTGGTGCTACCAAGCCACACTTGGTGGTGGACACTGAATTCCCCCACCCAGAGTACATTCTGTGCCCTTTCTGCCCTCAGTTCTTCTTCCAAGTGGTGTTCAACATGTAGGAGTACTGATTCATCAGCTGAGGGAGGGTGGTAGGTGGTAATCAGCAGGAGGTTTCCTTGCCCATGCTTGACCTGAAGCCATGAGACTTAATGTGGTCCGGAGCCAATGTTGAGGACTCTCAGGACCACTCACTCCTGACTGTATACCACTGTGCCGCCATCCCTGGTGGGTCTGTTCTGCCGGTGGGACAGGACATACCCAGGGATAGTGATGGAGGAGTTTGGGACATTGACTGAAAGGTATGATTCTGTGAGTCTGACTTTGTCAGGCTATTGCTTGACTAGTCTGTGGGACAGCTCTCCCAATTGTGGCACAAGTCCCCAGATGTTAGTAAGGAGGACTTTGCAGGGTCAACTAGGCTGGGTGTGCCGTTGTCATGTCCGAAGCCGGTGCCTAGGTCGATGCCGGGTGGTCCGTCCAGTTTTCTTGTTTCTCTATTTTCATGGGATCGCTTAGCTCTGTCTATAACATACTGCTTTCGCTGTTTAGCATGCATGTAGTCCTGTGTTGCAGCTTCCCCAGGTTTGGAGGATTTGCAAAATTGAACTTTATATTATAAAGGGTCAAATGGCAGAAGAGGCCATGATTTTAAAGACTGTTTTAAAAGAAGCCTAGGAAAAAGGGGCATTCAAAATGGCCACCAGACCCCGTGACCAACTTATTGGGACACTTTAAAATGGTTCCTGCAGTCCTCAGACAGCTCTGTGGATTCAGCCCACAGTAAGTTCTGGAAGCCGTTTCTGAGAGAATGAAACCAGACACCCACATATACATATAGATTGGATGCAGATCCAGTCAAGATCGGCCTGTAGATAAAGGCCATCTAAATGTTTACCCAGACAAAAGGGAACAGTTTCATATTCATGAGAAGAGCATCAAGGACCCGTTAAGGACATCACCAGGACATTAAAAACAATGACGGTCATTCCAGACCAGAGATGGCCCGTTACTGGCCATCCAAGAACAGTTTAAAATATAATAACTACCCCGTTGTGCTCCCAGCCCGCCAAAATTAAAACAAAAGACTAACCTGATTTGGCGCGAGATAAGGGCTTCTGATGAGAAGTATATCTGGGAACCCAGGGGTAGAAAGAAAGGCAGCCATCATGGTGCTACCATCGTATCGGTGGCATCATCGCTAGAAGAAGGAGAAGAAGACGGTTCGAGCCGGCGTCCCGCCCCGGGGTAAAACATCGGGAGATCATCGACCAACCCCGGGCCGTTGACGAAACGGGAGGCCATCGACCCACTCCAGCTCGGGAGAAGAGACAATAAAAAACTACAGAAGAAACGATGGGGGCCAGCCCGAGGCTCCTCTGACCGGGGTCGAGCAGACGATCCCCGACCCCGCCGACATCCAGACCAGCCGGTGTCCAGTCGTCCCCGACCCCCACCTCAGGAGAGAGGTGTGGCGCAGCTCGCTGGGGCTCCACTAACCACGTGGAGACAGGACGCCTGAAAGGATCAAACGCAGACCTGTTTCAAAACCTTACACTTCCTAGTTGGATTGGTGAGCATGTTTCTGGCCCTTCATAATCAGATCTAGATAGGTTTAAGGGGGTGGACATTTAAGGGTATAATTAACATGAGTTGTTGTCCCTCGATGTTCCGTGTGTTTTCCCCATTTCATGATGATCTTTGTAGAGTATAATATGCCTGTATTTGCCTTAGTTAGTATTGTGTCGTTATGATCTGTTTGTGTTTTCCCCTCCCATGTACCCTCTTATTTGCTTGCATTTCGATTTGTTTTACATTATGCAATAAAATTCCATTTCGTTTCATCAAACTTGGTCTATAAGAGTTTTCTCTACATTGTAGTTCCTGCCCCAAAGTCCAGAGTACAGAATCTAAGGGGCGAGTGGGTCAAACCACTCACGGTTTTACTGTGCAAGAGAGAGGCCTCTAGAGAGAGAAACCTCTGCGATCTAAAACCCCTTACAGGTTGGCACCTTATTTTTAGGTACCCCAGGTGCTGCTCCTGGCATACTCTTCTACACACCTCATTGAACCAGGGTTGGTCCCCTGACTATTTTCATAGCCAATCTTTGTTTCCAGTCTACCTGTGCTAGATCCCTTCTCAAATCACAGAAATCAGCTCTCTTCCATTTGGATATTTTCACCTTTGATTTTCCTTTGTCCCTTTCCGTAACTACTTTAAAACTAATTATATTATGATCACAATTACCCAGATGTTCTCCCACTGAAACACATTCCACTTGCCCTGCTTTATTCCCCAGAACTAAATCCAGCACTGCTTCCTTCTTCGTTGGGCTAGAAACATACTGATTAAGAAAGTTCTCCTGTACAGATTTTAGGAATTCTTCACCCTCCTTGCCCTTTACACTGTTTTTCCCCAATCTATATTAGGGTAATTGATGTCCCCGACTATTACTGCTCTAATATCTTTACATATTGTTGAAATTTGCCTACAAATGTGCTCCTCTATCTCCTTCTCACTATTTGGGGGATCTATAGTAAACACAAAGTAATGTAACAGCTCCTTTTCTGTTCCTTAACGCTAACCAAATAGATTCAGTCTTTGAGCCTTCTAGTATATCATCCCTCTGTAGAACTGTAAGATTATCCATGATCATTACTGCCAGCCCCTTTCTTTTTTCCTCTCCTATCCATCCTGAATACATTTTAGCCAGGAAACCAGGACCAAAAGGCACACGCTGTGCATTCCTCGTTCGAAACTCTGGTCCCCGCTGTAGTGTATGTACTTTGCAGAAGGAACTATATTCTGCAGCCCCTGTATACTGCAGTACCAGTAGTGACCACCCCTGTATATAAGCCTGTGTAGTAACTTTGCATAGTTAGTTCCAGTTTGTCTCCACTCAGTAAAGACCTGTTATAACCAACTCCTGCAGTTCGTGTCTCAATTGCACAGACATAATACTGGCGACGAGCAGATCCGAACTTACCTACAGTCTGCACCACCTCATGGGGATCCATCCCTGACGCGAAGTTGTCAGAGGTCGAGGCCAGAAGGAAGAAAGAAGAAAACAATTAGAAGAAACGGGCGTCGACCGTGGGCAACCGCCTCTGATTCATCGGAGTGAAAGATTTGCAGGAGAGGCTGTCGAGAGCGGGGCTTGGTTATCCTGTCGATGGTGTTCCAGCTAATCGGTCTGGTGGCAGGTAGTACACTGATCCTTCCTGGGCTGCGGCGGGCTAGAGCTCGATCAGGTGGCTTTTCAACGGGGCCGAGCAGCGTTGTCGGGAAGAGAGAGAGAGAGAGAGAGAGAGAGGGTGGAGCACACAGGGCGCGGCCGGTGCTACGAAGCCGGGCAGCGTACAGACCCGAGAAGAGGGAGGAAAGTGTCCCGCAGGGTTGCTCCGACGACGGGGAAATAAAAGAAATTAGAAGCGCAGAAAGCCGTGAGGAGCTGCAGTTTGCCACGGGAACCGCGGAGAGCGGCGTTAGCAGCAGCGCGGGGGGGGAAGAGCGCGAAGACCATAGGGCGTCGCCATCAAGGCATAAAATGCCAGCAACAGCGCTAGCAGCAGCGGAGAAGACGGAAGTCGCGGGAGGCGTCATTTTGTTAAATCGGGGAAGAAGGCAAAGCGCGGTAGGCGCCATCTTAGATTTCCAAGATGCCGAAGACTGGCAATATCACTGCCTTCGATAATGCAATAGAAGACTGGACCACGTATGTGGAAAGAGTCGAAGTATATTGCGAGGCAAACGAAGTAGCCGATGAGAAAAAGGCATCGGTACTACTAAACTTAATGGGCACAAGAACGTACGGCCTATTGCGGAACCTGATTACTCCAGCCAAACCGATGGCGAAGAGTTTTAATGAAATTGTTGATATCCTACAGGAATACCTAAATCCTACACCGCTGCCGATAGCAGAAAGATTTAAATTCCACAGGAGAAATCAGCATAAAGATGAGAGCAATGCTGATTACCTTACGGAACTATGCAAGCTATCAAAGCACTGCCAGTTCGGAGCAGGACTGGCAGATACCCTACGGGACAAATTTGTCTGTGGACTCCTGAGTGAAGGAACCCAGAAGAGGTTACTCTCAGAGAAAGAGCTGACTCTAGATAAGGCTTTCAGCATGGCAGTATCGTACGAAGCAGCAAGGGGAGCTGCGGAAATACAGCAAAAGCCACAGGAATACGGCACCCACGAAATGACACGGGGATTTGAAAAATGTTATCGCTGTGGCAGAACAACCCATGACCAGAAGGACTGCTGGTCCAAGGACAAAATATGCAGGCAATGCGGAAAGATGGGACACATTGCACGAGTTTGCAGGTCTGGGAAGAAGACTAACGACAACAAAAAGGCTACTAAGGAACAGTACAGGAAAGTACAAAAGACGGACAGTAGTTCCGAAGACCAGATGAGCGATAGTGAATCCGGGAACAAGAGACTAAGCTGTCTCAAACTTCACAACGTAATCGCAAAAGAGGATCACCGAACCATTTGGGTCACCCTCACGATAGCAGGGTCCCAAGTCAAAATGGAATTGGATACAGGATCAGCCCTGACCATCATGAATCGACGAGACTACGAGCAGCTATTCTCACACATACCCTTGAAAGAGACATCCATTGTCTTGAAGATGTATACGGAGCAAAAAGTATACCCCAGAGGGAAAATAAGGGTGCCTGTCAAATACAACGGCAAGGAAATACAGAAATTGTATCTGTACATACTGCAAGATGGTGGACCACCGTTATTGGGACGTGAATGGATCAGAAAGATAAGTTTAGACTGGCACTCCATTCAGGCACTGACGGTGGCTGGTAAAAAGGATGACGACGTCACACCTGGACGATTGTCAAAAATCTTAGCTAACGCCAAAGAGGTATTTCAACAAGAACTGGGAACTCTTAAAGGCGTAACCGCCTCGATAAAAATAGAAGAGAATGCAATTCCCAAGTTTTTCAAAGCAAGACCGGTACCATATGCAATTCGCCCAGCCGTCGAGGCAGAGCTGGAGAATCTGGAGAATGCAGGCGTGTTATCTAAGGTAGACTGGAGCGAGTGGGCGACACCCATCGTTCCTGTCGTGAAGAAAACGTTAAACAATAAGTCTGAGGAGCCAAGGAAGGTTCGCATCTGTGGGGACTTCAAGGTGGCGGTGAACCCAATCCTTCACACAGTACAATATCCTCTCCCGAGGATAGAAGATATTTTCGCCTCACTATCTGGAGGGAAGCGTTTTACAAAAATTGACCTAGCACAAGCATATTTGCAGATGGAGGTTGAAGAATCCTCTAGGAAGTATCTCACGATAAACACTCACAAAGGTCTTTACCAGTATAATCGACTGGTATTCGGAGTAGCATCAGCTCCGGCGATATGGCAAAGAGCGATGGAACAAGTCCTGCAAGGGATTCCGGGGACTCAGTGTTACTTGGACGACATCCTAGTGACAGGTGAAGATGACAGTGAACACCTTGCCAACCTAGAGCAGGTGCTCACTAGACTAAGAGAACATGGGCTACGAGCCAATCGCCCCAAGTGCGAGTTTTTTAAGAAACAGATATCGTATTGTGGCCACATGATTGATGAAGAGGCGTTACATAAGTCCCCTGACAAAATTGAAGCGGTAGTTAAGGCTCCAGCGCCTGAAAATGTGTCGCAACTGGAGGTCATTCCTCGGATTGGTGAATTACTACCATAAGTTTTTGCCGAATTTGTCCACAATTCTGCACCCACTGAACGCCCTACTACAAACTGGAGTAGCATGGAAATGGAGCGATGAATGTAAGCGGGCCTTTCAGAAGAGTAAGGACCTAATCACTTCAAGAGAAGTATTGGCTCACTACAACCCATCACTACCGATAAGACTGGCGTGTGATGCGTCTCCCTACGGCATTGGAGCGGTACTGTCACATAAATTCCTTGATGGTTCAGAGAGGCCGATAGCTTTTGCGTCACGCTCGTTAACTTCAGCCGAGCGTAACTACGCCCAGATTGACAGAGAGGCCCTCAGCCTGGTGTGGGGGGTGAAGAAGTTCAATCACTACCTGCACGGTCAGAAATTTACTCTACTAACTGATCATCAACCTCTTGTCTCCATTTTCAACCCTCAGAAGGGCGTCCCGATAATGACAGCACAACGGCTACAGAGGTGGTCCCTTTTCCTAGGGGCACACCAATATGATATCGAGTACAAAGGAACTAAACAGCATGGGAATGCTGATGGATTGTCGCGCCTACCGTTGCCGACGGTGGAAGAAGCAGCTGCAGTGGATCCAGTGGAGATATTCCACTCGACCATAGTCGAATGTCTACCTGTGACGAATGCAAACATAGAAAAGGAAACACGAAATGATCCGACACTCTCCTGGGTCTATGATTTAACGGTGAAGGGATGGCCAGCACATGGCGAACCACTGTTGCCAGCATTCTCGCCGAGAAGAGAACAGCTGTCAGTGTGCAGAGGAACCTTGATGTGTGGATCCAGAGTAGTAATTCCACACAAATTGAAGGATAGAGTGCTCAATGAGCTTCATGAGGGTCATCTGGGAGGGGTAAAAATGAAGAACTTAGCCAGAGCGTTTGTGTGGTGGTCGGGAATCGATAGAGAAATCGAAGAGATGACCAAGAGCTGTACAGGATGCCAGAAGGTCCAAAACGCCCCACCACAAGCCCCTCTACATCCATGGGAGTGGCCCTCATCTCCATGGCAAAGGGTGCACATTGATTTTGCTGGTCCATTTATGGACTCAATGTTTTTAATTGCAGTGGATGCACAAAGTGGCCAGAGGTAATAAAAATGTCCTCAACCACCACAGAAAAAACTGTCACAGTCTTACGAACCATATTCGCCAGAAGTGGGCTGCCTGAACAGATTTGCTCCAACAATGGACCACAGTTTGTGTCTGAAGAGTTCCGGAGGTTCTTAAAGAACAATGGTGTTAAGCATTACACATCCGCCCCATATCATCCAGCCACCAATAGATTGGCTGAGAGGTTCGTTCAATCATTCAAGAAGGCTATCAAGGCAATGTGTAATGAAGACATACCCCTACAACACAAGGTGGATAACTTCTTGTTTGCCTACCGGAATGCGACACATACGGTTACCAACCAAACTCCAGACATGATGTTCTTCAATCGAAGACTACGATGCCGCTTGGATTTGGTTAAGCCAAACATCAGAAGAGATGTGGAGAACAGGCAGTTTCAGAATATGAATGAAAGGCCGACCAGGAGTTTTAAGATAGGTCAACCAGTTTTGGCCCGGGACTACCGCATAGAGAAATGGCAGCCAGGAACGATCTGTACACGGCAAGGACCTCTAATGTATACCGTGGACGTTGGAGAGAGCATTGTAAGACGCCATGCTGACCAGATTCTAGAATCACTGGAAAACGTCAATTCCACACCACGATCCAATACACCTGGTGATGAAACCGAAGTACCAATTGCATTTACCTCAGAATCGGGAACATTGGAAGCAGACGAACCCAACAACGACGTTGATTCCGAATCAACTCTGCCAGAAGAACCTGATACCCCAAAGAGGCGTTATCCAGACAGAATCAGGAAGCCTCCTCAAAGACTGAACTTATAATTGCTTAACTTCAGCTAATGTACATGACAACTGTAATTGTAAATATGTTATTTAATTATTAATCGAATGTTATGTACTGTTTAGCTAAAAGGGGAGGAATTGTAGTGTATGTACTTTGCAGAAGGAGCTATATTCTGCAGCCCCTGTATACTGCAGTACCAGTAGTGACCACCCCTGTATATAAGCCTGTGTAGTAACTTTGCATAGTTAGTTCCAGTTTGTCTCCACTCAGTAAAGACCTGTTATAACCAACTCCTGCAGTCCGTGTCTCAATTACACACGGACATAATACCCCCCACCTACGTAACCCACCCCGTTAATATCCAGGCCCTTTATAACACGTAGCAACAACTGACCACTACCCTAATGACTCCACACAGAGAGAAAAAATCAGTTAGATTTCCCACTTATGATTATTACTCAACGATGTACACTGTGCGCTTGTGTGGATAACAGGTGAGGATTCGGATTAGTCTTGGCTGCGACTATCCTCTGTGGTTGAATAGCCAGCCGACATTCACTATCTAGACTCACATGTCTTACGTCATTAATGGCCACCTGTGTAATGGTACTAAAGGTTTCACTGATGAAGTAACAGAGAGGGTGGATGAGGGTAGTGAGGTTGATGTGTATATGGACTTTCAAAAGGTGTTTTATAAAGGAACTCATAATAGACTTGTTTGCAAAATTGAAGCCCATGCGATTAAGGGGGAGTGGCCACGTGGATACAAAATTGGCTAAGGGACAGAAAGCAGAGAGTATACAGGGCATGATTGCAAAGTTTACAGATGACATGGAACTCGGAAATCTAGTAAACAGTGAGGAGGGTAGTAACAGACGTCAGGCGGACATAAACAGACTGGTGAAATGGGCAGACACATGGCAGATGAAATTGAATGCAGAGCACTGTGAAGCGGTGCATTTTTGAAGGAAGAATGAGGTGAGGCAATAGAAACTAAATGGTACAATTTTAAAGAGGGTGCAGTAACAGAGAGACCTGGGGGTGTACACACACAAGTCTTTGAAGGTGGCAGGACAAGTTGAGAAGGCTGTTAAAAAGGCATACGGGATCCTTGACTTTATAAATTGGGGCATAGAGTACAAAAGCAAAGAAGTTATGCTCAACCTTTATAAAACACTGTTTAGACCCCAGCTGGCGTATTGTAGCCAATTCTGGGCACGACATTTTAGGAAGGATGCCAAAGCCTTAGAGAGGGTACAGAGGAGATTTACTAGAATGGTTCCAGGGATGACTTCAGTTATGTAGCGAGACTAGAGAAGCTGGGTTTGTTCTCCTTCGAGCAGAGCAGCTTAAGGGGAGATTGATTGAGGTGTTCAAAATCTTGAAGGGTTTTGATGAGTAAATAAGGAGAAACTGTTTTCAGTGGCAGAACTCTCATTAACCAGAGGACACAGATTTAAGGTAATTGTCAAAAGAACCAGAGGAGACATGAGGAAAATAAATGTTAGGCAGTGATTTGTTGTGATCTAGAATGCACTGCCTGAATGGGTGCTGGAAGCAGATTCAATAAGAACTTTCAAAAGGGAATTGGATAAATACTTGAAAAGGAAAAATTTGCTGTGCTGTTAGGAAAGAGCAGGGGAGTGGGATTATTTGGATGGCTCTTTCAAAGAACCAGCATAGGTTCGCTGGGCCAAATGTTTCCTCCGGTACTGTATCATTCTATGATTCTATCACCATTGGAACGCACTGTGTACCCACCCATACTGACATCGGAAATGCCGGTTTTAGGCATGCACTGCGCATGCGCTGGAAACCGGCATTTCCGATCTGTCAAGAAAGCTCATCATAGATCCTCCAGCTGCCCTGGAGCAGGGCCTCTGCGGGTGGATAGTTCCGCTTTTTGGAGACCCTCCACCCGCAGAAAACACTTACAATTCTTGCGCCTGGTAAAAGCAGGCGTAAGGCTTGCTTTTACCAAGGTAAGAGTTGAAAAAAGTTTTTTTTTAAATTTCCACTGATTTATCATTTAAAAATACTTTTAAAAAAGGTACGTTTGTTGAGATACCGCGGCAAACGTGGGAGTCGAGACAGAGCTATTGAAAACACAACTGCTTTATTCTGACCACATGGCAAACAGGAACTAGAAAAGCCCGCGCATCCACTTAAATACTTCCCAGACAGGAAGTGCTCCCGGCAGCCTGTCCCTGCGGGAAACAAGTTGCTGGAGGAAAGGGCCCCCGGCTGGGGGCTTCTGCTTAGACTGTCTGTGCCGCCGTGAGCGGATTATGTCCAGTGGTGGCGTGTCGCCACACGTTTATTTTTAGCCCCGTAAAAAACTTTAATAATTTTTTTTAATTAAAGTTTTGTTTAAAATAGTTAATTTATTGAACTTTCAAATCATTTAAAAAATGTGATGGTTTTTAAAAAATTTATTTAAAGTTTTACTATGTTTTGGGGGTGATCTCCATTCATATATTTGACTTCCTGTCAAATGTATGAAGGGAGATTCCCTTCTTTGATTGGCTCCCCATGGCCCACGTGATCCCAGGGACACTGCGAACTACCTGCGCCTCTGGGATACGTGGGCCCTGCGCACCGGCAGTGGAATTGTGCGCCTCCCTGGAGCCCTGAGGTAAGGGCGTAGATTTTTCCCGATCGCAGTCCTCCGCCCACGGGAGGCCTGCGATCAGAATATCTGGGCCCATATCTCAGCAAGTATCAACTTGAGGGTATGGTAGGGTTGTGGTTACGCTACTGCGCTAGTAATCCAGAGGCCTGGACTAATAATCCAGAGAATGTGAGTTCAGATTGCACCATGGCAGTTAAAGAATTTGAATTCTGTTTTTTAAAAAATCTGGAAATAAAATGCTGGTATAGTGGTTAGCACTGTTGCCTCACAGCGCCAGGGACCCGGGTTCAAATCTGGCCTCGGGCGACTGTCTGTGTGGAGTTTGCACATTCTCCCTGTATCTGCGTGGGTTTCCTCCGGGTGCTCCGGTTTCCTCCCACAGTCCAAAGATGTGCAGGTTAGGTTGAATTGGCTATGATAAATTGACCCTTAGTGTTAGGGGATTAAATACATGGGGTTACGGGGATAGGGTGGGATATGTGTCGGTGCAGGCTCGATGGGCCGAAATAGCCTCTATCTGCACTGTAGATTCTGTGATTCTGTGAAACTGCTGAATTGTTGTAAAAACTCTACTGGTTCACTGATGTCCTTTAGGGAAGGAAACCTACTGTCCTTATCAGGTCTGGCCTATATGTGAAACTGATTCCTATTCTAAACCCATAAAACTGGTACAACGATGCTGAATTTATTTATATTATATATATTAGCATTATATCATGTCTTTCACGACCTTTGGATGTTGCAAAGTGCGTTACAGCCAATTAAGTAAGTTTTTGAGGTGTAGTCACTGATGTAAAAAGACTACTGAGCACTTGGTTTGAGTATAAAACAAGGCTTTAATCAACTGTTTCACAACCATGAGATTCTAGTTACATCACTAGTTCCTGGTTACAAAAACATCCTGAACAAGCTGGGCCCATGCCCGAGTATTTATACTATTTATACTCCTTGGACAGCGCCACCAGCTGGCCGCACAGCGTTATTTCATGAGTCATTTCTCCATGAATGATAAGATTCATGACAGTCACTGTGTAGGTAATGTAGGAAATGTGGCAGCCAATTTGCACACAGCAAGGTTCCACAAACAGCAATGAGAAAATGACCAGTTAATCTGTTTAAGTCATGTTGATTGATGGATAAATATTGGCCAGGACATTTTCTTGCTTTTCGAATCGTATCATAGGATCTTTTACATCCACCTGAAAGGGCAGACGGGGCTCAGTTTAACAACTCATCCAAAAGACAGCACCTCCAACAGTGTAGCACTCTTTTAGTACTGCATTAAAGTGTCAGCCTGGTTTATGTGCTCAATTCTCTGGCTTGGAGCTTGAACTCTTGATTCTCTAACTCTGAGGCGAGTGTGCTACCACTGAGCCACGACTGACACTTGCACCTTCAGGATCGTAGTAGTGAGATTTGGGTGGGGGCGAATCCAAAACTAAAGATCTCCCAAGTCACAAGAGTCAAAAAGAAAGTGAATTAGAGAGAGTACGTGATAAAGAGACAAGGCTGCAGATTTTCTGTCATCTCAAAAGGTACTCTTCCATTTCTCACTACACCTTTCTCACTAAATATAAATTAAATATTTTATTTTTCTCTATTTTACATTTAACCACTGAAGATTAGCTACTACTGGGGGGTGGGGGCGATTTTCAAGTGTTTTTAAGTTTCATTTCATTAAAAAATGGATAAAAATTAATTTTAGTGGATGGAAAATCATGGGTTGTTGATACACAATTTTGCGATTATATGCTCCCTACATGTGCCAGGAATGTAGAGGTGGAATTATTACTGTTTAATGTTCATTGGAGGATTTGAAGCTATCGTCGGAAATTTCGTCAGGGGTTCTCCTGATCGGCCGCTGTAACGTCAGCAGAAGATTTTTGGAAAACTCATTTACACCTTATTCTGGGGTGTCCACCAGTCTTCCGTTAAACTTCTGGTGGCTGATTGGGAGAAGCCCCTAGGAAATTCCTGGCATATGTTTTGTGTATATAGGTAGTCTCCAGTACTCAGTTTACCATTGTGGAATATTTTTAAAAAAATGAATACTATTATTTTTCAGTCTGAACAGAAGCTAGGTAGCAAAGTGACATGGAATTTGGAAGTTCAAACTCAGTTCGTACATTGTGTAGACTTGTCAACATGGAACTACTCAACCTCTTGGGTGGAACTATCTGCTGGGGATTTGACCCTGTAATGGCCTGAACACAAGTAGAGGAGTGGAACAATGAGACCCATGCAGCTACCAGACTGGTGGTTGAGAAGACCACTGGGATGTTGAAAGTGTTTTTTGGATGCCTGATCAGGTTGGGTAGAGTTCTGCAGTATGCACTAAAGAGGGTCTCCAGAGTTATCATCGTCTGCAGTCCCGTTCACAAATTTGCCATCCAGAAAGTGCTGTGGTTTGACATGGCTGAAGAGGAGGTGCTGGCTCCAGAACAGCCTGGATTACATGGACCAGAATGACATCACTGAGGGGTCCTTGCTGACCGCTGCAAGGGGCATCAAAGGGCAGGTGCCCTCCAAACTCTTCACTATGTGACTCAGTCTACGTGGGCACCACAGTCTGAATGCCTTTTCCCCCATTTGCCTATAAATAGATATTCCCTCAAACCAGTACCCATCCTACCACATGACAACGCATCAGCCCTCTTTGCCAATGTGTTTGCCAATAATCATCACCTGAGTGAATACATCAGCACCAGCAGCAAAGCAAAACTGGAATTATCTCGTTCGCATTGCATCTTCTATTCAAATGTAATAATACTTGCATAATTTGTCACTTTTTATTACTTACAGTGCAAAATAATGAGAATCTTTAAGATATTGTAAATATGAACCCAAGCTTTTAAGACATCCTTAATCTCAGAAACACAACTGAAATACATCTTTTCTGAATTACAGCATAAAAGCTTCCACCAGTAATACATAATGGCCCAGATTTTGCATTGATAATAACAGTAAGGCTATCAGTGCTCACTGTTATTACGGAGTAAATCAGACAGCAACTTCTGGCGTCCGCACATGCGCATTTAAATGCGGAAATCTGTCAGAGATACCCCGCTCCTCCACAAGCTGCACTGTAACAGTACGTGCCATTTGACTCAGCACTGGAATCAATGTAATGGCCTGAAGTTGCAGTACTCATCCACTAGTTACCCACTAAACACACACGTTAGGGCTGTTGCATTCAGGAGTAAGTGAATTTTTAACAGCGAGATAATTACTGCCAAACAACCGCTCTTCCTTCGCCGCTGACTGCAAAATCCAGGCTAATGCCTCGCAAGGCATGTGATGTGATTTGCTTTTTACAGTTTTAATAACTTACTAACCTGTTCTGGGAGTTTATGAATATGCATATCAGACTTGGTAATAAGGATTTGCAATTAGACAGAAAGGAGCTGAATTGGTTGCAATGTTTCGTTTGCAAAAATGAGAAGAATTGCCATTACGGACCAAGTACATTGGGTTTCCCAGAAACCTGACTGTCAAAGTCACTTTCTGGATGCTTTGTGTTTCCCACAGTAAATCATAAGAAAGAGCACTAAAAGTATAGGCACCTCACGACTGACTTCAGTTCACTACCAGCTTGAAAAGTGCTCAGTAGCATTATTGTAGCTGATTTCTGATTGGCTCCCATGAATCCAGGAGCAAAATAGTGTGTGGCCGTTGGAAAAGAGTAATTCCCCAATTTATTTATATTTAGCAAACAGAGAAAGGAAGAAAGACTTGCATTTCTATACAACCTCAGGATGGGCCAAAGCGCTTCACAACCAATGAAGTACTTTTGAAGTGCAGTCATTCTTGTAATGTAGGAAATATGGCAGCCAATTTGAGATGAAACAGCAGCGTGATAGTGATCAGATAATCTGTTTTAGTGATGCTGGTTGAGGGATAGATACTGGCCAGAACTCCCCTGATCTTTGAAATAGTGCCGAAGGATCTATTATGTCTGCCTGAGGGCACACGAGCCTTGGTTTAACTTCTCATGCGAAAGACTGGCGTGTCAGAGTATGTTTTGTGCTCAAGTCTCGAGTGGGACTGTGAACCCACAACCTTCTGACTCAGAGGCAAGAGTGCTACCACTTGGACAGGAAATTCTAGCCACTTGCAACTTTTAGAAATTGAGTGCCTAAAATGAAGTGGACCTGCACCCGCAAAGATTGAATAAAATGACGTTTTCCTACCTGGACTATAAACATTCTACTACTCTGTCAATTTCAAACATAATACCGAGTTTACCAGTTTCTGCTCTGTAGTAATTTAGTGTACAAATTCAGGTAAATTGGAAACTACCACCTCATACCTGCACTCCGCGCCCGCCAGTCCAACGTTACTGAAAGGATCCTGTGGTTTTTATACAACTTTGAGACAACAACGTGACCAGCCATTGCTATCATTACTAATGCAGTTTTTTTAACATCCTGTTTGACCAACAATTAGAATCCTTCATTTCATCAAAGTTTTTTCAAAGCGAATGACCGATGTTCTATGAACTGAACATAACTTTTTGATTTTCTTCCAATTTGTATTGGTATTTTTGAAAAAGCAAGATTAGTTCTAACAGAAGACAAGGTAAGATTTCCTCTTCAAATGACAAATATACATGATCAGGTTTAGTAAAGTTACAGAGGCAGGGAGGAAAGCCCGAAAATAATCTGCAAGGTCATTGCTATATATACCTTTGATTGATACTTAAAAATTCAAATTGTTTATGATGTTTGTTAACTTGCGAAATTTGTACAAACTATTTTCATGTTTTAAAGAAACGGTCTGGTTAGATTTGTGAAAATAGAATGTATCATGTCTCTTCATGCAGTTAGATCTACATACGCAGTACTATCACTACAAGAATGTCCTGAGGAGACAGTAGCTTTTAACTTATAAATGGCAGCTTTATAGTGAAAATAGCATGCATGTATAATCTTAATGTAACAAAGTTCCCAGCAATGTGCTGATATATCTATATTTCATTTGGATTGTGAGCTTCCCATCTGTAATATCAGTAAATATGTAGTATTAATATTAAGAGCAATAAAATAAGCCTCTGCTCGTGGCAATCACATTGGTCTCGATATTAGCGGGGAAGGAACGGGGGGGCAGTTTTGTGTTTGTTTATGGGATGTGGGTGTCTCTGGCAAGGCCAGCATTTATTGCCCATCCCTAGTTGCCCTTGAGAAGGTGGTGGTGAGCCGACTTCTTGAACTGCTGCAGTCCGTGTGGTGAAGGTACTCCCACAGTGCTGGTAGGTAGGGAGTTCCAGGATTTTGACCCAGCGACGATGAAGGATCGGCGATATACTTTTAAGTCAGGATGGTGTGTGACTTGGAGGGGAACTTGGAGGTGGTGCTGTTCCCACGCGCCTGCTGCACTTGTCCTTCTAGGTGGAAGAGGTCACGAGTTTGGGAGGTGCTGCCAAAAAAGCCTTGGCGAGTTGCTGCAGTGCATCTTGTAGATGGTACACACTGCAGCCACGGTACACCAGTGGTAGAGGGAGTGAATGTTTAAGATGGTGGATGGGGTGCCAATCAAGCGGGCTGCTTTGTCCTGGATGGTGTCAAGCTTCTTGAGTGTTGTTGGAGCTGCACTCATCCAGGCAAGTGGAGAGTATTCCATCATACTCCTTACTTGTGCCTTGTAGATGGTGGAAAGGCTTTGGGGAGTCAGGAGGTGAGACACTCGTCGCAGAATACCTAGCCTCTGACCTGCTCTTGTTGCCACAGTATTAATGTGGCTGGTCCAGTTAAGTTTCTGGTCAATGGTGACCCCCAGGATGTTGATGGTGGGGGATTCGGCGATGGTAATGCCAATGAATGTCAAGGGGAGGTGGTTAGACTCTTGCTTGTTGGAGATAGTCATTGCCTGGCACTTCTGTGGCACAAATGTTACCTGCCACTTATCAGCCCAAGCCTGAACGTTGTCCAGGTCTTGTTGCATGCAGGCATGGACTGCTTCATTATCTGAGGAGTTGTGAATGGCACTGAACACTGTGCAGTCATCAGCAAACATCCCCACTTCTGACCTTATGATGGAGGGAAGGCCATTGATGAAGCAGCTGAAGATGGTTGGGCCTCGGACACTGCCCTGAGGAACTCCTGCAGCGATGTCCTGGGGCTGTGATGATTGATCTTCAACCACTACAACCATCTTCCTTTGTGCTAGGTATGACTCCAGCCAGTGGAGTGTTTTCCCCCTGATTCCCATTGACTTCAGTTTTACTAGGGCTCCTTGATGCCACATTTGGTCAAATGCTGCCTTGATGTCAAGGGCAGTCACTATCACCTCACCTCTGGAATTCAGCTCCTTTGTCCATGTTTGGACCAACGCTGTAATGAGGTCGGGAGCCGAGTGGTCTTGGCGGAACCCAAACTGGGCATCATTGAGCAGGTTATTGTGTGAAAGAGTGTTGTGAAAAGGGATTAATGGTCATTGCATGCTATCTTCCTGACGGTGCAGGACAGAAACATTTCCATTCGGGCCCTGCCTTTAATGGAGGGAGAGAAAGCATGTAAAGTAAAGAGGGTGCACTTGCCTCAGATCATCCCCAAATACCTGAAAACTTCTTTCTCATTTAATCCCAGGTACAACGGACCTGGAAGACTGCAATAACTTGCTCAATCTCTTCCCTCCATGCTTCTTACACCTCACTTTTCACAGAAGGATGGGCTTTTGCCCCAAATACAGCCATCCTGCTTTGCTGCACCTCCTGCAATAGGACCTCCCAAAGTATTGTCAGGAAATGGGACCATTTTGCCCACATTTCTCCTTGTAGCCATTTGTTTCTGCAGCAGAGTGTTTCTTTGCATCACAAAAACTGGCCTCTTTAATGCCCAACAACAGCCTTTTAAGAGCTGCTTCCTGACTGGATTTTATGAGTCAAAGCCAATAGCATTCCTATTTGGAAAAACAGTTACTTCTGAATTTTAGGCAAGTTTTTTTAAAAACTTTACTTGTCAGCTATGCCAAAGAAGGAACACAGGAACAGGAGTAGGTCATTCAGCCCCTGGAGCCTGCTCTGTCAAACATTTCAACCACTGTGCCTGACACTGAGAAGATCCGTTGTGAGCAGGATTTGAACCTGCATAGGGAAATCCCATGGGATTTTGAATCCAAAAGGACCATCAGACCATTTTGATCTCGTCCTCCCAGAATACCAACCCTACTATCTTCTCACGACAGCATCTAGCTGGTTATTTCAAATGAGTCCTGTTCAACTATTCTTCCTGGCAAAGTTTTCAAGCAATTAATCACCCTTGGTAAAGAAATACCTGGATGCTAACCCTAAACCTGCCCTTCACAACTCTGAGCCTGTGCCCGCTTGTACTGCTTTGAAATTCAAACTGGTTGAGATTCCCAGAAGTATGTTGTTTGTTTAGTTTTGCTCAGTCTAGCTCAATACCCTTTCTTACTCTGTATATGAATCAGAGTGGGCTGCACAGAGTGATCCTAAATGGAGTGTTTCTGGACAGAGTGCTAAAATGGGAATTTGGAGAGAGTGGAAATTGGAGCAAAGGGGGAAGGAGGAGAGAGCGAGTGGAGCGGCCGGAGGTAAAGGTAGGCCCAACAGCCCGGAGGAAGTGTGAGCGTCAGGGAGTGAAGTAAGTGACGTCAGCACAAGGGAAGGAGCTGAAGAGAAGAAAAACAAATTGGTGAGTAGCTGGTGATTTTTCTTTTCTTTTTTAAGTCTTGATTTTATTTCTGTTAAGTTAGTTAATAACCTATTAAGTAGAGGCATGGCAGGGCACCTCAGTCCCATGGAATGCACATCTTGTACCATGTGGGAACTCCAGGACGCTTCCAGTGTCCTGGACAACCATGTGTGCAGGAAGTGTCGTCAGCTGGAGGAGCTCGAGCTCCGGGTTTCGGAGCTTGAGCAGCAGTTGACATCACTGCAGTGCATCCGTGAGGCTGAGATCTAAGTAGATAGCATGTTTCAGGAGGTGGTCACCCCACAGCGTAAGAGTGTGCAGGCAGAGAGGAAATGGTGACTGCCAGGCAGACAAGGAGGACCAGGCAGGTAGTGCAGGGCTCCCCTGAGTGCATCTTGCTCTACAATCAGTATTCTGTTCTGAGTACTGGTGAGAGCGATGGTTCCTCTGGGGAGCACAGCCAGAGCCAAGTCCACATCATGACGGGTGGCTCAGCTGTACAGGAGGAGGAAGATCGGGAAAGCAATAGTGGTAGGGGATTCAATAGTTAGGGGAACAGACAGGTGTTTCTGCAGCTGCAGAATTGACTCCAGGATGGTATGTTGCTTCCCTGGTGCCAGGGCCAAGGATGTCACTGAGCAGCTGCAGAACATTCTGAGGGGGGAGGGTGAACAGCCAGAGGTCGTGGTCCATATTGGTATCAATGACATAGGTAGAGAGAGGGATGAGGTCCTGCAGGTGGATTTTAGGGAGCTAGGAAAGAGATTAAAAAGCAGGACCTCTGGATTACTCTCGGTGCCACAAGCTAGTGAGTATAGAAATAGGAAGATAGAGCAGATGAATGATTGGCTGGAGAGATGGTGCAGGAGGGAGGGCTTCAGATTCCTGGGACATTGGAACCATTTCTGGGGAAGGTGGGACCTGTACAGGCCGGACGGGTAACACCTCAACAGAGCCTGAACCAATGTCCTCGCGGGGAGGGGGGGTGCGGGGGTTGCTAGTGCAGTTGGGGAGGGTTTAAACTAATTTGGCAGGGGGATGGGCACCAGGATGTAGCATTAGAAAGGAGAAACAAAGTGCACAAAGGATTAGGTGAGACAGATAGCTCTAGAGTAAGAAATAGTAAGGTATTAGGTGGGGGCAGACTAAGAGAGAATACAAGAGGTCTAAGACAGGTTTACAGTGCAGGTGTGTAAACACACAAAGCATGGTAAATAAGGTTGGTGAGTTGCAGGTGCAAATAGCCACATGGGAATATGATGTTGTGGCGATAATGGAGACCTGGCTCAAAAAAGGGCAGGATTGGGTATTAAATATTCCTGAATATAAGGTGTTCAGGAAAGATAGGGAAGAAAAGAAAGGAGGTGAGGTGGCAGTATTGGTGAAGGAGAATGTTACAGTGCTGCAGAGAGAGGCTTTTCTGGAGAGGTCAATGACAGAATCTATTTGGTTAGAGTTAGCAAATAATAGAGGTGCCATTACACTACTAGATGTATTCTATAGGCCACCAAGTAGTGGGAAAGACATAGAGGAGTACATTTGCAGGGCGATTACAGAGAGGTGCAACAACTATAGAGTAGTCATAATAGGGGACTTCAACTATCTTAATATAGACTGGGATAGTAATAGTTTAAATGGCAAAGAGGGGGAAGAATTTCTGAAGTGTGTTCAGGAGAACTTTCTTGACCAGTACGTTTCTGGCCCAATGAGGAAGGAGGCATTGCTAGATCTGATTCTGGGGATTGAGGTGGGTCAAGTGGAGCAAGCGTCAGCAGGTGAACATTTAGGGAATAGTGATCATAGTATCAGAAGTTTTAGATTGAAGGGTTAGTTACAGTCCTAGCCCTTTTGGGCCATCCCAGATCTGGCGTAGTCCCCAGACGTTCACTCTCAACTTAAGTTAGAGATAGCCGAATTGCATAAGATGCTTAAATGGGTCTAAAGGTTCAGGCTATCTCTCCCTAAAGGAAAGGAACGACTAAAGATGTTGCCGTCCTCCGGATAGTACTTTTAATAAGTTGAACTAGACTGTAACCTTCCGGATATTATAAGGGTCCGGAATATCCCCCAGATTTCTGCAACTCCTTGCTGTTGTGTCCGTGTATAATAAGACACAGACTGCGGAGAACGGTACAACAGGTGTTTACTCAACGTGGCTCACACTGCAACTGATCTGTACAGATTACTACTCAGTGCTATATACAGGTGTGGTCACTGCCGGTACTGCAGTATACATGAGCTGTAAAACATAGTTCCCCCCTTAAAGGTATATACATTACAATTCCTCCCCTTTTAGATTAACAGTACCATAACACTCATTTAACAATTAAATATCAAACTAATTACAATTAACACTTTTAACATGCAACATTAGCTGAAAATAGTCTATTTATATATTCAGTCTTTGGGGAGGCTTCCTGATCCTTTCTGGATAGCGCCTTTCCCGAGTGTCTTGCTCTTGGTGCGGAGGCGATTCTGGCCCCCTGTCGTCGGTTGGTTCATCAACTTCCGATGCTACTGTTTCTGGGGTAGATGCGACCTGTACGTCGGGTTCATCACCAGGTACGTATGGGCGAGGCATGGGGTTGACTTGTTCCTGTGACTCTAGGATCTGGTCAGCATGGCGTCTCACGATGCTTTCCCCAACATCCACTGTGTACATTAGTGGGCCCTGCCGTGTGCGTATCGTTCCTGGCTGCCATTTTTCTGTTCGGTAGTCGCGGGCCAAGACTGGTTGCCCTACATTGAAGCTCCTTGTTGGCTTCTCATGGATGTGCTGGAATTGCTTACTCTCAACATCTCTTCGTACGTTTGGTCTGAGCAAATCCAGGCGAGATCTTAACCTTCGGTTAAAGAACATCATGGCTGAGGCCTGGTTGGTGACTGCATGTGTCGCATGTCATAGGCGAACAGGAAATTGTCCACCTTGTGCTGCAGCGGAATGTTGTCATTGTACATAGCCTTTATTGCCTTCTTAAAGGTTTGTACGAATCTCTCAGCCAATCCATTTGTGGCTGGATGATATGGGGCAGATGTGTAATGCCTTACCCCATTCTTTTTCAAGAACCTCCGGAACTCTTCGGACACAAACTGTGGTCCGTTGTCGGAGCAAATCTGTTCTGGCAAGCCATTCCTGGCAAAAATGGTCCGTAGGACTGCAATAGTTTTCTCCATGGTGGTGGAGGACATTTTGATGACCTCAGGCCATTTCGAGTGCACATCCACGGCTATTAAAAACATTGAGTCCATGAATGGACCAGCAAAATCAATATGCATCCATTGCCATGGAGATGAGGGCCACTCCCATGGGTCTAGAGGGGCCTGTGGTGGTGCATTTTGGACTTTCTGGCATCCTGAGCAGCTCTTGGTCAGGTCCTCGATTTGTTTATCGATTCCCGGCCACCACACATAAGCCCTGGCGAGGCTTTTCATTTTTACCCCTCCCAGATGACCCTCATGAAGCTCATTGAGCACTCTATCCCTTAACTTGGGTGGAATTACCACTCGGGATCCACACATCAAGGTCCCCCGGCACACTGATAGCTGTTCTCTCCTTGTTGAGAATGCTGGCAACAGTGAGTCGCCATGTGCTGGCCATCCCTTCACCGTCAAATCATATACCCGAGACAGTATCGGGTCATTTCGGGTTTCCTTTTCGATACAAGCGTTAGTTACTGGTAGGTATTCAACTATAGTCGAATGGAATATTCCGACAGGATCCACTGCTGGTGCTTCCTCCGCAGTAGGCAGTGGCAGGCGTGATAGCCCATCAGCATTTCCATGCTGTTTCGTGCCCTTATATTGAATCTCATATTGGTGTGCCCCTAGAAAAAGTGACCATCTTTGTAGTCGTTGCGCAGTCATCACCGGAACGCCCTTCTTCGGATTAAAAATGGAGACAAGAGGCTGGTGATCAGTCAGCAAGGTGAATTTCTGCCCGTGCAGATAGTGATTGAACTTTTTCACTCCCCACACTAGGCTGAGGGCCTCCCTGTCAATCTGGGCGTAGTTACGCTCGTTAGTGATCGTGACGCAAAGGCTATTGGCCTCTCTGAGCCGTCAGAGAATTTGTGCGACAGCACCGCTCCAATGCCATAGGGTGACGCATCACATGCCAACCGAATTGGTAATGCCGGGTTGTAATGGGCCAATACCTCTTTCGATGTGATTAGTGTTTTGCTCTTCTGGAAAGCTCATCTACATTCGTCACTCCACTTCCATGGCACCCCAGTTTGCAGTAGGGTGTTCAGTGGGTGTAGTATTGTAGACAAATTTGGCAAGAACTTATGGTAGTAGTTTACCAGCCCGAGGAACGACCTCAGTTGTGACACATTTTCCGGTGCTGGAGCCTTGACTACTGCCTCAATCTTCTCTGGGGACTTATGTAATCCCTCTTTATCGATAACGTGGCCACAATACGAGATCTGTTTTCTAAAAAACTTGCATTTGGGGCAGTTAGCTCGGAGCCCATATTCCTGCAATCTAGTGAGCACCTGCTCCAGGTTGGCAAGGTGATCACTGTCATTTTCGTCTGTGACCAGGATGTCATCCAAATAACACTGGGTCCCTGGGATCCCTTGCAGGACTTGTTCCATTGCCCTCTGCCAAATAGCCGGAGCTGATGCTACCCCGAATACCAGCCGGTTGTATTGGTAGAGACCTTTATGGGTGTTGATTGTGAGGTATTTTTTTGATGCTTCTTCTACCTCCATTTGCAGATACGCCTGGGCCACATCAATCTTAGTGAAGCGTTTCCCTCCAGATAGCGAGGCGAAAATATCTTCAATCCGCGGAAGTGGATATTGTACGGTGTGAAGGTTCACTGTTACCTTAAAGTCCCCACAGATGTGAACCTTCCTTGGTTCCCCAGGCGTGCTGCTCAATGACTTTTTCATCACAGGGACGATGGGTGTAGCCCACTTGCTCCAGTCTACCTTGGACAGTACACCTGAACGTTCCAGACTCTCCAGCTCTGCTTCGACGGCTGGGCGGATGTCTGGTCTTAAAAAATTTTGGGCTTGCATTTTCTTCAATTTTAATTGTCGCTGTCATGCCTTTTAGTGTTCCGAGTCCTTGCTGGAACACTTCTTTCGCGTCAGTTAGGATCTTTGACAGTCGCCCAGGTGTGACGTCGTCATCCTTTTTGTCAGCCACAGTCCGTGCCTGTATGGAATGCCAATCCAGTTGTATTTTCTGGATCCATTCACGTCCCAGTAATGGTGGTCCTCCATCTTGCAATACCTACAGGTCTAGTTTTGGTGTTTCCTTACCGTTATATATAACGGTCACCCTTATTTTTCCTTTGGGGTAGACCTTTTGCCCCGTGTACGTCTTCAAAATAATTTTTGCGTCTCTCAAGGGTATGTGTGAGAATAGCCGCTCGTAGTCCCGTCGGTTTATGACTGTTAGGGCTGATCTTGTGTCCAATTCCATCTTTACCTGGACTCCTGCTAACTTGAGAGTGACCCAAATGGTTCGGTGATCCTCCGTTGTGATCACATTATGTAGTTTCAGACAACTCAGTTCCCTGCTTTCGGAGTCGTTATCACTCTTTTGTTGGTCTGAACTATTCTCCGTCATCTTATGTACCTTCTTGTACTTTCCTTTGGTAGGTTTCTTATTGCTGGTTTTCTTTCCCGACCTGCAGACTCATGCTATGTGTCCTACTTTTCCACACTGTCTGCACACTTTGTCTTTGAACCAGCAATCATTCTGGTCGTGTGTTGTTCTGCCGCAGCGATAGCACTTCACTGTTCCATATGACATTTCTTTTGTGCCATATTCTTGCGGTCTCTGTTGTATCTCTGCAGCGCCCCGTGCTGCTGCTTCATATGATACCGCAACGCTGAAAGCCTTTTCCAGCGTAAGGTCCTTTTCAGATAAAAGCCGTTTCTGGGTTCCTTCACTTTGAAGCCCACACACAAACTTGTCCCTTAAGGTATCTGCCAGTCCCGCTCCAAACTGGCAGTGTTTCGATAGTTTGCGCAGTTCTGTTAAATAATCAGCATTGCTTTCGTCCTTATGCTGGTTCTGTTTGTGAAACTTGAATCTTTCTGCTATCAGCAGCAGTGTGGGGTTTAAATGTTCCTTTAGTATCGTTACTATGTCTTCAAAACTCTTTTTCATTGGCTTCGTTGGGGTTACTAGATTTCGTAATAAACCATACGTCTTTGCACCCATTAAATTTAACAATACCGACGCTTTCTTGTCCTCTGACACCTCATTTGCCTTGCAGTACACCTCTATTCGTTCGACATATGTAGTCCAATCTTCGACTTCATTGTCAAATGCGGTGATACTGCCACTCTTCGGCATTTTGGGTGTGGTTTAAAATGGCGTCTCCCAATGGCTTAAAATGGCATCTCCCGCGCTTTCCTTCCTCCCCCGTTGCCGCCAACGTCGCTCCCGTCGGTCCTCATGGCAATGGCGGCGCCTCGCGGGTTTCTGCGTGTCTCTCTCTCCCTCTCTCCGACGCTGCTCGGCCCCTGAACGCGAGCTGCGCCCTGTGCGCTCTGCCCTCTCTCTCTCTCTCCCCCGTCGACGCTGCTCGGCCCTTTGCTGTGCCGCTCGGTCGGGCTCTAGCCCGCCGCTGTCTGGGAAGGGTCTGCGCACTACCTGTTGCCAGCCCATTTCGCTGGACCACCTCGACTGGAAAGCCAAGCCTGGCTCTTGACAGCCTCCCCCGCAATTCTTGAGTCTCTGCTGGATGACTGGGCGGTTGCCCGTGGTCGACGCCCGAGTCTCTGGCCTTGACCTCCAATCCACTGATCTCCAGGAACGAATTCCCGGGAGATGATGCAGAGTTGTAGGTAGGTTCGAACTTGCCTCGTCGCCAATGTTGCGTCCGTGTATGATAAGACACAGACTGCGGAGAACGGTACAACAGGTGTTTACTCAACGTGGCTCACACTGCAACTGATCTGTACAGATTACTACTCAGTGCTATATACAGGTGTGGTCACTGCCGGTACTGCAGTATACATGAGCTGTAAAACATAGTTCCCCCCTTAAAGGTATATACATTACACTTACAAAAGAGTGTACAGAATTTGTGGGTTCGCGAGTCTATACAGATTCACTCTTTGAGACAATTCTAAAAATATATAGTTTTATTTAAGAGCCGGCATTCAGTTAACATCTGTTGAATCAGTCGCAACATTAACAATTCAAAGTACAATTAGCTTACATTTCTTATTTCTCAGAGATCCTTATTCTCAAATCTTTACTTCTTTATATTTCTTATTTCTTACTTATTTCTAAATCCAGAACATTTTTTATTTCTAAATCCAGAAGCTCCACCAAAAATCAATCACTTTGATATACCCGAGACTCATAGTTAAAAACTTACAGAGATGCCTCTGGAAAGTTGAGAATCGCCCTGCACATTCAGCGAATTCTGACTTTCTGTTAAAAAGGTCTTATTTTTATACCCTTTTGGCATTGGTCTCTTCTTTGATGTTCTCTGCTGATGTCAGCTAATTGTCTTTATTGATACCTCTGTTTGAATGCTTCCTTTGAATGCTTTCTATGTTACTATCAATTCAACTATTGCATGCATAATTATTTCTCTACTTTTAGGTGTTCCAAAAACTATCATAAAAACAATGACAGCTATGGTTTCTGTTTGATGCCTTTCTTATCGAAGATTCTTAATATTGGCTTAACTGCTTTTTAGCAGACATTTTGACTCCGTTCTGCTTCAAGTTTAATACAAACACAATGCAATTGCTTGGTGTCATCGATTGAAGTTATATCTTCAAAGTCTGTTGGTATGGTTTTTACTATATGTAAGTCAAAACCACTTTAACTGTGTATTTACTTGTTTTCTAGCTATCTCAATTGATTGCATATTTAATCGTGTTTCCTGTCATCCAAGTTTAACATAAAACTATTTGACCAGCAGGTTTCTTTACTTGATGTCATGTTTCAAAGGCACATGCCTCTTTTAATGTTTGTATTTCTGTTTCAATCGTGTTGGTTTTTCACACTTTAAACTGTGTCTCTCATTGTGTTCGTTGCAAACCGTAGACCTCTCAGAAGCACCAATGGTTTGCTTCAATCTTTCATTGTTTTAGTATATTTAACTAATTCCCATTTCAAAGCTTGTTTACATTTTGTTATCAACTGATCTTATCTCAGAAGCCTGTATTTCTGTTTACAGCCTTTATGCTGAGACTTGTGTCTTTTAAACCCAGTGGGGGGAGAAATTCAGTTGTGAGCGCCACCCGTTAGCGCCTTAAGAGGGCGATAAGTGGGGCGCTAACCAATTAGTGCCTGGGCGTGGCGAGCCCTGTGCCTCTCGCGAAATTGAGCGGACATTTAGCGGCAGCGCTAAACCCTACCGCCCGCTCTTCTGCGCATGCAGATCTTGACGTCATTCCAGAGTGCAACGCCCTTGGGGTGCCCTGGACTTGAAATTCAGTGGCGCCCCCCTCCTTTCCGCCTGTCGCCAGCAACGACAGGTTGACTGGAATGCTTCCCAGTCGCTGTGGGGCTGGTGGGGGGGGGCGCTATTTAAAGGGGGCTCTTCCTGTCTTCTGTGTGGTAGCCATTTTTGGACCACTCGTTCTGAGAGAGAGAGAGATTTGCTGAGAGACAAAGGGAGAAAGAGAGACTTCTGCATTGAGTCAACGCTGTCTGAGGTAGTTTTGGCTTCTGCCCATAACTTTGTAGTTGCTTTGCTTTTTCACCGGCATAACTTTGATAGCTCACATATTATGGGGGCAGCAATGGATGGGCACGTCGTGCTTCTCCATCACATTGAGAGGGCACACAGAGACGCAGAGATAGAGTGGCAATCATGGCCAGACAGAGGAGGGCCAACAGGCATCGGTACAGGAGACCTTACCGTCCCAGGGTTTTTCGACAACAGTTCTCATACTTCAATATGTCTGAGGAGCAGTGTTTGCGAAGGCTGTGATTCAGCAAGGAGGTGGTCACTGAGCTCTGCCACCTCCTCCAGCCAGACCTGCAACCTCAACTGAGGAGCAGGACGTCTCTGTCGGTGGCAGTGAAGGTAACAGTGGCTCTCAACTTTTATGCCACCGGCTCCTTTCAATCTGCTTCTGGGGACATTGCCAATATCTCCCAGTTCGCGGTGCATTGCTGCATCCGTCAAGTCACAAATGCCCTCTTTAAAAGGAGACGAGAGTACATCTCTTTCCCGATGACCCCCGACAAGCAGCAAGATCGCACAACGGGCTTTGCAAGAATAGCGGGCTTCCCCATGGTGCAGGGCGCCATTGACTGCACCCATGTGGCTTTGCGGGAGCCGCAAGAGAATGCCGAGGATTTCCGCAACCGAAAGGGCTTCCATTCCTTGAACGTCCAGTTGGTCTGTGACCACAGACAGCTGATACTCGCTGTCAATGCCCAATTTCCAGGCAGCAGCCACGATGCCGTCATCCTGCACCAGACTTCTGTGGCAGACCTTTTTGAGGCCCCGCTTCACCCAGGAGGCTGGCTTCTCAGGGACAAGGGCTATCCTCTGTGCACCTGGCTGATGACCCTGCTCCGTTCGCCCAGTACCCCTTCAGAAGAACGATACAATGAGAGCCATCAAGCTACCAGGAACATCGTTGAGCGCACAATCGGCGTGCTCAAGCAACAGTTCCGCTGTCTGGACCACTCTGGAGGAGCCCTGCAGTACTCGCCTGAGTGAGTCTCCCAATTCGTTGTTGTCTGCTGCATGCTGCATAACCTGGCAATTCTCAGGACCCAGCCAATGCCAGCGGGCCTTGGAGCACCAGCGGAGGAGGAGGAGGAGGAGGAGGAGCAGCACCAAGACGGGAGGGAGGCATAAAGTGCAAGGGCCGTCCGTCAAAGGCTTATCGCAAGTCGCTTCTAGGCCCCCTCTGAGGGAATGGCTTCTGCCATTCAAAGAACCTGAATGGAACCATGCCGCAACCCCTAAGCCGGTCAAGGCAACAATGAGTGCAAAGAGCAAACATGCACATTTTGAATTAACACACTTTTTTTTTAACAAAACTGTATCCTTCCCGCATGACAAAGTAATAGAAAGAAAGACACAAAGAAACAGTCAATCACATAACTGGCTCTCACAACCTGGAGACAATGTCCAAAACAGTAACAAAGATATGACCACGATCCTCGGCCTTCAAAAAAACAATGAACCACATTTTGCCACACCTTCTACTTTTTGTCCTTCGAGGGTGATCTGCTTCCCTTGCAAAATTGCCCCCTTCCCACCCTGCAGCTCCACCGCACTGGGATCCCAGTGGCTGCAGCAAGGCTGGGGGAAGGCTGCTGAGTGTCAGAAACTGAGACTGCAGATGCCCTTGAGGGACGGCCTGGACCAGCTCTGGGCCTGGAGGGCCCGGCTGCTGACTGCTCCAACTCTGCATGGGCAGCAGCAGTCTGTCCTACAGGTGGTGGCAACTGCAGTGGAGAAGTGACAGTGCTGGCAGCAGGAATGCTGTCATCCTGAGAGAAGACAGCAACTCCCCGCTCGACCGACACACTGGCACTCCCACGGGGCAGCACTTCAGCATGCGCAGCAATCTGCAGGAGCACAGATTGCTGGCCTGCTGTGGCGCGGTGAGAGCCCCGGGGAAATCTGCCCGATCCAGTGAGGGTGGCAACAGTTAGTGCTCGCGTGGCCTCAATCTGCGTCTGCATGAGACCAGCCACTGACTGCATTGCAGCACTTAGCATTTGCGTGGCAGACACCTGTGCTGCACCGAAGTCCTGGACACTCCTTGCCAGTGACTCAACGGATTCGGGCATCCTTGCCACTGCAGCCATGAGCTCAGTGTGCCTTTGCTTCGCCTGGGTGCTCATTTCAGCAGGACTGGAGGCCATACTTTCCCTCCGGGGAGAAGGCCCCCGAGCTTCCCTACCCCCCTCGCGTTGCTGCAGCCCGCTGGGCCCTGGAGCTTCACCCTCATCAGACCATTCCCCCCCGCTCCCCTCCAGGGAAGGCGTGTCCCCAGTATGGCCATGGGCTGCCTCGGGAGAGGGTTGTGCTGATGGTCCGGCTTCCTCTTCCTCCTCGCCTTCAGATTCACTCCCAGTGGCAGCTTGAGGGCCTGCCTCCTCACCTGGTGAATCAGCATCTGAAAGCAGGGAGGTACAAGAGTGGCTTTAGCGTGAGGACAGGGTGGCAGCAAGGGAGGAATGAGTGCAGCGATGTACTGATTTGGATCGAGAGTGTCAAAGGATGCTGTTGTGAGGAACAAGTGGAAGGAGAGAGGTTAAAAAGGTGATGACCTTACCATTGCTGGCCAGAACGGGGTCGGCGTCTCCAGTGGCAACGGGGCCAAGCATCTGGCTTACCACAATCCGGTGGACTCGCTGCTCCAGATCGGTCAGGGCTTGAAGGTGAGGCCGGCCTCCCCTGGTCCGTTGCTGCTGTCTCCTATTATGCGCCAACTTGCCCTGCAAGAAAAAGGATGGGGCCTGAGTAAAGATGCTTGGCTGAAATGCCTCCCATGGTGGAATAGCCCTTGCTGTGTGCAGCCATGATCTTGGCTGAAATGCCTCCCATGGTCAAATAGCCCTTACTGTGTGCAAAGTGCCGAATGTGCATGTGAGTTTCCTGAAAGGGCCAAAGGTGTTGGAGGAGTGCTGGGCATTGGGGCTTTCAAGACCCTTTGGCCATAAAGCGAGGTCAAGATGGAGGGATGAAGAGGTTTCTGAAAAAGGCACTCACCCTGACGACCCGAGTGAGGTCGTTGAACTTCTTCCTGCATTGCACAGGGGTCCTAGGCACCATGCTGCTGGAGGTCACCTTCCTCCAAGCTTTTCGGTACTCGCTGGGCAGAGGCCTCCTGCCACTCTCCAGGTACAGGAGAGGTCGCCTGCGCTCCACCGTGCCAACCAGAGCCTCCAAGGCCCCCTCGCTGAAACGCTGTGCTCGCTCCCTGGCCCTCTCCATGGTCCTTGGCTGCAGGATTTGGCAACAGGTCTGTCCAGGCCGAGATTCAGGGCTCCGATGCGCAGGGTGCGGCTGCAAATCCCGATCGACCTTCCCCTTTAAGAGCTGACCGGCGCCAGCGTGTCTGCGTGCAATCGCTAACTGACAACACCCGCGCTGCGCCCGCCCTCTGAGCTAGCGCCTCGCTCCTCTGGCTTAGCGCCTTAAGAGAGTTGTGCAGCGCCTGATTTAGTGCTGCAATCGGCTCTAGGGGTGAGACAGACCAATTTCGCAGTAGGTGGCGATAATTTGCGCCGGGCGCAAAACTTTGCGCCCAGCCGAGAATTGCGCCCCAAATGGGGCGATACCGAATTTCTCCCCCAGTATGTCTTTTATTAATAATATTAGAAATCTGTTCATAGTATCGTGTATTTCTCTGAATCATGGCTATTCCTTCACACCACCGCCTTGACCAAAAGATGAGCTAATAACATCAGGGCAGAGTTTGGTCAATATTGCTCACGAGGTTACAATAGCATATTAATTTTACAAGATGTACAATCATGTGCTACATGAAAATTCCTTTGAAGTCATCCTAGGACAATGTTTTGTCTTTTTTTAAATTGTACACAATTTAAAAGGATGATAAGTACATAGTCATGCTATTAGTGAAACAACAATGTCCTTAGAATGTCCAATCGGTAGATATACGTTCTGTAGAGGTGAGTTATTCATACGAGTCAAGGAGACGTCAGTTGAAACTAGTTGAAGCTTGACACGCTGTTCCTTCGATCCGGCGCGTGTACCGATGCATGTTGTGGTAAAGGCCTTGCCATGCACTTAGTTGATTCCTTCTTTATCTGCGGTGTCTTCCTCTTTCGCTGAAGTAACTCGTTGATCTTTCCTTGTTTCGGTTGTTGCTTTTCGCAAATCCAATTCCTGTTGCGTTACCAAGCAACGTGTAGAAGTGTCGGTGACACTTTCTGACTTCCCTTCGTCAGTATTTCGATCGCATCCATTTCCTGTGTCGTATTCCAAGCTGGGTCTTTAAAGACAAGTGTACGACTACACCTTGTATTGTTCCTCCTTTTCGGTATCCCTCAGGACATCTTTTGATATTGTCTATGGAGACATTAAAAAAAATATGCTTGTCATTTGGCTGGTTAATATGTATTTGAACTGTTCTTTCGTTAATAACAGACTGTATTTGAACAGGATTTTTCCACTTCAGTCTTAAACCAGGTTTCTGCTCGAACTTCTTTTCCTGTACCCATTCTCTTACTATGGGTTGCCATACTTTATTTGTCAATTTTTTCTGCCTATTTGCTTCCCTTTTCCTCTGATCAATTTGATGAATCTCCTCTGTTACTTTTTTTTCTAACTGTCGCTGTCGGGTCAAGGACTTAGTGTGTAGAGGCAATAAAAGAACTATGGGTAAGTGGTGTATGCATCTCAACCCCATACATCAGATAATACGGAGTTTCTTAGGGGACACTGTCCCTGATGCAGATGTGGGCACATGATTGAGTGATAGCTGTACTTCCGGAATGCTGGTGGTCCACTTATTCCCCTGATTCTCAACAGTTTGACCAATAACTTTATTACTTCCCGTTTTTTTTTACATTCCACCAGCCCCGCTGATTGCGGATGACGTGGCGTGCTATGCTTTAACCCAATCCCCCTTTGTTTACTATAGTCTTTGAAGACCTTAGAGACAAAGGCTCCGCCTTTAACGGAGTGCAAGATTTTGGGTGCACCAGCTACAGTAATTATATCAGAAATAGCCCTGGCGAGTGCGTTTTCCGAAACAAGTTTGTGGGACCAGCCAGCAAAAGGAAGTGCATCCATCCACACAAACGAGAACATGTCCATATCCCAAAAATGGGGGAAGTGGTCAAATAAAGTCAATAAAGAATTTTCCCATTTGCTCATCAGCTTTCACAGGAGCCAATGGTGGTGGCTTAATTTAGTGATGACTTATTGGTCAAATAGAATGGCTCACAATTTGCCACGTATGTTTTATAGGCTTTAAGCATGCCTGGCCACCAATATAAGAGGGTCAATTTGCAGAATGTTATTTTGGCACTACAATATGTTTGACTTATGCCCTTGTGAGCTTTTTTTACAAGCTGTTCTCGTTTGTGTCTCAGGGGTACTTCTCGGTTTCCTTTGGGCAACTTATCTAGCACAATACCCGTAGGGGTTTCCGAGTAAAAGTACCTTGGTGGACATTCTGGTGGATTCTCTGTTATTGGGTCTAATAGCTGAATCAGTTCCTCATCCTGATTAGCTGCCCATTCTGCCCAGGTGATTACACTAACATTGGCAGGCCCCTCTCGAGGGGGTATCATGCAGACCGAACATTTCACTTGTTTGTCTGTAAGGCTGTTTCCTGTTGAGTGTACTGTTCCAGTGGTATGCCCGTTTATATGAATCACCTGACACTTCTTCTTTTTCTCCATTCTCAAATGGAGAATTTCTTCCCACAGTGTGGGTTTAATAAAATCTGCTTTCTTTTAAAACATACCGTGATGCAGCGGCTTAGCATATCGTGCTGTCTTATGGCCAAAGGGTTTAAACAGTAATTCTTTTGGATTTAAAGAATAGGAATTTTGAAAATTGTTGTCATTTATTTCATCATGAGTTTGCCACCTTAACCGGAATCCATGGCCCCCAGGAGCATAGGCTGCTCTGGGTCCTGCTATTCGGCCATGGTTGCCACCACCTTGTTGGGCACCGTTCATTAGGCCTCCCAATTGTGCAGGTGTGCACCTTATCATTAAGGAATTTATTGGATTTGGAGTATTCATTTGATTATCCCACAGGATATTCTGTATCCCCTGGTTCTGGGGATCAACATTAATCGTACCATGAGTTCTAACAGCTCCTTCGGCGTCAAAGCCTTCTATTTCAAAAATTATCACTTGGTTTGGTGGAGGTACAGGGATAGGATTATTTCCCCTAATAAAGCAATCGTTTAAATTTTCTAATAAAAAAACTTGGCCAATTCCGACAGGATTTGCCATTTCTTCAAGACCTAACCTCGGTTAGGGTTTAATATTTCTTCAGGACCTAACCTCGGTTAGGATTTAATATTTCGTCAGGACCTAACCTTGGTTAGGGTTTAATATTTCGGCTCTACCTAACCTCGGTTAGGATTTAATATTTCGTCAGGACCTAACCTCGGGTAGGATTTAAAATAAACTTTATAAGAAGCTTCTAAACCTCAAATAGTATTTTGAGGAAGTTCGGATTTAAGCTCTACAAAGCCTGATCAGGGTCTTTGTCGTCTCTAGAGACTTAAATCTGGGTCTTAGAACCACTGTCAGTAAAACACTCCTTCTATACTTAACAATCTACAACATGGATATAGATATAAATATAAGTATAGGTTCTGTATCAACTCGTTAACACACTCATTGGGTGCCAACTGAAGGGTTAATTACAGTCCTAGCCCTTTTGGGCCATCCCAGATCAGGCGTATTCCCCAGACATTCACTCTCAACTTAAGTTAGAGATAGCCGAATTCCATAAGATGCTTAAATGGGTCTAAAGGTTCATGCTATCTCTCCCTAAAGGAAAGGAACGACTAAAGATGTTACCGTCCTCCGGATAGTACTTCCGGATATTATAAGGGTCCGGAATATCCCCCAGATTTCTGCAACTCCTTACAAAAGAGTGTACAGAGTTTGTGGGTTCGCGAGTCTATACAGATTCGCTCTTCGAGACAATTCTAAAAATATATAGTTTTATTTAAGAGCCGGCATTCAGTTAACATCTGTTGAATCAGTCGCAACATTAACAATTCAAAGTACAATTAGCTTACATTTCATATTTCTCAGAGATCCTTATTCTCAAATCTTTACTTCTTTATATTTCTTATTTCTTACTTATTTCTAAATCCAGAACATTTCTTATTTCTTATTTCTAAATCCAGAAGCTCCACCAAAAATCAATCACTTTGATATACCCGAGACTCATAGTTAAAAACTTACAGAGATGCCTCTGGAAAGTTGAGAATCGCCCTGCCCATTCAGCGAATACTGACTTTCTGTTAAAAAGGTCTTATTTTTATACCCTTTTGGCATTGGTCTCTTCTTTGATGTTCTCTGCTGATGTCAGCTAATTGTCTTTATTGATAATAACAACAGAAAATGCTGGAAAAACTCAGCAGGTCAGGCAACATCCGTGGAGAGAAATTTGAGTTGACGTTTCGGGTCGAAACCCTTCTTCAAAACTGGAAAGAAAAGAAAATAGATCGAAGGCAGGGCTGCGATCGAACAAAAGAAGTAAAAGAGACAATAAAAGGTATTCAAAACCAGACGAGATGGTAATAGGCCAGTGGAGACAAAAGACAGCTGAGATTAGGTGTGAAGTGTACTGGCAGGATAGGAGACATCTGCCAGGTGGGAGAGAGAAACAAAAGGAAAGGGGGGGGGGGGGGGAAAGAAGACCCAAAACAAAGGGGTGGAAAAAAATATAAGTAAAAAAGTAATAGGGGCCGAGGTTATGATCTGAAATTGTTGAACTCAATATTGAGTCCGGAAGGCTGCAAAGTGCCTAATCGGAAGATGAGGTGCTGTTCCTCGAGTTTACGTTGAGCTTCCGTGGAACAATGCAAGAGGCCAAGGATGGTGAGGTCCGAGTGGGAATGGAGCGGTGAATTAAAATGACAGGCGATCGGAAGCTCGGGGTCACCCTTACGGACTGAACGGAGGTGTTCAGCAAAGCGGTCACCCAATCTACGTTTGGTCTCCCCAATGTAGAGGAGACCGCATCGTGAGCAGCGAATACAGTATACTGGAGATAGGTTATCGACCAATATTCACTACAAGCCCACTGACTCCCACAGCTACCTGGACTACACTTCCTCCCACCCTGCCTCCTGTAAGGACTCTATTCCATTCTCCCAGTTTCTCTGTCTCCGCCGTATCTGCTCCGACAATGCCACCTTCCACACCAGTGCTTCCGACATGTCTTCCTTTTTCCGCAACCGAGGATTCCCCTCTACCGTGGTTGACACGGCCCTCAACCGTGTCCGTTCTATTTCCCGCACTTCTGCCCTCACCCCTGCCCCTCCCTCCCGGAACCATGATAGGGTTCCTCTTGTCCTCACCTTTCACCCCACCAGCCTCCACATTCAACGAATCATCCTCCGCCATTTCCGCTACCTCCAAAGTGATCCCACCACCAAACGCATCTTCCCCTCCCCTTTCAGCATTCGGTAGGGACCGCTCCCTCCGAGACACCCTAGTCCACTCCTCTATCACCCCAAACAGCCCTTCCCCTTCGCCTGGCACCTTCCCGTGCAAGCGCAGGAGATGTAACACCTGCCCCTATACCTCCCCCCTTCCCACTGTCCAGGGCCCCAAACACCCCTTCCAGGTGAAACAGCGATTTACTTGTACTTCTTGCAATCTAGTACACTGTATTCGCTGCTCATGATGTGGCCTCCTCTACATTGGGGAGACCAAATGCAGATTGGGTGACCGCTTTGCTGAACACCTCCGTTCAGTCCGTAAGGGTGACCCCGAGCTTCCGGTCGCCTGTCATTTTAATTCACCGCTCCATTCCCACTCGGACCTCACTGTCCTTGGCCTCTTGCATTGTTCTATGGAAGCTCAACATAAACTCGAGGAACAGCACCTCATCTTCCGATTAGGCACTTTGCAGCCTTCCGGACTCAATATCGAGTTCAACAATTTCAGATCATAACCTCGGTCCCTATTACTTTTTTACTTATAATTTTTCCACCCCTTTGTTTTGGGTCTTCTTTCCACCCCCCCTTTCCTTTTGTTTCTCTCTCCCACCTGGCAGCTGTCTCCTATCCTGCCAACACACTTCACACCTAATCTCAGCTGTCTTTTGTCTCCACTGGCCTATTACCATCTCGTCTGGTTTTGAATACCTTTTATTGTCTCTTTTACTTCTTTTGTTCGATCGCAGCCCTGCCTTTGATCTATTTTCTTTTCTTTCCAGTTTTGAAGAAGGGTTTCGACCCGAAGCGTCAACTCAAATTTCTCTCCACGGATGTTGCCTGACCTGCTGAGATTTTCCAGCATTTTCTGTTGTTATTTCGGATTTCCAGCATCTGCAGTATTTTGCTATCTGTCTTTATTGATACCTCTGTTTGAATGCTTCCTTTGAATGCTTTCTATGTTACTATCAATTCAACTATTGCATGCATAATTATTTCTCTACTTTTAGGTGTTCCAAAAACTATCGTAAAAACAACGACAGCTATGGTTTCTGTTTGATGCCTTTCTTATCGAAGATTCTTAATATTGGCTTAACTGCTTTTTAGCAGACATTTTGACTCCGTTCTGCTTCAAGTTTAATACAAATACAATGGCCCAGTAATTCGGGTCCCAACGCATGAGTACACACGGGGTACCCACGCGTGGACCCGATGGAAGTGCCGATTTCTTGCATGCACAGCGCATGCGCGGGAAAACAGCACTTCCGGTCCCCTGAAAGCAGGGGTTAAGAGGTGAAACGCGTGCGACGTATGAGGCAGCGCGTGCGCGTTGAACTTCCGTTTTTTTGACAGGTTTGCCCGTGCGTGAAGGCCTCCACTTTTTACACATTAAAAAAGCAGACGTAAGGACTTCATTTTAAAAGGTAAGTGGTCAATTAATTAAAATTAGAACATTTTTTCCACGGGTTAATTATTTTTAAATACTTTTATTTTTAGCTCCGATTTTTTATAAAATTATTTTTTTCAAAAATTTAAATTATTGTTTAAAATGGTTATTTAATGTTATTTATATTTGATTTAAATAGTGTGATGTTTTTAAAAAATTTATTTTAAGGTTAAATACTGTTTTGGGCGCCCGTTTTCATGAGTTTGACAGGTCTTATGTCAAACTCATGAATGGACTTTTCCCTCCTCCGATTGGTTGCCCAGTGCTCACGTGATCCCAGCCGACACATCGCACTAAGTACGCCGCTGGGTCACGCAAGCACAGCGCGCCGGGAGCTGGAACGGGCCACAGACAGGAAATCCACACAGGCCCAGGCCTCAAGTGTTGGCGCGCTATGTAAGTGTAGGTTGGGGGCTTGCACCTGCGGGAAGCCCCCGACACGAATTTCTGGGCCAATGCAATTGCTTGGTGTCATCTATTGAAGTTATATCTTCAAAGTCTGTTGGTATGGTTTTTACTATATGTAAATCAAAACCACTTTAACTGTGTGTTTACTTGTTTTCTAGCTGTCTCAATTGGTTACATATTTAATCATGTTTCCTGTCAGCCAAGTTTAACATGAAACTATTTGACCAGCAGGTTTCTTTACTTGATGTCATGTTTCAAAGGCACATGCCTCTTTTAATGTTTGTATTTCCGTTTCAATCGTGTTGGTTTTTCACACTTTAAACTGTGTCTCTCATTGTGTTCGTTGCAAACCGTAGACCTTTCGGAAGCACCAATGGTTTGCTTCAATCTTTCATTGTTTTAGTATATTTAACTAATTCCCATTGCAAAGCTTGTTTACAACTTTGTTATCAACTGATCTTATCTCAGAAGCCTGTATTCTGTTTACAGTCTGTCTGCTGAGACTTGTGTCTTAAACCCAGTGGGGGAGAAATTCGCCACGTTTGCGGCGTAATACTCGAGCAGGCGTGAAATTTAGCGCCCGACGCAAATTATCGCCACCTACTGCTAAATTGACCTGCTTCGCCCCAGGAGGTGCTTGGAGTGCTAAAACAGGCGCTGCACGACTGTCTTAAGGCGCTAAGCCGGAGAAGCGAGGCGCTACCACCGAGGGCGGGCGCAGCGCAGGTGTGGCCAGTTAGCGATTGCACGCAGGCACGCTGGCGCCGGTCAGCTCTTAAAGGGGAGGTTCGATCTTGGATTGCAGCCACACCCTGCGCATCGGAGCCCTGATTCTCAGCCTGGACAGACCTGCTGCCACATTCTAACGCCTAGGACCATGGAGCGGGCCAGGGAGCGAGCACAGCGGTTCAGTGAGGGGGCCTTGCAGGTTCTGGTTGGCGCGGTGGAGTGCAGGCGATCTATCCTGTTTCCGGACAGTGGCAGGAAGCCGCTGCCCAACGACTATCGCAAAGCTTGGAGGGAGGTGGCTCACAGAGTGACCTCCAGCAGCATGGTGCCTAGGACCCCTGTGCAATGCAGGAAGAAGCTCAACGACCTCACTTGGGTCGTCAGGGTGAGTACCCTTCTCAGTATCCTCTTCATCCCTGCATGTCCACCTGACTTTATGGCCAAAGGGTCCTGAAAGCCCCAATGCCCAGCCCTCATCCAACACCTATGGGCCTTTCATGAAACTCACACACACATTCAGCACTTTACACACTGTAAGGGCTAATCGACCATGGGAGGCAGTGCAGCCAAGATCAGGGCTTCACACTGTAAGGGCTATTCCACCATGGGAGGCAGTGCAGCCAAGATCAGGGCTTCACACTGTAAAGGCTATTCCACCATGGGAGGCAGTGCAGCCAAGATCAGGGCTTCACACTGTACTCAGAGCCCGTCCTTTCTCTTGCAGGGCAAGCTGGCCCATAACAGGAGGCAGCAGCAACGGACCGGGGGAGGCCGGCCTCACCTTCAAGCCCTCACCAATCTGGAGCAGCGAGTCCAGCGGATTATGGCAGGCCGGATGATTGGCCCCGTCGCCACTGGAGATGCCGACCCCGTTCTGGACAGCAATGGTAAGGTCATCACCTTTTTGACCTCTCCCCTTCCACTTGTGCCTCACACCAGCATCCTTTGCCACTATCGAACAAATACAGTGCATTGCAGCACTCATGCCTCCCTCGCTGCCGCCCTGTCCTCACGCTAAAGCAACTCTGGTACCTCCCTGCTTTCAGATACTGATTCGCCAGGTGAGGAGGCGGGCCCTCAAGCTGCCACTGTGAGTGACTCTGAAGGCGAGGAGGAAGAGGAAGCTGGACCATCAGTGCCACCCTCAGCCGAGGCAGCCCATGGCCATAATGGGGACACGTCTTCCCTGGAGGGGAGCAGGGGGGAATGGTCTGAGGAGGGTGAAGCTCCGGGGCCCAGCGGGCTGCAGCAACGCGGGGGGGGGGGGTAGGGATGCTCAACGGCCTTCTCCCCGGAAGGAGAGTCTGGCCTCGAGTCCTGCTACAGTGAGCGCAGAAGAGGTGCGGCTCCTCGCTGAAATGAGCGCCCAGGCGGAGCACAGGCACACTGAGCTCATGGCTGCAGTGGCAAGGATGCCCGAATCCATTGAGTCACTGGCAAGGAGTGTCCAGGATTTCGGCGCAGCACTGGCAAGGAGTCTGCAGAGCTTCGGCGCAGCAAAGGCAAGGAGTCTCCAGGACTTCGGCGCAGCACAGGCGGCATCCACGCAAGTGCTTAGTGGTGCAATGCAGTCAGTGGCTGGTCTGATGCAGACGCAGATTGAGGCCACACGAGCACTGACTGCTGCCACCCTCGCTGGATTGGGCATGAATCACCGGGGCCCCCGCCGCGCCGCAGCAGGCCAGCAGTCTGTGCCTCAGCAGATTGCTCCGCGTGCTGCAGTGCTGCCCCGTGGGAGTGCCAGTGTGTCGTCTGACCAGGGAGTGGCTGTCCTCTGTCAGGATGGCAGCATTCCTGCTGCCAACACTGTCACTTCTCCACTGCAGCTGCCACCACCTGTAGGACAGACTGCTGCCGCCCATGCAGCGTTGGAGCAGTCAGCAGCCGGGCCCTCCAGGCCCAGAGCTGGTCCAGGCCGTACCTCAAGGGCATCTGCTGACTCAGTTTCTGACACTCAGCAGCCTTCCCCCAGCCTTGCTGCAGCCACTGGGGTCCCATTGCTGAGGAGCTGCAGGGTGGGAAGGGGCCAATCTCACAAGTGAAGCAGATCACCCTCGAAGGGCAAAAAGTAGGAGGTGTGGCAAAATGCGGTTACATTTTTTATTGAAGGCCGAGGATCGTGGTCATTTTTTGTTTACTCTTTTGTTCATTGTCTCCAGGTTGTGAGAGCCAGTTATGTGTCTGACTACTTTTTTGGGGGTTTCTCTCTATTACTTTGTCATGCGGGAAGGGCACACAGTTTGTTAAATAAAGAAGTGTCTTTATTCAGAATGTGCATGTTTGCTCTTTGAACTATTTGTTGCCTTGACCGGCTAAGGGGTTGCGGAACGGTTCCATTCATGTTCTTTCAATGGCAGAAGCCATTCCCTCAGAGGGGGCCTAGAACTGACTTGCAATAAGCCGCTGACGGACGGCCCTTGCACTTTGTGCCTCCCTCCCGTCTTGGTGCTCCTCCTCCTCCTCTGCTGGTGCTCCAATGTCTGGTGGCAGTGGCTGAGTCCTGAGGATTGCCAGGTTATGCAGCATGCAGCACACTACAACGAAATGGGAGACTCGCTCAGGTGAGTACTGAAGGGCTCCCCCGGAATGGTCCAGACAGCGGAACCGTTGCTTGAGCACGCCGATTGTGTGCTCAGTGATGTTCCTGGTCGCTTGATGGCTCTCATTGTATCGTTCTTCAGCGGGGGTGCTGGGCGCACGGAGCGGGGTCATCAGCCAGGTGCACAGAGGATAGCCCTTGTCCCCAAGAAGCCAGACTTCTGGGTGAGCCGGGGCCTTGAAAAGGCCTGCCACAGAAGTCTGGCCCAGGATGAAGGCGTCGTGGCTGCTGCCTGGAAAGCGGGCATTGACAGCGAGTATCAGCTGTCTGTGGTCACACACCAACTGGACGTTCAACGAATGGAACCCCTTCCGGTTGCAGTAATCCTCGGCATTCTCTTGCGGCGCGCGCAAAGCCACATGCGTGCAGTCAATGGCGCCCTGGACCATGGGGAAGCCCGCTATTCTTGCAAATCCCAGTGCGCGCTCTTGCTGCTTGTCCAGGGTCATGGGGAAGGAAATGTACTGACGTCTCCTTTTAAAGAGGGCATTCGTGACTTGACGAATGCAGCAATGCACCACGAACTGGGAGATATTGGCAATGTCCCCAGTAGCGGATTGGAAGGAGCCGGTGGCATAGAAGTTGAGAGCCACTGTGACCTTCACTGCCACCGACAGAGACGTCCTGCTCCTCAGCTGAGGCTGCAGATCTGGCTGAAGCAGGTGGCAGAGCTCAGTGACCACTTCCCTGCTGAATCGCAGCCTCCGAAAACACTGCTCCTCAGACATGTTGAGGTATGAGAACTGTTGGCGGAAAACCCTGGGACGGTAAGGTCTTGTGTGCTGCCGCCTGTTGGCCCTCCTCCGTCTGGCCATGATTGGCACTCTCTCTCGGCGTCTCTGTGCCCTCTCAATGTAATGGAGAAGCCCGATGTTTCCACCCATTGCAGCCCCCATAGTATGTGGCCACTCAAGGTTATGCCAGTGAAAAAGCAAGCCAACTACAAAGTTCTGGGCTAAAGCCAGAAGCACCTCTGCGAGCGCTGACTCAATGCAGAAACCTCTCTCCCTTTGTCTCTCTGCAAATCTCTCTCTCTCTCTCACAGAAGGAGTGGTCCAAAAATGGCTACCACAAAGAAGCCAGGAAGAGCCCCCTTTAAATAGCGCCCCCCCAGCCCCACAGCGACTGGGAACCGTTCCAGTCAACCAGTCGCTGGGAGCGCCAGGCAGAAAGGAGGGGGGCGCCACTGAATTTCCGGTTCGGGGCGTCCCAAGGGCGTTGCACCATGAAATGACGTCAGGAGCTGCGTGCGCAGCTGAGCGGGCGTTGCGGTTTTGCGCCACCGCTAAATGTCCGCTCAATTTCACGAGAGGTGCAGGTCTCGCCGCGCCTGGGCGCTAGCCGCCTCGCGCCCCACTTATCGCCCTCTTAAGGCGTTAACGGGTGGCGCAAACAACTGAATTTCTCCCCCAGTATGTCTTTTATTAATAATATTAGAAATGTGTTCATAGTATCGTGTATTTCTCTGAATCATGGCTATTCCTTCACAAGATTAGCTATGAAAAAGGACAGGGAGCAACCTAGAGTAAAAATACATAATTGAGGAAGGCAAATTTCAGTGGTTTGAGAATGAACCTAGAATCAAAGATTGGCAGGCAAAACTGTAATCGAACATTGGGCTGCCTTTAAAGAGGAGATTGTTCGGGTACAGCCGAGGTATATTCTCATGAGGGGGAAAGGGAGGGCAACTAAAGTCAGAGTTCCCTGGATGACAAAAGAGATATAGAGTAAGGTGAAGCTGAACAAGAGCTCGTATGACAGATGTCAGGTTGAGAATGCAAGTGAAAATCAGGCTGAATATAGAAAGTTCAGAGGGGAAGTGGAAAAAAAAATATGAGGGGCAAAGAGAGAGTATGAAAATAGATTGGCAGCTAACATACAAGGGAATTCAAAGTCTTCTACAGGCATATAAATAGTAAAAGGCTAGTAAGAGGAGGGGCGGGGCCAATTAGGGACCAGAAAGGAGACCTACGCATGGAGGCAGAGGGCATGGTTGAGGTACTAAATGAGTACTTTGCCTCTGTCTTCACAAAGGAAGAAGATGCTGCCAAAGTCATAGTGAAAGAGGAGGTAGTGTAGATACTGGATGAGATAAAAATTGATAAAGAGGAGGTGCTAGAAAGGCTGTCTGTACTTAAAGTTGATAAGTCACCAGGACCAGATAGGGGCTGCATCCTATGATGCTGAGGGAAGTTAAGGAGGAAATATCGGTGGTACTGGCCATAATCTTCCAGTCCTCCTTAGATATGGGGGTGGTGCCAGAGAACTGGAGAATTGCAAATGTTACACCCTTGTTCAAAAAAGGGTGTAAGGATAAACCCAGCAACTACAGGCCAGTCAGTTTAACCTCAGTAGTGGGGAAGCTTTTAGAAATGATAATCAGGGACAATGTTAACAGTCACTTGGACAAGTGTGAATTAATTAAGGAAAGCCAGCACGGATTTATTAAAGGCAAATCATGTTTAACTAACCTGATCGAGTTATTTGATGAAGTAACAGAGAGGGTTGATGAGGGCACTACGGTTGATGTGGTGTATATAGATTTCCAAAAGGTGTTTTGATAAAGTGCCACATAATAGGCTTATCAGCAAAGTTGAAGCCGAAGGATTGAAAGAGACAGTGGCAGCATGGATATGAAATTGGCTAGGTGACAGGAAACAGAGAGTGGTGGTGAACGGTTGCTTTTTGGACTGTAGGAAGGTATACAGTGGTGTTCCCCAGGGGTCGGTACTAGGACCACTGCTTTTCTTGATATATATTAATAATTTAACTTGGGTGTACAGGGCACAATTTCAAAATTTGCAGATGACACAAAACTTGGAAGTATTGTGAACAGTGAGGAGGATAGTGATAGACTTCAAGAAGACATAGACAGGCTGGTGAAATGGGCGGACACGTAGCAGATGAAATTTAATGCAGATAAGTGCGAGGTGATACATTTTGGTAGGAAGGACGAGGAGAGGCAATATAAACTAAAGGGTACAATCCTAAAGCGGGTGCATGAACAGGGAGACCTGGGGATATACGTGCACAAATCATTGAAGGTGGCAGGACAGGTTGAGAAAGCGGTTTAAAAAGCATACGGGATCCTGGGCTTCATAAATAGAGGTATAGAGTACAATAGCGTGGAAATTATGATGAACCTGTATAAAACACTGGTTTGGCCTCAACTGGAATATTGTGTCCAATTTTGGGCACCGCACTTTAGGAAGGATGTGAAGGCCTTTAGAGAGGGTGCAGAAAAGATTTACGAGAATGATTCCAGGGATGAGGGATTTCAGTTACGTGGATAGACTAGGGAAGCTGGAGTTGTTCTCCTTAGAGCAGAGAAGGTTGAGAGGAGATTTGATAGAAGTGTTCAAAATCATGAGGGGTGTAGACAGAGTAGATAGAGAGAAACTGTTCCCATTAGCAGAAGGGTCGAGAACCAGAGGACACAGATTTAAGGTGATTTGCAAAAGAACCAAAGGCGACGTGAGGAAATTTGTTTTTGTGCAGCGAGTGGTTAGGATCTGGAATGCAATGCTGAAAGGGTGGTACAGGCAGACTCAATCGTGGCTTTCAAAAGGGAATTGGATAAGTACCTGAAGGAAAAACATTTGCAGGGCTACGGGGAAAGGGTGGGGGCGTGGGACTAGAGGAAGTGCTCTTGCAGAGTAGCGGCACGGGCTCGATGGGCCGAATGGCCTCCTTCTGTGCGGTAACCATTCTATGATTCTATGACGATGCTATGATCTGTGGGTACTGAACTAGACTGAGCAAAAGAAGGAGGGTGATAATTAGGGCGGCGGTCAAGTGAACAACTGGTAAGCAGGGCAGATAAGCTAGAGAGTTAAGCCAGGCTGAGCCAAGGAAGGGTAGAACAAAGTGCACCAGAGTCCAGAAAATGTAGTGTAGTTATCAAGGAAGTGAAGAGGAATAATCAAGACACACAAATTATACTTCGGTACTGCATACCAGATTGGCATCTGTAATATATGTCTGTGTAATTTCTTTATTTCCATATTTTACTTGGTGAATTTTTATATATAAAAGTAGCTCCAAAAATGAGGAAGAAACTACAGAAACAAAGATAATATTTTTATGAAAAACTGAAAATCTGATCTGATTTGAAAATATTGACCCCCTGTGAAATTGTCAGATTTATGTTCACTAGGTGGTTTCTGTTTTTGGAGTCAGAATACAAAATAACTAAGGAGGGTGTAAATTTCCATGATTCAGTGATTGTATCATGTCTGTGATGTGAGCAACAGCCACTTGATCTGGCCACATAGTGGAAACGAGACCATGTTGTCATGGAACCTAACCCTCCCACAACATTTATATACCTATATACAGGCAGAGGTCATTTTGGTAAGACGTGTGGGCAGTATTGACACACTGCTCTTTTGAAAAGTGCAGTATAGTTTATATATTCATAATATAAATAAACACTGCATCTAGCACATTGCACCAGACGTCACATTTTCTTACAAAGATAACAACAACTTGCATTTATATAGCACCTTTAACATAGTGAAATGTTCCAAGGTGCTTCACAGGAGCGTTATCAAATAAAATTTGACACCGAGCCACATGAGATATTAGTACAGCTGACCAAAAGCTTGTTAAAGAGGCAAGCTTTAAGGAGTGTCTTAGAGGAGAGAGGTAGCAAGGTGGAGAGGTTTAGGGAGGGAATTCTAGAGTTTAGGGCCTAGGCAAGGCCTCCAATCGTGGAGTGATTGAAATCGGGGATGCACAAGAGGCCAAAATTGGATGAGCACAGAGATCTCGAAGGCTTGTAGGGCTGGAGGAGGCTACAGAGACAGGGAGGGACAAGGACAGGGAGGGATTTGAAAACACAGATAAGAATTTTAAAATTGAGGTGTTGCCAGTGTAGGTCAGCGAGCACAGGGGTGATGGTGAACGGGACTTGGTGTGAAACAAACAAAATACTTCCCACAGGGGCGTGGGGTGACGCAGGGCTCGCCCATCTCACCGACACTCTTTAATATTTACATAAATGAATTGGCAAAACTACTTGAACAATCTACAGCACCCGGCCTCACCCTATATGAATCCAAGGTTAAATTCCTCCTCTATGCAGATGACCTGATTCTGCTGTCACCAACTAAGGAGGGTCTACAGCAGAACCTGGATCTGCTGGAGTCGTTCTGCCAGACCTGGGCCCTGACAATAAATCCCCAAAAAACCAAAGTCCTTGTGTTCCAGCAAAGATCCAGACATCAGGGACCCAAAATAAATTTCACACTAGGAACAACCAAAATTGAACAAACCACTAACTACACATACTTGGGCTTAAAAATCAGTTCTACGGGAAATTTTCATCTGGCTGTGAATGAACTGAAAGAGAAAGCAAGAAGGGCTTTCTATGCCATTAAAAAATCAATCCAAATAGAAATCCCAATTAGCATTTGGCTCAACATTTTTAAATCAGTAATTGAACCAATTGCACTCTATGGCAGTGAGGTGTGGGGACCGCTTACACAACAAGAATTTGCAAAATGGGACAAACACCCAATTGAGATCCTACATGCAGAATTCTGTAAAAGTATCCTCCAGACTCAAAGGAAAACCGTAAACAATGCATGCAGGGCAGAACTAGGCCAATATCCATTAATAATCACTATCCAAAAAAGAGCCACCGAATTTTGGAAACACCTAAAAATGAGCAACCCCCACTGCTATCATTACGAAGCCCTGAAATGCCAAGAGAGGACCATAAAGCGAGGACTCAGTGAAGTAACTACTAACACTACTAACAATAACCAGCCCCAGGACAGTGACAGCGTAACACAAAGAATTCGACCCAACACAACCGTCACTAAGCAAAAGGAAAAATATCTGTCATATTGGGCAGAAACAACAAAAACCCAAAACAAACTCAATTGCTACTTGGCCCTAAACAGACAATACAACATGGCTGATTACCTGACCATGGTAAAGGATAGCAAACTGAGAAAAACCTTGACAATGTACAGACTTAGCGAACATAGCCTGGCGATCGAAAAAGGTAGACACAGGCAGACCCGGCTACCAAGAGAGGACAGGATATGCTCTCACTGCAGTCAGGGAGTGGTGGAGACAGAGATGCACTTCCTCACAGCTTGTAGAAAATATCAGGGCATAAGGGAGAATTTCTACCCAAAATTCACAAAAATATGCCCGGAATTCAGAAATTTGAATGACGACCAAAAACTCCCATACCTACTAGGGGAAGAGAGAAATTGTGTAACCTTAGCGGCACACTATGTTACAGCTTGCCATAAACAGAGGGACAACCACTAAATATAAGAAAAGAGTACATACAAATTATTATGAATGTATATTTATACACTCAGGGATATATCTGTTTATACACTGTATGGATAGATCTGTGTTTATGTGTTCAACCATGAATGTTTTTCGAGGCTTTGGCAACATAAGATGTACCTTGTCATGCCAATAAAGCGATTTGAATTGAATTGAATTGAATTGAGTTAGGATACGGGCAGCAGAGTTTTGGATGAGCTCAATTTATGTAGGATGGAAGATGGGAGGCCGACCAGGAGAGCGTTGGAATAGTCAAGTCTAGAGGTAACAAAGGCATGGATGAAGGTTTCAGTAGCAGAAGAACTGACGCAGAGGCGGAGTCGAGCGATGTTACGGAAGTGGTCTTGGTGATGGAGCGGATATATGGTTAGATTCTCAACTCGGTGTCAAATACAATTACATGTAAGTGGAAAGTTTGTTTCCACTGGTTGGTGAAGTCATAAAAAAGGGCATAAACTCAGGATGAAAATCTTCTTTTCCACCCTCCCAGAACCCTGGGTCTAACTATCTAAAAGAGAAATGGATAAGTACTTGAAAAGAAGAATGCAAAAGGAATTGGGGAAAGCGCAGAGAAATTGGATTAATGTAGATAGTTCCATTTGAAGAGCTGGCACCAGCAGAGGTGGACCAAATGGCCTCCTTCTGTGCTGTGATTTCTACAATTCTATGATACAAAACTAGTTAAAATAATTTTTAATAATTGTACTGGTCTTTCCCCCGTGTTGCAGGAGGGGAGAGTGCAGAACACAAGGGAGAGGGAGAGGACTGGAGGTGGTCCTCCACCGATTTCCCAGTTGACAGCTGCAGAGTAGGAAGGGCTGGAGATCAGTGGCGTTTTGGCATCCCTGACCATCAGAGATGGAGAGATTGGGACCTCTCAGCTACCTGGTGACAGAATTAAATATCAGTGATCCACGAGTGAAATATGATCATCTTCATAATGATTAGTTGCAATATTCATGCTTACAGCAGCAGTCAGTGGACTCCCGGACGACTAATCCTCATAGAAGCTGATTCCTTCTGAGGATGCACCGTCACAGGACTCATGCTTACCATACAAGAGCTCAGATAGACGCACTTCAGTGGATCCAGCTAGGTAGTTAGTTGGGATTTCACCTGGTGACTCACAGTTCATAAGTGAGCAAGAGCAGACAGTGGTGGTAGGGACAGCTGTGGAGAGTCCGCATTGGAGGGCACAGCCCTCTCCAAACTCTGCTGGACACAGATGCTGTACCCTGGGGGCCATCGCTGAAAAGGATTATCATTGAGGGGCAGCAGGATATCTGTGACGTACTGGCAGGCCTTCCACGCACACTGTCCACAATTGTAGAGAGAATGGGGGCGTCCAGCTCCATAGAAACATAGAAGATAGGAGCAGGAGCAGGCCATTTGGCCCCTCGAGCCTGCTCCGCCATTTAATGAGATCATGGCTGATCATCCAAATTCAGTACCCTGTCCCTGCTTTCTCCCCATATCCCTTGATCACTTTAGCCTTAAGAAATATATCTAACTCCAACTTGAATATATTTAATGAATTGGCCTCAACTGCCTTTTGTGGTGGAGAATTCCACAGGTTCACCACTCTCTGGGTGAAGAAATTCCTCCTCATCTCTGTCCTAAATGGCTTACCTCTTATCTTTAGACTGTGACCGTGGAGTCGGGATTGGAGGCGTGCGGGGGGTTAAATTCCCGAAATCGGGGGTCCTGACCCCATCCCGCCCCCAACCCGCCTCCATGCCAATTTCAAAGGAGGTGGGTACCCGCCCCGCACTGGGACCCGCCTACCCGAGGCGGGAAGGGATTAGTGCCAATTAACTGCCTGTTAACAGGTAGTTAACAGGCAGTTTTTAGCCTAATCCCTATTTTTAAGGTTGAAGTGTGGGAATCCCGACAGCTCCAAACCACGCCAAGTTGGAGGAGTCAGGCCGTCGGGTTGAAGGGCTTGGAGGGGTCGAGATGTCGGTGTTCAGGTGAGTGATGTGTGCATGAGTGCAAAGGTAAGTGTGTTTGGTGTGTCTAAAGTGATTAAATAAGTTTTACATACATTTTCTTACCTTTACAGCCTTCCTTCCTTTAGGTTCGGGGAGTCCCTCATCTCACCGGTGCAGAAAGCAGAATCAAAAGTGACAGTCTGCAGCTTTCTGTGCAGGAGAGATTTCTAACTGAGTCTGTGGAGAAGGATTCATGTTAGAAGTAAGACTGTCAGTGTTTGACAGCTTTAAACAGTTGTGAAACACTGATATTTCATCTGTCAAAACCTCTTGACAGATGAAATTTCAGTCTGTGACATCACCTGTTGCCAGGTGGCCCTTAATTGGCCTGCTAAGCCCGCTGGGCGGGCTCAACAAGGTCAATCAAGTTAAGATCGCGTGGATTGGCCGCATCTCGATGGAGGCGGGACTACAACCCCGAAAGTTGTAGTCCCGCCTCCAACCTGACTTCTGAATGAAAATCCAGCCCTTCAAGTCTTTGATGTAGATTAAAAACTGTAATGGTCCCAACACTGAGCCCTGGGGCACCCCACTCAGTATTTCTCCCTACTTTGACTTTACCCCTCTAACCAGTACCTCATGTTTTCTACATTTCATCCAGTGGTCCGTACTCAAGCTTTGCACCGAATCCCCAAAACTTTGAGTTTAATTAGTAGTTTTTCATTTTGCTTTTTACGAAGAATAGAACAATCTAACATCCTCATTCTTTTTATTCATCAGCTCTCTCAAGACAAAGAAACAAGATTTCAAATGAGAATCGGAGAGAAGATGTGAGATAAAAGCCAGACTAAATGTCTGCCGCAACATCACTCCCGTATTTTCATGGAAGTATCAGCAAAAAGGCCTGTGAAGTTTTATTTGCAGCAAATGGGATAGATGGAAGTTATTTAGTGCGAGAGAGTGAGACGATCCCTGATGCTTTATGCCTCAGTGTCTAGTAAGTACTGGTGTGATAAACATGTCGTTTTGTTTGCAGATCTAATTTTTACTGAAAGTCAAAAAAATAACATAAATAGTCAAAAGATTTCTTTCAGCAAAGCATCTGATGGCTATAAATTTCCAAATGGGGTCAGACAACTGCGGCCAAGCCTCAACTCATGTATATACACACACTAGGTAGCGATCAGGAATGAGAACACTAACCACTTTTCCCTTTCTAATAAAGGGGCACTATGGCTAAGTGTAGTACCCATACCAACACCCCAGCTGAGACCAGCTAATTCAGCATTGGGGATCAAACCTGGGATCTTTCTGCTCTATTACTGTCACTCTCTGTTACTGTCACTTTTTAATTACTTGTATCTTAGTTGCGTAACAATTCTATTCCTTAGAATTAATTAATAAGTAAGTGGACTGAAGTTTCTATTTTGTGTTTCCTCTAGGATTCATTTTACTTCAACATAAATTTATTAATGATGCTGGTGGAGATTGAGAGTTGATAATACAGTGAATTATATCAGACTGCTTTAAAAGAGCAAATAAATCATACTCATTCCGATCAACTATTCTTTTTTTTGAAATGATAGACTTTAAAATATATTTTGTTGCAATTATTACTAATGTTCTTTGGTGGAAATGCTTTTGTGTGGAAGTGTAAATTAGTGTGTGATGATGGTGGTGAATGCTGTATACATTTAGGGGAAGGAAGTCTGTTAGTCTGAAAAAAATCCACAACAGGCACTCATTATCAGGCTTGTAGTGTGAATGGCTTAAGGCTGCAGTATGAGTCAGGTGAGAATTTATAATGGCTGCAAGGGGTTTATGGGATGCCGGAGCTTAAGAATTTTAGGCTATATTTAAGCTGTAGTGTTGGGACAAAGTGGTTTCACTAACGTTATCGTGTAAATGTGGCCTAGGTCTGGAGTCAGACCTCACTTGATACTGAAGCAAAGATTTCAGACTCTTGGATGAGAAAATCTCATTCCAATTCATTCTTGAGCCAGGTGGGGCCTCAAATCTGGATTTACATGACACAAGGTTAGCATAAACTTGTAATGGTAGAAATTGTGAGACTCTGTTGGTGGTGTAGAGACTCACTAGGCTAGGGTGACCATATTTTCTAAACTGAATCTGGGGTCACACAGGGTGGGAGCACAGCAAAGCAGCCAGGACGGAAAATGTAGGTTGCGCAATGCAGCGAGGCAATTTTTTTTAGCAGCCTACAATTTAACAGTTGCACATAAACACTACAAATGTAAAACAAATGTGCACATAACTACCGTGGATGTGACATCACACTATTGAAGCGCATTCAGACCCTTGACTCCGCCCCCCCCTTTGCCGATGACTGAGGTCACACCTGACCCCTCCCTCCCAGTGACTGAGGTCACACCTGACCCCTCCCTCCCAGTGACTGAGGTCACACCTGACCCCTCCCTCCCAGTGACTGAGGTCACACCTGACCCCTCCCTCCCAGTGACTGAGGTCACACCTGACCCCTCCCTCCCAGTGACTGAGGTCACACCTGACCCCTCCCTCCCAGTGACTGAGGTCACACCTGACCCCTCCCTCCCAGTGACAGGTCACACCTGACCCCTCCCTCCCAGTGACTGAGGTCACACCTGACCCCTCCCTCCCAGTGACTGAGGTCACACCTGATCCCGACATCCCCCACCCCCCGTGACTGAGGTTACATCTGACCCCTCCCTCCCAGTGACTGAGGTTACACCTGACCCTCCCCCCTACATGTCTAGGATTAGCCCGCCTGCCCTTCCCCCTGTGACTGGGCCCTTCCCTGTGGCCTCTCCCTTACCCACTCCGGTTGCCATGCTCCCAGGCACTTCCGGTGCCGACAATCCAGCAGCACAAGCCCAGCTGGAAACTCAAACAACAACCGGCACATGTGCAGAAAGAGCATCCAGTCGCGCATGCGCAGTGAGTCACTCTGGCCATTGTACAAGTTGTTGTTTAATTTAGCCTTAGAGCCACAAACTGACAGCTCTGGGGGGTACACTCACTGCCCAGGGGTACCTCGGGGATGAGTTTGTGAACCAGGCACTCTTCCAGGGACATTGTTTGCCCGAAGACACAGCACCTCACCTGGGAACTGTCCCCGGAAAACGGGGACGTATGGTCACTGTGTGGGGTGTAGAATAAGGGCAATGGTTTTGCCACCCTATATCCCGCCTGCGCTTGTATCTAATGAAACTCTGCACTTACAGCAGAGTCTCAGGCAGCAATTTCTGCCGAGTAATGTTAATGGTCTCTTACAATTTCCAAGTACAAAAGGATATCTCTGTACGGGTGATACAATTCACCCAACACCAGTTCTATTATGGAGCTTATTTTGCAGTTTGGTAATCAATATGGTGCAATGATACTCAGACAATATCTTTCATTCTTTTTAGCTTTAAGAGAACTGTATACACTTACAGAATTTTAAAAAACCATCAAGGACGTTTTGTGGTTCAGGTAAGAATGCAATTAAAGCTATTTGATCTGCCACAGTGCTTTTCATTATATTATCTAGCACAGAAAATGATTTTTAAAAGACATGAGAGACAATTTTCGGATTGTTCACCAGAATCACCCAAAATGCACTTGAGGTGCAAAGTTAGCTCCAAGGAGATCAAGGCTACCCTTTTGAGCTCAGGCTCACGACATTTCACCGACTACTGCAAATAGCTGCCCGTGCACATAAATGAAATCTAGTCCCTTGTGTTAAAGGATTACAGAGGCATTCCTGGTCGCATTTATATCAATGTGCCTGCTTTATCCATGTGATCGTATTCTTTAGAATCTGGTTTCTGAACCAGTTGCTTCTCCAGCTGTAAGGATGATAGTTTTGTGATCAGTTCACTAAATTGGCTCTGAGTCACTCTCCCTAAATATTGAAGAGCTAATGTAATAAAAACAATAAATGTAATAAATTAATTTTGCATTTTCATTTTATTCAGCAATAGATAAAAATATTTAGATATAGATTTGTACAGTTTATGTTTGGTACACTTTAAAATTGGAACTTTTTTACTACTGAAACAACATAATGTAGTCAGGCTTGTTTATATTTAAAATAACAACAGAAAACGCTGGAAAAACTCAGCAGGCCAGGCAATATCCGTGGAGAGAAACAGAGTCAACGTTTCAGGTCGAAGACCCTTCGTCAGAACTGAGAAAAAAAAGCAGGAAATGAAACAGATTAAGAAGCAAGTTAGGGGGCTGGGAAATGGGGGAGGGGATGAAAGAACAAAAGGGAAGGTCTGGGAGGGGTGAGGAGACATTAAGAGATATTCAAGGCGAGACGAGATAGTAATAGGACAAGTAAAGAGACTTGAATATCTCTAAATGTCTCCTCACCCCTCCCAGACCTTCCCTTTTGTTCTTTCATCCCCTCCCCCATTTCCCAGCCCCCTACTTGCTTCTTAATCTGTTTCATTTCCTGCTTTTTTTTCTCAGTCCTGATGAAGGGCCTTCGACCTGAAACGTTAACTCTGTTTCTCTCTCCACGGATGTTGCCTGGCCTGCTGAGTTTTTCCAGCGTTTTCTGTTGTTATTTCGGATTTCCAGCATCCGCAGTATTTTGCTATTATTTATATTTAAACTTCGTTGAATTGTCAGATGTCAAACCACAGATGCTATGTGGTGTTGAACATCTAAGATATATGTCACTCATAAGTATTTACATTTGGTCTCTATTCATCCATCTATACATCTGTGCATCTTTGTCTTTAGCTTATGTATATATGCAAGTGTGTGGGGGGTTGGAGGGAAATCCTCCCTGTTTGGCACTCTAACAAACCTTCTCCAGAGGACAGAAATGTAGCATGTCTAGTTGGAGCTGGTGGTTAGGCTCAAATTTGTGTATTGTATCATCAGTACTCAGGATTCAGCTGATCAGATCTATTCTCTTGTCTTAAAGTGTAAACTATTGGTCTCAAACTAATGTTAGATTATGTACAGTGGGTGGTACAGTGCATAGTACACTGTCCTTTAACCTCTAAGACATGGACTAAACTACAGACCGGACTGATGGACTACAATCTATTAGCCTGCTGCAAGAGTACAATGCAAAATTAATTGAGTTTTAATTGAAATCCTAGTGGGTGTGGACCCATAGCACCAAACTGTACCTAAATTAGGAGAGCTGCATATTATTATTACTGGATATTATTACTGTGGGCAGGGTCTGGGGCGGGCGACATCGGTGGTGGGTCCCGACCCCGCTGCTGGCTCCATCCCACTGTGTAGAATGATTTTCCCCTGATAGGGCATGTTAAGCCCGCCCAGCGCATTTCCTGGTCCAATTAGAGGAAGCGGGTCTGGCGGCGTCATTTCATGACGCATCATCAACTGGGTTCCTTAAGGGACCATGGCCAACTGTATTTTGACATTAGTGCTGTCAGTGTTCTTCTTCTTCTTCTTAGGCAGTCCCTCGGAACCGAGGAGGACTTGCTTCCACATTAAAAATGAGTTCGCAGGTGACTGATGAGTCCAATGCGGGACCTACAGTCTCTGTCACAGGTGGGGAAGACGGTGGTTGAAGGGGCGGGTGGGTGGGGTGCTTGGGTTGACGTGCGCTCCTTGCGCTGCCTGCGCTTGGCTTCCGCTTGCTCCTGGCGAAGAGATTCGAGGTGTTCGGCGCCTTCCCGGATGCTTCTCCTCCACTTTGTGCAGTCTTGGGCCAGGGATTCCCAGGTGTCGATGGGGATGTTACACTTTTTCAAGGAGGCTTTGAGGGTGTCCTTGAAGCGTTTCCTCTGCCCACCTGGGACTCTCTTGCCGTGCCGGAGCTCTGAGTAGAGCGCTTGTTTTGGGAGTCTCATATCGGGCATGCAGACAATGTGACCCGTCCATCGGAGCTGATTGAGCGTGGTCAAAGCTTCGATGCTGGGGATGTTGGCCTGAGTGAGAACACTGACGTCGGTGCGCCTATCCTGCCAATGGATTTGCAGGATCTTGCAGAGGCAGCGTTGGTGGTACCTCTCCAGTGCTTTGAGGTGCCTGCTGTACATGGTCCATGTCTCTGAGGCATACAACAAGGCTGGTATCACTGCTGCTCTGTAGATCATGAACTTAGTGCCGGGTTTGAGGTCCTGGTCTTCAAACACTCTCTTCCTCAGGCGACCGAAGGCTGCACTGGCACACTGAAGGCGGTGTTGGACTTCGTCGTCGACGTCTGCCCTTGTTGACAGTAGGCTCCCGAGGTATGGAAAGTGGTCCACGTTGTCGAAGGCCTTGTCATGGATTGGATTCAGTGTTCTACAGCACTGAAGTGCTGCAAACACTGACAATGACTGCACAGAGGTGCAGGGCTGCACCCATGTTCTCCCATGCACGCTCACAGGGAGGTCCTCTTCCCTTCCTATGGGTGGAAGACACCTCCCCAGGACACCAACACAGCCTGGTTGCACATTACAGAGGAGGTTACAAGCAGGGATGTCATCTGGAGGACCTGGGTGCAATGGTGCAAATGTTTCAATGATCTCATTAGATCATGAAACGTTAGTACAAAGCCACACTCAACCTCATCCTGCTATGCCTCTCATCACATCCCCATCACTCTGCCTTCCCTACCCTACCCCTGCACATCCTTACTCACCAAGTTACCTTGCACCTCCACCCATCCCTCACTATCTACATTATCACATCCCCATCTCACTAGCCACCCCTTACGCTCACTCTCATCCTAGTGCAATCATACCAACTAACAAAACACAAGGGTAGCCACTTGGGTGTTTTATCCAATGTTCATGTAAAGTTTCTATTTATGTGGTGTCAAACATTAAAACCTTTATTTTCAACAGTTTGCGTTCTTGGACAGATTTGTGTGCACCTTTGGAAATGGCTTAATGAGTTGCAGTGAATGGTGAGACATAACGGTACCCCCCGCAATGGTGATGAGTGTGAAAGGAATGGCTTGGATATTGTAGGAATGCTTTATGGTGTTGATGTGGGGTGGTGCCAACCTGGTGCATCATGTGGCAGCCAGGGTGTACAGCGTCAAGTGAAGTAAATCTGGCCATGGTGAGGCCATCCCTGGCCTCACGGGCAGCAATGTGGTCGGGTGCTGATGTCCTCTGTCCTGTGCAGCATCAGGTGATTGCGGAGAAGGTTGGTGTTGTTGTTGTTGCTGCTGGTGTGCCTGGTGCTGCTGATCGTGGTGGGATTCTGAGGACCAAGGTGAGACAGTATAAAGCGCTGAGAGACCTGACATTGGGAAAGGCGCGTGACTGCGCGTTGCCAGTGGGTTCCCGCCCCGTTGTCAAGAAAAAACACTTTCCCACCCGACCTGCCACCGAGCCCACCCGCTGACCCCCCCTGGGAAAATTCCGGCCATACTGTTTCCCATCACTGAGATCCCTCACCTGAACAAGCATTCACTGAATAAATGTAAATGAGCCTTGAAATAGCGACAAGTAGAATGTAATACTTTCTTTATTGGCCCAGAAATTCGGGTCGGGGGCTTCCCGCGGGTGTACGCCCCCGACCTGCACTTACCTTGCGCACCGGCCGTTGAGCTGTGGGCCCCCGTGGAATTCCGATCCTGGGCCTGCTCCAGCTGCTGGCGCGCAGTACTTGCGTATCCCAGGGGCGCAGTTAGTTCGATGTGTCCCCTGGGATCACGTGGGCCATGGGGAGCCAATCGGAGCAGGGAATGCTCCATTCATAAGTTTGACCGGAAGAGCTGTCAAAAATTGGAAATACGACAGGCCCCAAAACATCACTAAATCTTCAAATAATTTTTTTTTTAAATCACATTTTTAAAATAAACTATAAATTACATGAAATAACTATTTTAAACAATAATTTAAATTTTTGAAAAAAATAATTTAATTTCTAACTGAGCTAAAAATAAACTTACCTTTCTTTAAAATATTTAAAAATAATAAACCTGTGGAAAAAATGTTTTAATTTTAATTAATTCACCACTTAGCTTGTAAAAAGCAGGCCTTACGACTGCTTTTTACATGTCTAACTTCTGGCGACTTACCTTCCCGGGAAAACCTGTAAAAAAAACGTAAGTTTGATACGCGCATGCAGCCTCTCCCGCGCACGCGTTCGAACTCTGAACCCCTTCTTTCAGGGGAACGGAAGTGCCGGTTTCCCGCGCATGCACAGTGCATGCAGGAAACCGGCACTTCCATTGGGCCTACGGGTGAGTACCCCGTGCGTACTCACCCGTGGAGACCCCAATTTCTGGGCCATTATATATAAGGAAAACATTTTATAAAGGATGAACTGTATGAAGGCTTTTTTTTTAACAAGGTAGGGGGAGTCATTATGTGAGTTTCCTACTCGTGAAAGAGGCATAAAAAGGTTGGGAAGCTTATATAGGGAACCTAATGTATTATTTCAATACAAAGCCATGTTAGCTGTAGTTCCTAGTATGTGAATAACAGTCTGATAAGTTGACTATTCAGTGAACATGAATGGCTTGTACTGGTTTTTAATAGGATGCATTGTTATTTTCATTGTACAGGCTGGATATGGAGTTAAAGAAAAGTTCTTCAAAAGTCTGGCTGATTTAATTGCTTACTATAAAAAACCTGGCAGAGGTCTAGTCATTCAATTACAATGTCCTCTGGAAAAAAGCAAAGCTAAGAGCGAGGACCAAGATAATACTTATGAAGGTATGTAGAGATCTTCCAATACTTTTGTTAGTGCTTTTTTTTATCCCAGTTTCTATATCTATATATATAAACGGATACATCTGTCTGTCTGTCTGTCTATCTGTCTGTCTGTCTGTCCTTCGGTGTGTGTCTGTCCGGCTATACACTCGAAAGTTATAGAGCGTACCTACGCGTGCGTTACATCAAAAGAAAGCTTACCATTCCAAAACGGTCGTAAGCGTATTTACGTTTCGGCCGGACAAAAATTGCGCCCGCGGTATCCAAAAAACGTTCAAAATTCCGCTCATTAGCATCTCATTATCCGCTCATTAGCAAGAGAGTGACGTCGAGGTCGACCAATCGTACGCCGGGTTCCTGGCGCATGCGGGTGGGCCCTCCTACAGTCGAGTGACGGGACGATTGACCAATCCTACGCTTTGGTGACCTGACGGTCGACCAATCGGTGCGTGTGTGGGCGGGCCTTATCGTTCTGAACCGATGTGAGTAGCCGCCATCTTGCTTCCATTCTTTTTCCTGCTTTCTGCGTCTTTCTTTTCAATATACATTTCCAGCAAAAAAAAAAGTTGCTTTTAAAACACAAATTGTTTTTAAAAAAAGTTAATTAATTTGTACATCTTTTCTCTAACCTCTATAACTTTCCTACCTTTCACCGTTTTTGTAGGCCTCGAAGCCTCGCCTCCTCCTCCGCACCCACGCCCGAGCTAGGCATCTCCCGGCCCCAGTCAACAAGCGGCCCCGATCGCCGCCACCTTTGTGAAGGCTGGAGGTCAGGGGCGGGGGCGGGCCTCGGGAGATCGGGGGGGCCTTGGGAGATCGGGGGGGCCTCGGGAGATCGGGGTGGGGCCTGGCCTTGGGAGATCGGGGGGGGCGGGCCTCTGGAGATCGGGGGGGGCGGGCCTCGGGAGATCGGGGGGGGCGGGCCTCGGGAGATCGGGGGGGGTGGGCCTCGGGAGATCGGGGGGAGGGCGGGCCTCGGGAGATCGGGGGCGGGCCTCGGGAGATCGGGGGGCGGCCTCGGGAGATCGGGGAGGGGGCGGGCCTCGGAGATCGGGGGGGGCGGGTCTCGGGAGATCGGGGGGGCGGGCCTCGGGAGATCGGGGGGGCGGGCCTCGGGAGATCGGGGGGGGTGGCAGCCTCGGAGATCGGGGGAGCGAGCCTCGGGAGATCGGGGGGGTGCTCGGGCGGACGGGGTACTCCCCTCCCCCCCTTCTCCCCTCTCCCCCCTCCTTCCCCACTACCCCTCCCCCCTCCCCCTTCTTCTCCCCCTCCCCTTCTTCCCCCTCCCTTCTTCCCCCCCTCCCCCTCCCCCTCTTCTTCCCCCTCCCCTTCTTCCCCCCCTCCCCCCTTCTCCCCCTCCCCCTCTCCCCTCTTCCCCCCTCCACCTTCTTCCACCTCCCCCCGCCTTCCCCCTCCCCCTTCTACCCCTTCCCCCCTCCCCCTTCTTCCCCCCCTTCCCCCTCCCCTTCTTCCCCCCTCCCCTTCCTCCCCCTCCCCTTCCTCCCCCTCCCTTCTCCCTCCCCCTTCTCCCCCCTCCCCCTTCTTCCCCCTCCCCCTTTCCCCCCCACCTCCTCCTTCCCCCCTCCCCTCCCCCAGTCGCTCTCTCTCTACCCTCCAGTCGCTCTCTCTTCCCCCAGTCGCTCTCTCTTCCCCCAGTCGCTCTCTCTCTTCCCCCCAGTCGCTCTCTCTCTTCCCCCGTCACTCTCTCTCTTCCCCCAGTCACTTTCTCTCTTCCCCCCAGTCGCTCTCTCTCTTCCCCCCCCCAGTCGCTCTCTCTCTTCCCCCCCCCAGTCGCTCTCTCTCTTCCCCCCAGTCGCTCTCTCTCTTCCCCCCCCCCCCAGTCGCTCTCTCTCTTCCACCCCAGTCGCTCTCTCTCTTCCCCCCCAGTCGCTCTCTCTCTTCAAACAACAACATGCCCTCGAAAAAGCCTCGGCACCGCCGGGCACTCCAGCTAGTCTATCAATCTATATCTATCTATCGATCTATCTATCTATCTATCTATCTAAAAGGATACATCTGTCTGTCTGTCTGTCTGTCGGTCTGTCTGTCCTTCGGTGTGTGTCTGTCCGACTATACACTCTAAAGTTATAGAGCGTACCTACACGTGCGTTACATCAAAAGAAAGCTTACGATTCCGGAACGGTCGTAAGCGTATTTACGGTTTCGGCGAGACAAAAATTGCGCCCGTGGTATCCAAAAAACATTCAAAATTCCGCTCATTAGCATCTCATTATCCGCTCATTAGCATCGAGTGACGTCGAGGTCGACCAATCGTACGGTCGAGCGACCCGACGGTCGACCAATCGCTGCGTGGTGGGGGCGGTTCCTGGCGCGGGCGGGCGGGCACTCCTAGAGTCAAGTGACGGGACGATTGACCAATCCTACACTTCGGTGACCTGACGGTCGACCAATCGGTGCATATGTGGGCGGGCCTTATCGTTCTGAACCGAGGTGAGTCACCGCCATCTTGATTCCAAACTTTTCATTTCTTTTTCCCCGCTTTCTGCGTGTTTCTTTTCAAATCTACATTTCCAGCAAAAAAAAAGTTGCTTTTAAAACACAAATAGTTTTTCAAAAAAGTTAATTAATTTGTAAATCTTTTCTCTAACATCTAGAATTTTCCTACCTTTCACAACCAATCAAAAAAACAACCGTTTTTCTAGGCCTGTAAGCGTGGGCCTCTGTTGCCCAGCCACGCCCGAGCTAGTCACCTCCCGTCGCGCTGAACAAGCGGCTCGCGATCGCCGCCATCTTTGTGAAGGCTGGAGGGGGCGGGCCTGAGCCGAGCGTCGCCACCGCCGCCATCTTAGTAAAGGCGGGTGGGGCAGGAGTCAGCGCGCGCAACTTGAGTCCGGCCGGGCCTCACGCGGTAGGTTGCGCGGCGGCGCCTCTCTCTCTGCTCTTGAAGCCGGCTCGGGCGGGGGGCGGGGCTCGGGAGATCGGGCCTCGGGAGATCGGGGGGGGGGCGAGCCTCAGGAGATCGGGAGGGGGGCGGGGCTCGGGAGATCGGGCTCGGGAGATCGGCGCTCGGGAGATCGGGGGGCGGGGCGCGGAGCTCGGAAGATCGGGCCTCGTGAGATCGGGCCTTGGGAGGGCGGGGCTCGGACATCGGGGGGCGGGGCTCATGGACTACCCCTCCCCCTCTCTCCCCCTCCTCCCCCGTCTCCCCTCCCCCTCCTTCCCCCTCTCCCCCTCCTCCCCCCTCCCCCTCCCCTTCTTCCCCCCTCCCCTTCTTCCCCCCTCCCCCTTCTTCCCCCCTCCCCCTTCTTCCCCCCCTTCTTCCCCCCCTTCTTCCCCCTCCCCCTTCTTCCCCCCTCCCCCTCCCCCTCCCCCTTCTTCCCCCCTCCCCCTCCCCCTCCCCCTTCTTCCCCCCTCCCCCTTCTTCCCCCCTCCCCCCTCCCCCTTCTTCCCCCTCCCCCTTCTTCCCCCTTTCCTTTCCTCCCCCCCTTTCACCCCCTCCCCTTTCCACCCCCTCTGCCTTTCCACCCCCTCCCCCTTTCCTCCCCCGTTCTTCCCCCCTCCCCCTCCTTCCCCCTCCCTTCTTCCCCCCTTCCCCTCCCCCTTCTTCCCCCTCCCCCTTCTTCCCCCTCCCCCTCCCCCTTCTTCCCCCTCCCCCTCCCCCTTCTTCCCCCTCCCCCTCCCCCTTCTTCCCCCCTCCCCCCTCCCCCTCTTCTCCCCCTTCCTCCCCTTCTTCCCCTCCCCCTTCTTCCCCCTTTCCTCCCCCCTCCCCCTTTCCTCCCCCCTTTGCACCCCTCCCCCTTTCCACCCCCTCTGCCTTTCCAACCCCCTCCCCCTTTCCTCCCCCCTTCTTCCCCCTCCCCCCTCCCCCTCCCCCTTCTTCCCCCTCCCCCTTCTTCCCCCTCCCCCTTCTTCCCCCTTTCCTCCCCCTTTCCTCCCCCCCTTTCCTCCCCTTTCCTCCCCCCCTTTCCACCCCCCCTCCCCTTTCCTCCCCCTCCCCATTTCCTCCCCGTCCCCTTTCCTCCCCCTCCCCCTCCCCCTTTCCTTCCCCCCTCCCCTCCCCCTTTCCTCCCCCTCCCCATTTCCTTCCCCTTTCCTTCCCCCCTCCCCCTTTCCTCCCCCTCTCCCCCTCCCCCTTTCCTCCCCCCTCCCCCCTTCCTTTCCTCCCCCCTTTCCTCCCCCCTCCCCTCCCCCTTTCCTCCCCCCTCCCCCTTTCCTTTCCTCCCCCTCCCCCTTTCCTCCCCCTCCCCTCCCCCTTTCCTCCCCTCCCCCTTTCCTCCCCACCTCCCCTCCCCCTTTCGTCCCCCCCTCCCCTCCGCCCCTCCCCTCCCCCTTTCCTCCCCCTCCCCCTTTCCTCCCCCTCCCCTCCCCCTTTCCTCCCCCTCTCCTCCCCCCTTCCCTCCCCCTTTCCTCCCCCCTCTCCCTTCCCTCCACCCCTCCCCCTTTCCTCCCCCCTCCCCCTTTCCTCCCCCCCTCCCCCTTTCCTCCCCCTCCCCCTTTCCTCCCCTCTTCCCCCTTTCCTCCCCCTCCCCTCCCCCTTTCCTCCCCCGCCTCCCCCTTTTCCCCCCTTCCCCCAGTCGCTCTCTCTCTTCCCCTCAGTCGCTCTCTCTCTTCCCCCCAGTCGCTCTCTCTCTTCCCCCCCAGTCGCTCTCTCTTCCCCCCAGTCGCTCTCTCTCTTCCCCCCAGTCGCTCTCACTCTTCCCCCCAGTCGCTGTCTCTCTTCCCCCCAGTCGCTCTCTCTCTTCCCCGTCGCTCTCTCTCTTCCCCCCAGTCGCTCTCTCTCTTCCCCCCAGTCGCTCTCTCTCTTCCCCCCCAGTCGCTCTCTCTCTTCCCCCCCAGTCGCACTCTCTCTTCCCCCCCAGTCGCACTCTCTCTTCCCCCCCTCTTCCCCCCCAGTCACTCTCTCTCTTCCCCCCCAGTCGCTCTCTCTCTTACCCCCAATTGCTCTCTCTCTTCCAACAACAACATGCCCTCGAAAAAGCCCCAGCACCGCCGGGCACTCCAGCTAATCTATCTATCTATATATATAAAAGGATACATCTGTCTGTCTGTCTGTCTGTCTGTGTCTGTCGATCTGTCTGTCTGTCTGTCCTTCGGTGTGTGTCTGTCCGGCTATACACTCGAAAGTTATAGAGCGTACCTACACGTGCGTTATGTCCAAAGAAAGCTTACCGTTCCAGGACGGTCGTAAGTGTATTTACTTTTTGGTCGGACAAAAATTGTTCGTGCGTTATACAAAAAACCTTCAAAATTAAACTCATTATCTGCTAAATAGCATTGATTGACTGACGTCAAGGTCGACCAATCCTGTGCCGTCATGATTGACCAATCCTGCAGTTCAGTCACCTGATGGTTGGCCAATCGGTATGTGTGTGGGCGGGACTAATCGTTTTCATCTCAGGGATCTGGCAGCCATTGCTTCAACTACTTCCAGCTCAAAATCTGCTAATCCAGCTTCGAAAAAGTTAGTATTTCTTTTAAAAATAACTAACAAGATTTACCAAAAACGTTTTATAAGTACTTTCACTTTCATCTTGCAAGGTATTAAAAGGTAGAAATGTTGCCCGGCAGCAGATTCACAGAGGGACACAGAGACAGGCCCGAAAGCCTGGGACTCGATTTAAAATGTTGCCCGGCAGCAGATTCACAGAGGGACACAGAGACAGGCCCGAAAGCCTGGGACTCGATTTAAACCGCCCGGCCCAAAACAGCCCTGGCAACGCGGGGGCCCCCCCAGCTAGTATGCTATAAGCTGATGGCATTATTGAGTACTTCTCTTGCAGTCACTGCCAGACTTCTCATTCTTTTATCCTCCTTCTTTTGCCAGAGCTTTATTGATTTTTTTGGAGGAATTTATGTTATTAATAAATTACTGGAGGGAATAATATCAGATGCATCACTTGAGCTGCTTTGAGGCATCTCCTTTCAACTGGGTACACATTGCATTGACATTAATGCGTTCCTACCCTCTGAGCTGTTGCAAGTGGCATGGATTGCAGAGACCTAAAAAGGAGAATGAAAACAGAATAAAGTAGGAACAAAAAACAGTGTTGCCAGAAATTAGGTAAAAGTAACCTTTAAATGATTTAAACACTCTTTCAATACAATTCCATATTTTGTTATTCATTTTTCTTTTCTTTTGCAGAAGTTGATGATCCTGACTATGTAAATGTTCTCCCTTAATGAAAATGTCTGAAATTGTGGTACAGAAGAACAATCTTTTATTTTCTTAAAGTAACATTGTCATCATAGAAAAGAAATTGGCAAATTTATTTATTTGCCAAAAAAAGTGACATAATTTGTGTATAAGTGCATAGTTGCATTTGCACATGATATGAACATGACATAAAACACACAGCTCCTCCAGCTCTTCTCCCTCCCCAGCAGACAACCTGCATTTAATGTAAATAGTTTTTAACATTTGTAATAGTCATTGATTTTTTAAAAAATTTCTAAGTACAATTTGCTTAAGCAAAATGATTCCATCCCTTGTAAAGCGCTAGGCTTTTGTGTTGACAAGTTCTTCAGAAACGATTCTGTGATGCGAGTGATACTGGTGGAAAATGTATATAAAAAGGTCTTGCTATTTCCATTTGTGTTTCTATGCAAACCTTTCAGTTATGAGTAAAGAAAATTAAGTCATTAAGCCGCAGTGGTCTATAGACATCATAAAATTATTACAGTCATAGCCGTTTATTTGCAACTCACTTAATTCTAAATCCCATTGTAATGCAACCATTTCAAAAGTCCCATTTCCCCCCATACTTCTAATTATGAAATGCTTGTTTTATTACAATTTCATTTATCGCACTTTGCACTTATAAGCAAGTGTGGTGCAGAGAAATCCCACTTTAACAAGACTCGTCACCTTTGAACCTGAGGTTTTCTCCTCTGAATCTGATTGGGTTCGGTGGTCAACGTGCCTGAGAACTAGTTTGACCTGGTTTCCACTGGTTTGTTAGTGTGTGTGGGTGAATCAAGAATGGAAGTCAAATTTACAAATGGCCCAATTTTTAAAAAAGCACCGTGACTTGTCGCTGCACGAGCAAGTAGATGTTTTGAACAGTTTGAAGGAATTGAAGATCCAAAAGCTAGTCGTACAGAAGCATAGCATTTCTGAATCGCAGATTTCTAGAATTGTAAAATGAAAGAGGACGTCTTGAAAGACTGGAAAAGAAATGAGAATCGGGATAAGAAATGGAACTGTGAAAATAAGGCGGCGGATGTTGATGAAGCGCTGCTTAAGTGGTTTAATCACAAAAGAGCTCAGAAATCCAACTTGACGGCTGCCTGTTGAAAGCTAAAGTTAAGATTGTCAAAGGACTCGGTGTAGAATCATAGAATCGTAGCATGGTTACAGCACAGAAGGAGGCCATTCGGCCCGTCGAGCCTGTGTCAGCTCTCTGCAAGAGCACTTCAGCGAGTCCCACTCCCCCGCCCTTTCCCCGAAGCCCTGTAATTTTTTTCCTTCAGGTACTTATCCAATTCCCTTTTGAAAGCCACGATTGAATCTGCCTCCACCACCCATTCAGGCAGTGCATTCCAGACCCTAACCACTCGCTGCGTAAAAAAGTTTTTCCTCATGTCGCCTTTGGTTCTTTTGCCAATCATCTTAAATCTGTGTCCTCTGGTTCTCGACCCTTCTGTCAATGCGAATAGTTTCTCTCTATCTATTCTGTCCAGACCCCTTATGATTTTGAACACCTCTATCAAATCTCCTCTCAATCTTCACTGCTCCAAGGAGAACAACCCCAGCTTCTCCAGTCTATCCACGTAACTGAAGTCCCTCATCCCTGGAAATATTCTTGTAAATCTTTTCTGCACCTTCTCTAAGGCCTTCACATCCTTCCTAAAGTGCGGTGCCCAGAATTGGACACAGTACTCCAGTTGAGGCCGAACCAGCGTTTTATACAGGTTCATCATAATTTCCACACTTTTGTACTCTATACTTCTATTCATGAAGCCCAGCATCCCGTAAGCTTTTTTAACTGCTTTCTCAACCTGCCTTGACATCTTCATCGATTTGTGCACATATACCCCTAAGTCTCTATGTTCATGCACCCCCTTTAGGATTGTACCCTTTAGTTTATAATTCTTCTCTTCATTCTTTCTACCAAAATGTATCACTTTGCACTTTTATGCGTTAAATTTCATCTGCTATGTGTCCGCCCATTTCACCAGCCTATCTATGTCCTCTTGAAGTCTATCACTATCCTCCTCACTGTTCACTATACTTGAACAGTGTGGAAAGCTTTGAAGCATTAAATGGTTAAATGATTTCCTCTGCCACTGGAAAGTGAGACGCAGCCTTATTTACAAAAAGCTGTGTGATAAAAACGCAGACAGTGACCAACCGCTGCTGATGTATGGACTGAGAAAGTGTTGCCGAGTTTGTTAGCAGAGTATCCAGTTTACTGCATTTACAATTGCAATGAGACCGGACTTTTCTATTGTTGATCATTGTGCCTGATCAAAGCTACGCAAAAAAAGGAGAGAAGGTGAGTGGTGGCAAAATGAGAAAAGGATGGGAACATTGTCGTTGTGCATTAACCAATCGGACAAGGTGAAACCTCTTGTGAGTGGGAAAAACAAGAAACAGCGTTGCTTTAACAATGTGAAAACTTTTCCAACTGAATATGAAAGCAGTGCTAATGCTTGGAGAATACAAACAATTTTTGGAAAGTGACTGCGGTCTTTCAATGCCAGGATGAGAAAGCCATGATGTGGCTCAATCTTTCACATGTGAGGGTTCAATGTTTACCATCTATCATTGCTTCCATCATCAAGCCCCTGAACCAAAGGCCGCAATTTTCCAAGTGGAGGCAGTTTGGAGGCGGCTTTGATGTTTGGTGGGTTCTGGTCCCGCTGCCGGTTTCAGCCACCCTGGAATTAAGATTTTTGCTTAAGTGGGCTGATTAAGCCTGCCGTGCGCGCTACCCGGCCCAATCAGTGGGTTCAGGTCTGCTGCTCGCCTCTGCTGACGTCTCTCAGCCAGCTGCATTTAAGGGTCCCATGCAGCCTTGTTTTTGATCAATCCTTTCCTGCTGCTTCTTGGTGTGGTACTTCTGAAAATGACTGCTGCAAGACCCAAGACATCTCCCAGATTTGATGATGACTCCCTCCATGCTCTTGTGGAGGGAGTGAGAGGGCGTCAAGAGGTACTCTTCCCCTCGAACGTATGGAGGAAGCCTCCTCAGCAAACCAAAGCAGCCAGTCTTTGTGTGGTCGCACCTGGGTTCAGTGCCGCAAAAGGTTCAATGATCTGCTACGCTCAGCAAAAGTGAGTATAACATCACACTTACCTTCAATCTGCTCCCCATCTCCTCTCATCACCAGCACTCTGCATTGTCAACCTCCTCCTCCACATCCCACTTTGCCCTTACATCCCTTGCACCCTTAACCATCCCTCTCTCTCTATGTACAGAATCACTTCACTATTCGACTATGCAGCCCTCACACTCGCTATCACTGTTATGCAATGACAACAACTAACAACGCACAGGGAGGGCCCTTGGTATTGGCACCTCACTCCATCTTTGTCTCCTTCTAAGCATCTATGCTATGGATTCGCTACACTCACTCCAACATTCTCACTCAAACTCCACTTGTGTCCCTCATTGCAGGAAAAGAGAGCCCACAATAAGAGGGAGAGGGGCAGGACAGGAGGAGGGCCACATTCGATTGTCCACTTGACCACCACTGAGGAGGCTGCGCTCGATATCGTCGGAGGTGCTGAGGATCTGGAAGTGGGGGACGGTCAACGGGCGCAGTAGAATAGATTTGCAATAGATGGCCGTCTCAGCCCCTGCACAGCCGCAGGAGGAGCAGACTGTTGCCAAGCCCTCCCAGGCTCCCAAACCCAGAGGACACCTGCCAAAGGTGTTGAAGCAGGAGCAGCATGAAAGTGAACAAGGTGCCTCTACATCTGCTGAAGCCACAAGGGAAGCACCACGTAGAAGCATGCGTAAGAGAAAGTTAACACACAAATAGTCACAAGGGTAGTCACTTGGGTGTTTTGATGTAATACATATTTAAGATTATGATCGGCATTTCAATTGTAATAAGGAAATGCGATGGCAAACATTCAAAGAGTTGGCCTATGTGTGCCCAGAAATGGAAATGTCACAGTGAGGTGTCAGGGTGCCTTTCACCTGTAATGATGTTAAGAAGGTGGCAGCCACATGTGTTTGCTTCGTAAACTTAAGCGAATCTGGCATGGATTAGTGCATCCCTTGCATCACGGCCAGCAATGTGCTCGCGTGCTGGTGGAACTGGCACATCCGCCTCCACAAGGTCTTCCTCCTCTGAGGAGGAGGAGGAGGCTGTGCACTGAGCTGCTTGTTCCACAGGCAGCGGTAAGCCACGCTGCTGTGCGATATTGTGCAGGGCACAGTAGACCACGATGATTCTGGAGACCCTGGCTGGTGCATGCTGTAGGGCTCCACCTGATCTGCTGAGGCATCTGAATCGCATTTTGAGCAAGCCGATGGTTTGCTCGATGATAGCTCTGGTGGAAATGTGGCTGGCATTGTACCACTCCTCAGTTTCATTTGATGGCCTCCTCAATGTCGTCATTGGCCACATCTTCAGGGGATAACCCTTGTCTCCAAGTAGTCATCTGGAAAGTTGGGTTGGCGGATTGAAGAGCTGAGGCACAGTAGACTGGCGCAGGATGAACGAGTCATGGCAACTGCCAGGGAACTTGGCGCAAACAAGCATAATGTTCTTCCTGTGGTTACACACCAGCTGGACGTTAAGGGAGCGGAAGCGCTTGCGGTTCACAAATACAGCTGGGTGACCTAATGGCCACATGTGTGCAGTCTACGATGCCCTGCACCCTTGGCAAGTCTGTCATATTTGCAAAGCCAACCGCACGCGCGGTTACACTTGCTTCATCCGTGGAGAAGTGAATGTAATTGTGCGCCTTTGCAAAGAGGGCATCGATAACCTGCGTGATGCAAGTGTGTGCGGCTGACTGGGAGATGCCACTGATGTCTGCTGATGATCCCTGGAAGGAGCCCTGATGCTAAAAAATTGAGGGTGGTGGTGACTTTGACAGCCACTGGTAAGGAGTGTCAACCCGCTCCTCTGGGCTCCAGGTGTTGGTGCAGCATTGCGCAGATGTCAGCGACTACCTCTTGCGAAAGTCTCAGCCTACCTTTGGCACTGCTGCTCAGTCATATTGAGGAAGCTCATCCTCAGCCTGTAATCCCTGTGTTGGGGTATCTCCTGCGGCGAGGTGCCGCCCTGCGCTGATGCCCTCTGCCCTGTGCAGCATCAGGTGGGTGAGGAGAAGGTTGGCGCTCCTGTTGTTGCTGCTGCTGTTGTGCCTGGTCCTGCTGCTGCCGTGGCTGCTCTTCCTCCGATTCTGAGGACCAGGATGAGAGTATATAAATGGTTCCCATTCTGCTGGTATATATGTCAGTTGAGGAATAGATGTTATAAGTGCTCAGGTAATGTGGGGAAAGGGTTTTCCAAGGAGGTCACACTGCATATGGATCTCAGCTTAACCACTTACAAGCTCAATAGACCTGCAAAAAGTGTTCCAACAACTCAAAAAACAAAGTTCTGTCATCTGAAACTCAGCCATGTTACAGGTCCGCTTTTGTGCTGCAGGTGCAACTGTCAAGAATTTGCGTAGTTGCTGAACCCGGCACAATCAGCTGGCGTGTTTTGCAAACAGTGTGGAATACGCAGAAAATGTCCTAAAATGGGAAGAGCCTGCTAAAATTGGATTATGTAGGCAGTTAACAAGCAGTTAACTGCCTTAAGTGCCTCTCCCGCTGCTTGGTGGCGGGTCTGAGCGGGACTCCCAGACCTGACACTTGGCAAAGTTGCGAGGAGGCGGGTTTGGAACCCGCCGTCAATCAAAATTAATTTAACCTCTGACCCGCCTCCAAACCCCCTCTGAGCACCGGCAAAATTGCGGCCAAAGTATCATTCATAGCCTGAAGCAACACTACACCTGTGCAAGGTGGTTTCTGTTTTAGGTGCCACTGGTGGAGGCAGACTCAATCGTGGCTTTCAAAAGGGAACTGGATAAGTAACTGAAGGAAAAAAATTTGCTGGACTACGGGGAAAGGGCAGGAGAGTCGGACTAACTGAAGAGCTCTTGCAGAGAGCCGGCACGGGCTCGATGGGCCGAATGGCCTCTGTCTGTGCTGTAACCATTCTATGATTCTGTGAGGAAACTGGCATTTGGTATATGGAGTTAGATTGCAGATCAGCCATGATCTCATTAAACAGCGGAACAGGCTCGAGGGGCTGAATGGCCTACTCCTGTTCCTATGTTCACAGTTTATAAAAAACGATAGTGTGTTGGATGCTATGCACTTAAGCAGTAGAGCTTGGAGTTTATGCACTGGAAGAGAGAGTGCAGAGGTTAATAACTTCTGATCTCTACCAAAAAAAAACACAGAATTCTTTGCAGCAAAAAAACTCACTGAGACGTGAGCATTTTTCTTTCATTTTTAAGATGTGATACTGTATTCACCTTTTTAGATGTTGCAATAATTCTTCGCTGCATTTAAAAAAATGGAGTTGTGCATTTTTCTTTAAATTTTAAAGTGTTATACTGTATTCGACCATGTTGTAAGAAGTTATACAAAATTTAGGCAAATAAACGTTTTGCGCCAGACCAGCCTTGATTTTTGTTGCTTTTGTTGCTTCCCGCTTCATAGAAATTCCTGTTTCATCATAATTTGCGAGGTTGTCCTGAGTGGTTCCACTGTACTTAGCACTAGGGGGATAGGTAGATAGTAAGGAAATATTTAAAATGTTCTCTTCTCAATTTCATTTTTCTCAAGGACATTCAAGTTTTTTCCGGGGAGAGGTGATTTTCCTTGGAGGAGAGATGTGGGTGGGCCTCTTTGAAAGAGCAACAGTAATAGGGAGCAACACTAGTTAGCAGAGACAGTTTGGGCAAATGGACAAAAGGAGTTAAGAACATAGGTGAAGTGAAGAAGATTCAGAAACAATAATATTTTCAAGGATCGCTGTTATAAATTAGATTTCCCTTTAGCACAGCAGCAAGGATTGTTTTTGTGAGAAAACTTCTGAAATTTGATACATTTTTCAATAGTGTGGCAGAAGTCACTTTCAAAACCGTTACGGATGTGGAAAATAAGTAAATAAAGCAATTTTTGAGAGAATCTTTGGCTGAAAAATGTATTTTTAGTTTCATCACTGTTGTGAGTTCTTTAATGCTCAGGATGTCGAAAACTTGACACTAACTAAAACACCGTATATAAACCATAGGTTTATATTCAGTCATGTGGTATCAGTGAATTATCAGTGACACAACAAACTCAAATTCAGCTGAAAATGTTGTTTAGTATATACAGTAAAAGGATTTACACAGTTGCAGTTTTAAATGCTAATGTCTGAAAATACCGCTGCCACAAATACCACTGATACTGACAATGTACCAAATGCTTAGGGCTGAATTTTCTGGGGTGGTAGCGGGTGCGATCAGTGGCGGATCGGGTGGGAAAGTTGGGGTTTTTTTGACAGCGGGTCGGGAACCCACTGTCAACTTGCTCTCACATGCCTTTCCCACTGGCGCATCTGTCATCGTGGAGCCGACCCGACCGGCAGGGGACCCAATTGAAATCATTATCAGGTAGTTTACAGGCACTTAAGAGCCTTTTTACCCCTACTTTTTAAATTTCCCTGCGTGGCCACAGGATTCACACAGCTCGGAAACCACGTCTGTCAACCTGAGGTGTGAGTTCCATCGCCATTGCTCCAGCTGATTACTTGACAGCATGGAAAACAAACCAAAATAAAAACATGTTGATTACATCAGCTAACAGATTGATGGAGATTCTGTTCTACTTGAAAAGCCACCGGTAACTATTAATTCAGAAATTCCTAAATGGATGTAAATGGTGAGGGAAGTACATTTTTCACTGGCCATTCTCGGCTGTTGCCTTCCAACTCAACAGTAATTGCTGTGAATTGATGTGCACTATAAAGAAATGACACATGACATTTAAATAAATTTTTGTGTTGTTTCTACTCAGGTTTTTCTTACAGTATACAGTGATTGTCCAGTTACGCATTAAATCAAGTCATCAACCGTAACAATTTCATCCTCATCACTCATTCCAATGGTTTAATTTGCTTGCAGTTCCTGAATATGACTAATTTAATTTTTCAGTCTGAGACTTTAGGGTGAATTCCTGCAGAGGTTCTCTCACTTGTCCATTGTTAACTTTTAAGGATCCAGCTAGTTCCCAATGAATTCTGGGATACTTGACTATGTTGAACTGGAAGGTTCAACTTGTTCCCAATGAACTCTGGGATACTTGACTATGTTAGCTGTTTAAGACAAAGATTTTTTTTTAAATTCTCAGACCAGAGATTGACAATATGCGGCTGGGAACAGATAGCAGGGATGCAGAAAGGTCGAATATTAAACATCAGCGACACATAGAAGTGATAAGGGCATGGGAATATGTGTGTCCACAGCACTTCAGTAGAGCAGTGTCTAAACACTGCCCTGTTTCCCAGGAGATAAGGGTACAAATTAAAAACCAACATTGTACTAAGTTTCAGAACACATGAATCAATGTGGCCTTGCAATTACCCGGCCTGTTCGACAGATAAGGATAAGACATGTTTTCTCAAACTAACAACAAAGCTTACAACGGGGAAGAAAGGAATGCGGGGAGTAGAATTACAATCCACATCTGTGGCTAACATGGTCAGGGGTTACCTGAGTTCAAGGGGGTGGGCCTGACAGTTGAGTGGTGGGTCTGACAGTTGAAAGGTGGGCCCGACAGTTGAGTGACTAACCACATAAACCAATAAAGAGCAACTGTTATGACACTGTTTGTATGTATACGCCCCATTCTGTAGTAAGTGGGCGTTGCTTATAGAACTGTATAACTTGAATGAATCACTGTTTATCCCCTGTGAGTGCATCTCTTGTTTGAGGAAGCAGGATGACTCTCCCGTGTACACACGTATTCTCTTAGTTGTTTAATAAATTCTGTATTTGTCCTCAATTCCGTCTCCGTCTAGAGTTTCTCCAAATTCGAATCTAACAACTTCAACGGAAGAGCTGCAGAAATCCCAGAAACATATTGTAAGCACCACTTACACTGTTTGTCAGGGATTCCGCAGCTCTTCCGCTGAACTTGCATAAGATCATAAATTCACCCCTTTACAATTACATTTAAAATCTGCCTAATTTTATGTATTACCTATACACACACATCTTTTATTTGTACCAGTTACTGATACTAAAGTCTATAGATTTGTGACTAAAGCACCAATAACTTCCCAATTAATGTACTTTTTATTATGTTCTTGATCGTATTTGTAGATGGAGTCATATTACTGAATGATAATATTATTTAAATATTTCTTTGTCACTCATATATAACTTTTATTATATTATTGTACAGTAAAGATTATAATACATGTAGTTAAAGACTTAATTGTCACACCACAAATTGTCACTTTGTTACAGAAGCAAAGATACCTTTTAAAAAGTATAAAAGCAAAGCCAATCATTTTCTGCTGTTTTTTCTGACCTTGGTGAAGAGATAGAGATTTACAAGCAGCTGCCAATCTACAGAGAAACTGTTACCCCTTAAATGATCTCAAATGTGCTTAAGAATAATGCAGCTCATGGTTGCCTATTTACAGCAATTAAACCTTATGGCCTTAAAGGAGGACAACTCTACCTTATAGAATAGAGTCATAAAATGATACAGCACAGAAGGAGGCAATTCAGCCCATCGTGCCTGTAATGACTCTTTGAAAGAGCTATCCAATTAGTCCCACTCACCTGCTCCTTCCCCATAGCCCAGCAAATTTTTCCTTCTTAAGTATTTATATCCAATTCCCTTTTGAAAGTTATTATTGATTCTGCTTCCAGGCAGTGCATTGCAGATCATAAAAACTCACTGCGTAATTGTTTTTTCCTCATGTCACCCCTGGTTCTTTCGCCAATTACCTTAAATCTGTGTCCGCTGGTTACCAACCCTTCTGCTACTGGAAATCATTCTATTAAAACTCTTCAAGATTTTGAACACCTCTATCAAACTACAGGTATCCCCTTAACCTTCTCTGCTCTAAAGAGACCAACCCCAGTTTCTCTAGTCTCTCCACGTAACTGAAGTCTTTCATCCCTGGTATCATGGTAAATTTCCTCTCCACCCTCTCTATGGCCTTGGCATCCTTCCTAAAGTGTGGTGCCCAGAATTATATATATATATCATTGGAAAAATATATTATGCATTATTTGGTATAGTGCTTCTGTCCTAATCTTCTGATTTACAATGAGCAATGCCATGGGTGATCTGCATTTGCTATAATAATTTTCACAGCATTGAATTCTTCTTCAGTAATTGTGACATTTCATATATGATGTTAAATTCAAACTATGCTTAGATAATAATAGAAAGAAAACATACAGAAATTTAATATAATTTTCATGGTCCTGGTATCAACATTTTCAAGAAGGCAGGACGACGATATAACCATTCTTTTGGTCGCCTGAGTAGAAAAGAAAAGAAAAGTACACAAGTCAGTACTGCACTTTGTGGAATCTGCATAGCATAGAGCTAAGAGACTAAAGGAACTCTATATTGTTTCCTGGCAATATTTGGTTAAAGAAGAAACAGATAGAAGACTAAATTGCTACAATATCATTATATACTATACTCCTATACATCTACCACGTACCTGCGGAAGACTCCTATTCATTGGTAGTGAGCAATTTACTATAAATTTATCATTTGATGATTGGTGAATAGCTACAGTGCTACTCATTAAATGGATATTCCAGCAAACCAACAGAAATAGTATGATAAATACCATTTTAATCAAATGGAGGACATTATTCCGTATTAATTTGTACACCTCAAGAAGATATTTGAAGACCAGCAACAAAGAAGACTAAGGTGGGATTTGAGTTTCCAATCTTTAAGATGGAGAATTGATCACAGGCCATGCAGCTCCCCACAGAGAAAGTGAAACATTCTACAACAAAACAAATTCACAGCTCTTCACAAGATCTTCAGAATTATACAAACCTGTTGCTCACTTCACCTTGCGTATAGAGGGGTAACAAATTTAATGAAATTATGTAAACATGAGCATCAAAAAAAAATCATTGTCAATAAAATTTGTACAAAGTTGATGGAAATAATTCAACTGTATTCTTTTCACTTTATTTTCTCTTTATTTCCTGCCTATTGACTTTTTTTCAGATTATGAATCAGACTGCAGCATAAAAATATTCACCACTAAATATACAAGATTCTTGTTTGCAATATTCATTTGTGAATATTTAACACCTTCATTAAAATAGCAGATAGAAGCATGCCATATAAAAGTGCTAAATGCCCATACACCAATATTGTAAACAGTAAATTCTAGGCCAAAGTAGCTTCTTTTTTATAGGTTTATGTTAATGCATGTGTTATAATCAATGAAAAATGAGCAAAATCCATCTCAAAAATACTTCTAAAAGTAAGAATATTTTCACACCTTGGTCTTTTTCCTGTGCTGTGATGATTTTTTCCATGGGGAAACGTAAAGGAGTCACTAAACCTTGGCCGGGTTTGTGGTAGTTGGCAATTAAATCAAATAGATTTTGGAAGTATTGCTCTTCAAAACAAGGAGATGTCTATACAAGGAGAAAACCAATACCAGGTTATGAAACTGCAAAGTCATCAAATTATATTGACCTAAAAACCTGTTTAAAACAAATCAGATTCATTTACCAGGAATTGATATTCAACATTCGTCCACATATATAGTTGTATAAGTGGTATGTTCTGCACTAATACATAAAGGGGGTGATATTGGACCTCGTTGCACCCATTTTCCAGACAATCAAGTGCAAAGAGCTCCAATTTAGAGGACCAACGCCCCAGCCCAAACGTCACAAACACGTCCAATACCATATTGGTTCGGGCGCTGTAAAGGCTTCCCTGATGGTACCTAAAATAGGGGTTAGGCCCTTAAATAGGCTAACAAAAGGCCTAACCCCTATTTTAGGACCAAAAGTGGGAAATTGGTTTCCCTTGAACGCAGCAGACGTCGGGTCTGCTGTGTTCAAGTTTACTTTGTCTACATGCAGCCTAACCAGCAATCTTTAAAGGGACCGTTGGTGGCCGCTAGCAAAAGGCAAGTATTAAAAAAAAACTTACCTGTGTTAGAAACTAGGGGTGCCTAAAAATGTACATAGCCCAAGCAGCTGCAAGTTGCTATGTATTTTTGAAAGGGAAAATAAAGTATAAAGCAACAGCTATTGAACACTGAAAGCAGCGCGAAACCATAATTCATGGGAATGTAAAAGTTCTGAGAGAAAAGTTCACAGTAGAAAAAGGGAGTAAATCATAGACCTTACTTGTGAAGGTCAGAATGGTGAGATAGTGACTGGTTAATGTGCGACAGCTTTGACTGGGGCCTTGTACTTGCTGGGTTAAGGGGGGAGAGAGTAAAAAGAGATAAGATGGATTCCAATGGAGGAACCTTCAAAATGTAAAAACAAGGATGAAGTAATGAGACCTTCTTTTGGGGAGGGCTTTCATCCAAACACCAAGACAAAGAACTTAAGCTGTCATTGGTTGATGAAGTTTTGGTGGAACCTCTACAGGTTAAATAGTTTTGTCAATAACTTGGCCTCAGGCCTACCCCTAAAAAGAGAATAAAAAGTGATACCCCAAGGGCTTGCACACAAACTGTGGAAGGGAGAGTCGAACAGCTGGTCGAACGCTCTTTTAAGAGTGATCCCATGCTCACCATCGAAGGCCCTAGAGAGAGAAAGAGAGGCCAGAAGCCAGAGAACTGTTCACACATGCCAGCCATCTTTTTGATCGGGTCCAGTACAAGCTGCTTGCCACGGTCGTATGTTTTTACTGAATTACTAGTGTGCTATGTTCCGTCCTAAACTCTAATTAAACACAATATACCCACCATATTGGTTTGCACTTGATCTTGTTTACCAGAGATACGTGAATCTCTACACCTGAATGTGGAGTCGGGAGGAGCAGGAATGGTCCTCCCGACACTACATTAGAACTGGGGACTGCTGCAGCTACCGCTTGTCCCCCTCCTGATACCCTCGGCTGGCCACTCAACCATCCAAATTCCATCCTACGACCGGCGAGCTGCCTCTGGGGCCGTGACTGGTGCCTGCAGCTCGCCGGTACTATCCTAATGAGGCCGGTAGACCAATTTGCTGTGGTCCTGCTGCAGGCCTGATTAGGCACTTGTAGTGGGTGCAGCATCGGGATCACGCCTCGATTCGGCACAATCCAATTACTAGGCCAAAGATTCCTAAAAGTTTTAAAATTATTATTACTGTAATATTTTTCTGCCTGTATTCTTCCCTCTCCCCTTCGTAGTATGGTTTATTGGTGCCAGCCACCCAAATGGCCATTTATCAAGTATGAGCCTAAACAGTGATTGTTGGCAGACCACAGAAGGTCTATGTGGAGAATCACTCCTACAACAACAACTTGCATTTATATAGCACCTATAACATAGAAAAACATCCCAAGGTGTCTTGCAGAGGTGTAATCAGACACAAATGGACATCTGATTACCTCAGATCCCAATCCTGTCCTTGCCTAATATACACACACTTTCTAGTATAGATGGACAGGAGTCAAGTGCAAGAATCCTTGCCAATTTTCCTTTTCTTACCTCAGAGGTGCTGAGGCCGAAAGGTAACACTCCTACTGACAGGACAGCTAGCACAGCACAGACCCAAAATCAGATTTGACATCCTCATGGTTAATTTGCCTCAGTTGTACATTGCTTCAACCAGCTGAATGTTGGGGAAGTCTTGTCCTGCATTGTTACATACATTCTCTTTCTGGCCTCCAGAAAGTGGGATGATCCATGTTGCTGACTGTGCATATTATTAACAAAGCTTGATTTGCTACTCTCACCGGGAGGTCGATTTAACGACAAGATCGGTGTCTTTTGAGATGACATTAGTTGTGATCTAAGATCACGGAACAGGGTGGGCCGTGAGAAGGCTGTCATCATCCACCCTTAGAGGAAATTTGCAGGCAGCCCACAAGATATCCACATAGTTACACTGGAAGTTTTGGCCTGGATATTTGACTTAGATATTGATATTTCATTTGTTTTTTGCTACTACCATACAAAAGAAGAAGATTAACAATGCTGCTGCTTTACTGGGTAATAACACACATGCTTTAAGTGGGATGAGTTGCTGATATTCATTTTTCTCTTTCTCCAACATCAATCATAATTTTTACAAAAGCAAAATACTGGGGATGCTGGAAATCTGAAATAAAAACAGAAAATGCTGGAAATACTCAGCAGGTCAAGCAGCATCTGTAGAAAGAGAAACAGAGTTAACGGGCGTGATCTTGCCAGCCCTGGGGAGGCAGGACTGCCGGGAAAATGGCAGAATCTGGGGGCGTTACACATCCCGCCCCCAACCCGTCTCCATGCCATCTTCCCAGGAGGCGGGTAGCCGACCCACACCGGGTTCCGTCTCCTTGGAGGCGGGAAGGGGATTACAGCCACTTAACGGTAGTTAACAGGCAGATAAAAGGATTATCCCCATTTTACCCACACAAGTGCAGGCTTCCCGAAGGCTGCGAACCCCACCAGGGTCAGCGAGGCGAGCAGTGGGTCTGCGGGGGTCGGAGGGGTGCAAAGGTGCGCTGTGAAGGTAAGTGATGGGTGCAAGTGTGGAGAGGTGAGTATCTGAGGTAAGTGGAAAGTGTTAGAAAAAGTTTACTTACCTTTGTTTCTTCCTGCAGGCTTCAACAGTTGGGTATGCGGAGAGCCTCGCATCTCTGCAGCAGAGATGACAGATGGTTGCTGCATTCTCCGATGCAACAACCATCTAATTTCTGCTAAAGAAAGAGGTTTGATGAGTCTTGAATTCAAGAACTCATCAAACTACAGAGAATGTCAGTGTTTGACAGCTTCACAGAGCTGTCAAATGATGACAATTCATCTCGTCATACGCTGACGTTCTCCGTAACCGGCTTTCCCTTAATTGGCCTGCTAAGCCCGCTGGGGTTACCACACAGCAATTACACCAATTTCAGGAATCTCATGGGGAGGTTAAGAGCGAGATGTCGGTTTTGCAAAGCTAGTGGCAGAGCGACGCAAATTGTCCAGCAACTTGTGGGGACACGCAATTCACTGGGTTTCTCTACCTCGCCACAAGTTGCTGGCTGATTTGCAAATGAATAATGGCGTGTGTTGTTCAGACGCTGTTATTTTTTCAGCAAATTCAGCCCATTATTATTGAAGTGTTTTTCTTCCTGTATTCTTCCCCTCCTTGCTGTGGTATGATTCAGAAGTGTCAGCCATCCAAGTGGCCTTTTATCAAGTATGAGTCTAAACAGATAATGTTGGCAGCCAATGGCAAAATGCTTCACAGATGTTTAATCAGACCAGCAGTGGGTTGATCCCAATTGAACCACATGGAGGAAGCACTGAAAAGGGAATAGAACTTCATCGCAGGGAGAATTCAAATGGTAACTCAGTCTGGGCTGCTTTCTACACCTAGTGGTGATTTGTAAAATGGCACTGATGGAGACTGCCTGCCTGCCCTCTCAGCTACACTAATTGATAAGATGTACAGGACGATTATATAGATATTGGGTTTAATTTAACATTTCTTGACCACATATATGAATTTAGATCAAGTTCCCCAAAGTTGTGTTTGGGCTTGAAAATGTAATTTCATACCAGTAGCACATATAGTATTATATAAAGAAATCAACAAATAAACTTTTGAAATGAACCGATGTTAAGAAATGTTTCTGAGCAATACCAAGATGGGATTTACAGACTATCTGCTGTAAACTGTATGTATTTTCATGTCTGGGAAAGGAGCCTATTTTCAAATTGTCCTTGTTTTTCTAAAAGTAATTTAGTGGCGTAGCACAAGGCTGTCATCAATATTCAGCTTTTCTATTGTCATCACTGAAACTCTCTTCAAAGACTTTCAAAATGGATACTTTTCAGCTGACAAATTCTGTTAGTTACCAAGTGAAACCCAGCAGATTATATTGTTAAACTGGAAACTAGGCCAGGACCCAGTTATGCTTGGTCCTGGCCTAATGCTGATGTTTCTGGGAATTACATTTGTGGGCAGAGTCACTTACTGCCCCTTACAAGGCCATTGACATAAAGGGACGCGGGCCTGGGGACAGGAACTACTAATGTCGGAGTTCATGTGCCCCGGGCCTACTTCAGAACCCAAGAGTCACTGCAAGTATACCTGGTGAGACCAGGCATACTGGTTGGCCAAAAGGTGGATGTTGACCCATCTGGGTGCCTAGGTTGAGATTGTGCCCTGGACCCCCAATCATCCATGTACAAATATTTTTTAAAGTTTTAAGGAGGCCTCCTCTTGAAAGGGGCTATGGGAACACCTAAATGTAACTTTGGCAATAGAGAAATCAGCATTCTTCACCCCCCACCTGCTGGGCCTGGAATTCCAGGTCTCTTCTGTAGAGAGGGGAAACACCATAAATGTGCTCATAGAATAATAGAATCATACAGCACAGAAGGAGGCCATTCGGCCCATCGTGCCTGTGCCATATCCTCCCATGATCCACAAACTTTAGCAGGGTCAGCGGTGGAGGTCAGGGTTGCCGCATTTCAGCACTCACGCCAAGATGTCCCTTCTCTGTGGGCTTTTGAGGTCAACTTAGTTTTGCTGTAATCGGCAATACTTAACCTTCTGATGGCAACGATCACATCATTGCAATTGTAGTTAAAATAGTACACCTCTGTCCGCCTTGGTTTTTTGATGTTTCTGGCAAGTACGAGTTAAGTTGCACCTCCCAGTGGGTCCTGCTGTTGAATGATCTAGTTAGGTCAAAAATCAAGGGAGGCTAAATTCGGTTGATTTGCGCCTCTCATTAGCACCCTTAGAGGGCACTAATGGGGCGCAAATCAACTAGCTCCTGGGCGCGGCACCGCTAACGCTTCCCGTGAAATTCAGCAGGAGGTTAGCGGCGGTGCTAACCATTAGCGCCACCAGTGATGACATCCTCGCCGTGCGCAGCGTCCCGCTCACACCCCGGCTGTAATATTGGATGGCGCCCCCCCCCAACTTACTGCCGGACCCTATGTCCGCCAGGGTCAGGGGGGGCCTACCTGCGGCCGGGGCGGTGCTCATTAAAGGGGAGGTGGCGGGCGGCCATTTTTATTGCTGGCCGCCTGTCAGCACCTGCCCCCGTTGCTGTCCCCGGCCCCCGTGAAGCCCCCCCCCGCGGGATGCCGGCTGCTCTCTGTGAGCCTGGCACTCCTCTTGAGTGGCAGGCTCGTTTGCCGGCACTCCCGATCCCTGGTGGCCCAGCTGGGCACAGGGACGCGCTGCGCCAGGCCCCTCCCCTTTAATAAGAAGAGGAAGGCCTGCAGTACCGCGGCATGTGGCACCGTGATATTGGCTCGCAGCGCCCCAAGAGGGATGTAGGGTGCTTCTAGTAGTGCCCCTGCTCCCTCTCGGGGCGCTACCTGGGAAAATCGGCCGCGGGGGCGCTAACTTTTTCGGGGCACTAAAATTAGCGAAGGTAGCACCCCAAAGGCAGTGCTACCCAATTTTTACCCCAAATACCTTTAAAACTTGGTGATAAATCAGTCAAAAATTAACCAATTTAGGCATTGTACAAAGATCCCTAGGCATGAAATAATATATCCTAATCTAATTCGTCAATGTGCGTATATTATTGGGAGAGGAGGAGATTCATCTGCTACCCTTCCATTAATACAGGCTACTGATATTTTTCAATACAATATGTGCAATATACTGGGCGGTTTTGTGCGTATATTCTATGTGAGTAGAACCATTTTGATGTGTGGTTTATATGCTGCGAAGTCAAAAGGAATGGCATTGTTTTTAATTAAAATGATGATTATTAAGTCCTTGCATAGAAGGTACCATTGAATATCAACAAATCATTTTGTCAGATAAATACGATAAACACAGCAACAAATCGAATCAATTTGGTCCTTACCTGAATCGTGCAATATCTCGAAGTGATCTGCAGAATCCGATAAGTGTATACAGTATTCTGAAAGCTAAAGAGGAGTATTAATCAGCAAAAACCTTGAATTAACTGTAGAATTTCAATAATTACCGCAGTTCAAGATAATGTTTAGTTCCATGCTTTTGTACACTGATAAAAATCTACTAGAATTTGTAGAGAAAAATACTCAGACAGTTTCAGAGCTGATATGGTTAGATAAAACCCTTACAGGTAGAATGATATATGTGAAGATGAGCATCCCAAATAGAAAGCTAACTTAATTTGCATTAATACTTTCAATAAGGTTGGCTGTACTCCAAATAAATGATCTAGAATCAGTTTGAATTGAGACGATGGGTTGGTGAATTAGGTAAGACATTGGGGGGTGGTGGGGGGGCGGTGGGTGGTGGCAAAATCTTACGGGCTTTTGATCCTGGTGTAAGTACTGGGTTTGGTCAGCCAGGGATCTCTGCTGCTGACCCTGCCAAAGTATCCTGGGGCAGGAGGAAAGGTTCCTTCATTTAAATAATCCTGGCAGCTGCCTACATCACTAGGGGTGATTCTTGGGTTTGGGCTAGTCCAGGGAGGCTGCCTGCTCCGAGATGGTGTTGCGGTGGAGGTCCTCTCCCCACCCCACCCCCCGCCATCCAGAAACATGCCACAAGGGGGCCAAGACAAATGCACTGAGTAAAAAAAATATTTGGGGTTGTGACTGACGTAAGAAAACTACTAGGCACTTGGTCTAAGCATTAAACAAAGCTTTAATCAACTGTTTTACAACATAGAGATCTAGCTGTGTCCTTCACTAGTTCCTGTAAAAGAATGTTCTGAGCAAGCTGGGCCTATGCCCAAGTATTTATACTCTCCCTGGACAGCGCCACCAGCAGGCCGCCCAGTATTATTTTATAAGTCATTTCCACATGAATGACAAGATTCATGTCAGTGACCATGACACAGGACTGAATCCCCAGGTGGACACGACTTGTGTCCCTGCAATGGCAGGTGCACCTTCTTTCAATGTGCTGCTGTTCCATCAGGCCGGAGATGAGGAAACTTCCGGCCTGGGAGTCCATTCTCGCTCTTTGTTTGGGTAAATGGAGGTTTTGCCCCAAAGAAGGCTCTGCAGAAACTGGTAGGGAATCAGTTTGAATTGAGATGATGGGTTGGTGAACCTGACATATCCAGGTACTGGCCTAATTACCAGCCTTTCTCTTGTACTTGCGATAAAAGTGCACAGAAAGGCTGTGAATTTTCAGTCCCTGGTTGTTTCATTAACATTGTGTGGCCATCTCCTCCACATGATCTCATTGCTTGCTAAAATTTGGTACAGTATCAGTTTAGCAACTTTACTGGAGGAGGGTGGAGGAGGAAGAAGGGGAGGGAGGCGAAAGGAGAGGGTGAGGGAGGAAGGGGACAGGAAGGAAAGGGGAAAGGAAGAGTAGACATGATAATTTGGATTTTCACTGGCACCTAAAACTGGTCAGATGGTGTAGGTTATGGACATGTCCTGGGACAGTTCAATTTACTTACACAGAAGTCAACTCTACTACCTCCTCTGGATACCAGTTTGGCAGTATCTGATCTGGAAAAAGTTAATACAAGGTGGATGCACCACAATACTCACCATTACTATTGCTTCTCAGCATAACTGTTTGGACAGTCCCTGTCTCACTTCTTTGTTTTACTATCATTATAGCACATTTGATTCTTGTCAAATCTTTTATTTTCTTTAATTGAATTGTTAATTGCATTTCTACTCTCAATTATTTGTTGCCAAACTGGGTATGATAATAAATAACTCTGCACAATACCTGAAATTGGTTGTGTGATGCAAAGTGATCTTTAAACAGTTACCACTGACTTAATTTTAACTTCAAGGCAACTTTGAGACATTTTACTGTTAATAGTTGATCTTCTGTGGGATTGTTCATTGACAGAAATGTAAAAGAATTGTCTTTCTATCGTCTTGTAATTGTGCCTCTGCCATTTCCCACTCTCTAATTACTGTCCTGCTGTAACGTTACTGTGTGGGTACTTACACTAGGCAAAGACACAAAGCTCCAGGGGCCGTCTTACTGTCTCGCAATAAATAAGTTCCATCCTGTACCTCTTCTGCTAGCAATTCTACAGCAGTCTCACGGCTGATAGTCCCATGATAAAATGGCAGTAGCTTTGCAGCTAACTTTATATCCATCTATATAATCTGTCTCCTTTTTCTAATTTTCTTTATTCTCCAGAGCAGGTCACTGCCAAAAGATGAATAAAAGAATGAGTATGAGACACTGAAAGCAGGTATAAGTTAGTGAAAAAGCAAGAACATAGATTTGATTCATATTCAACATAAACAAAGTTTTCTTTGGGATTTTCACCATTCCTGCTTATCATCTTTCTTGGATGATCTATACATTAAACTAATATTTGCTATAATTCTACTGGTCAGATTTGTATAGTTATTATATAAGACAGGTAAATTATACATCACCCAAGTGGGAAACAAAAATAATAAGAGAACTTTAACTAGTCTTCCACATGTAACAGTGAGAATGCTTTAGAATACTTTCCATGCCTCCTGACTATTTGATTTGGACATTAGTGCATTGTTGAAACAGAGCTGGGAGGCATCTTTAGCTTAGACTGGAAGGAGCGGGCCTGGAGGGAGCACAGCGAGAGCCGAGCAGTTAAAAGGAGCGGCAGCAACTCAACAGAGGCAGTTTTTGAAAAAGTGACGTCAGAGTAAAAAAAGTGACATCGGCACAAGAGAAGGAGCTGATTGGTGAGTAGCTGGTGAGTGTATTTTTTTTAAGTTTATAAGTTTATTTCAGCTAAGTTAGTTAATAGCCTATTAAATAGCGGGAAAGAGCTGATTGGTGAGTAGCTGGGGAGTGTTTTTTGTTAAGTTTTAAGTTTATTTCTGCTGGGTTAGTTCTTAGTCTATTAAATAGAGGCATGGCAGGGCAGCTCAGTACCGTAGAGTGCACATCCTGTGCCATGTGGGAAGTCCTGGATGCTTTGCATAGCCTGGACGACCACATGTACGGTAAGTGTTGCCAGCTACAGCAACTCGAGCTCCGGGTTTTGGAGCTTGAGCGGCAGCTGAAGTCACTGCAGTGCATCAGCGAGGCTGAGAGTTACGTGGATAGCACGTTTCTAGAGATGGTCACCCCACAGCTTAAGAGTATGCAGGCAGAGAGGGAATGGGTGACCGCCAGACAGAAGAGGAGGACCAGGCAGGAAGGGCAGGAGTCCCCACAGTGCAACGTGCTCTCCAACCAGTATTCTGTTCTGAGTACTGGTGAGGGCGATGGTTCCTCTGGGGAGTGCAACCAGAGACAAGTCCACGGCACCACGGGTGGCTCAGCTGCACAGGGGGGCGGCGGGGGGGGGGCGGAGAGGAAAAAGAGTGGAAGAGCAATAGTGGTAGGGGATTCAATAGTTAGGGGAGCAGACAGGCGTTTCTGCGGCCGTGGATGTGACTCCAGGATGATATGTTGCCTCCCTGGTGCCAGGGTCAAGCATGTCATTGAGCGGCTGTAGGACACTCTGAGGGGGGAGGGTGAACAGCCAGATGTCATTGTCCATATCAGTACCAACGACATAGGCAGAAAGAGGGATGAGGTTTTGCAGGCAGAGTTTAGGGAGCTAGGAGAGAGATTAAAAAGCAGGACCTCAAAGGTAGTAATCTCCGGATTACTCCCGGTGCCACGTGCTAGTGAGTACAGGAATAGGAGGATAGAACAGATGAATGCGTGGCTGGAGAGATGCTGCAGGAGGGAGGGCTTTAGATTCCTGAGGGATTGGGACCGTTTCTGGGGAAGGTGGGACCTGTACAAGCCGGACGGGTTACACCTCAGCAGAGCTGAGATCAATATTCTTGCGGGGGTTTGTTAGTGCTGTTGGAGAGGGTTTAAACTAGCTTGGCAGGGGGATGGGCACCAGCATATAGGAGTAGCAAAGAGGAATAAGGTGCATAAAAGAGTGAGTGTATTGGATAGTACTAAAGAGGAAAGTAGTACTAGAGGTGGTAGTAGTACCATATTAGATAGGAGCAGACTAAGAAAGACTACGAAAAATTCAAAAATGAGTTTAGATTGCATGTACATAAACACACAAAGTGTGGTGAATAAGGTTGGTGAGCTACAAGCACAATTAGCTGTGTGGCAATATGATGTTGTGACAATAACGGAAACGTGGCTTAAAAACGGTGAGGACTGGGCACTTAATATTGAAGGCTACAAGGTGTTCAAAAAAGATAGGGAAGGAAAAAAGGGAGGTGGTGATGATTAAGGAAGACATTGTAGTATTGGAAAGGGAGGATGTTCTTGAGGGGACAAGGACAGAATCCATTTGGTTAGAGTTGAGGAGCAAAAAGGGTATGATGACGCTATTGGGGGTATTCTACAGGCCTCCAAATAGTGAGAGGGAGATAAAGGAGCAAATCTGCAGGGACATCGCAGAAATATGCAAGAGTGGTGATATTGGGGGACTTTAGTTACCCAAATATCGATTGGGATAATGCTAGGGTAAAGGAAAAGGAGGGGGAGGAATTTCTGAAATGTGTTCAGGAGAATTTCCTTGACCAATATGTTCTTGGCCCAACTAGGAAGGAGGCATTGCTGGATCTGGTGCTGGGGAATGAGGTGGGGCAGGTCGACCAAGTGTCTGTGGGAGAACATTTGGGTACGAGTGATCATCGTATCATAAGATTTAGATTAGCAATGGAGAGGGGCAAGGAACAATCTAGAGTGGAACTTCAATGGGATGCGAAAGGATCTAGCCAGGGTAAAATGGAACCAAAGACTGACAGGAAAAACTGTAACGGAACAATCGGTGATCTTTAAGGAGAAGATGTTCCAAGTACAGGCGAGGTACATTATAACAAGAGGGAAGGGTAAGGGAACCAAAGCAAGGGCTCCTTGGATGACGAGGGAGATAGAAAAGATGATGAAACAAAAAAAGAGGGTGTATGATGCATGTCAGGTGAATTCTTCAAGGGAGAACCAGACCAAATACAGTAAGTTGAGAGGGGATGTGAAGGTGAAAATAAGATTGGCAAGCAGAGAATATGAGAGTAGAATGACGGTTAACATAAAAGGTAACCCAAAAATCTTCTACCGGCATGTAAACAGTAAGCAGGTAGTAAGAGGCGGGGTGGGGCCTATTAGAGACAAAGAAGGTGATATATACTTAGAGGCGCAGGGCAAGGCTAGAATACTCAATGAGTACTTTGTATCAGTGTTTACTAAGGAGGTGGATGTTGGCAAAATATTGGTAGAAGTGGAAAAGGTCAAAGCAATGTAAGGGGTGAAAATTGATAGACAGGATGTACTAGAAAGGCTGGGTATGCTTAAAGTGGACAAGTCGCCTGGTCCAGATGACTTGCATCCCAGCTTGCTAAGGGAATTGGGGGAGGAGATAGCAGAAGGGCTTGCCATAATTTTCCAATCTTCCCTAGCTGCGGGGGAGGTGCCTGAGGATTGGAAAGTGGCAAATGTGACACCATTGTTCAAGAAAGGGTGTAAGGACAATCCTAGTTACTGCAGGCCGGTCAGTTTAACATCAGTGGTGGGTAAAGTTTTAGAAACAATAATCAAGGAAAAAATGATTGGGCATTTGAAGGTTTAAGCTAATTAAGGGGAGCCAACATGGGTTTGTAAAAGGCAGATCGTGTTTGACTAATCTAATTGAATTTTTTGATGAAGTAACAGAGAGGATTGATGAAGGGAATGCAATGGATGTTGTCGACATGGATTTTCGGAAGGCGTTTGACAAGGTTGGTTAACAAAATTGAGGCTCGTGGAATAGGTGGGTCAGTGGCAGCTTGGATAAGGAATTAGCTTAAGGATAGAAAACAGCGAGTTGTGGTAAATGGCTGTTTTTCAGACTGGAGGATGGTAGACAGTGGTGTTCCCCAAAGGTCAGTGCTGGGGCCACTGCTTTTTATTTGATATATATAAATGACCTGGATATTGGAATACAGAGTAGAATTTCTAAATTTGCCGATGACACCAAACTTGGGGGTGTGGCAAACAGTGATGATGATATCAATTGACTGCTACAGGACATAGAAAGGCTAGCAGAATGGGCAGACAAGTGGCAGATGGAATTTAATACAGAGAAGTGTGAGGTGACGCATTTTGGCAGAAGCAACAGGGAGAGGCAATATACACTTAATGGCACAATTTTAAAGAGTGTGCAGGGACAGAGGGACCCGGGAGTTAATGTGCATAGGTCCCTGAAGGTGGCAGGACATATTGAGAGAGTGGTTAGCAAAGCATATGGGATCTTGGGCTTCATAAATAGAGGTAATGGCCCAGAAATTCGGGTCGGGGGCTTCCCGCGGGTGCAAGCCCCGACCTGCACTTACCTTGCGCGCCCGCAGTTGAGCTGTAGGGCCCCGTGGAATTCCGATCCAGGGCCTGGCCCAGCTGCCGGCGCGCAGTGCTTGCGTGTCCCAGGGACGCAGTTAGTTCGATGCGTCCCCTGGGATCACGTGGGCCATGGGCAGCCAATCGGAGGAGGGAAAAGCCCATTCATAAGTCTTGACAGGAAGAGCTGTCAAGACTTATAAATACTACGGCCCCAAAATAGCAGTAAACCTTCAAATAATTTTTTTTTTAAATCACATTTTTTAAATAAACTATAAATTACATTAAATAACTATTTTAAACAATAATTTAAATTTTTGAAAAAAATAATTTTATATTCTAACGGAGCTAAAAATAAACTTACCTTGCTTTAAAGTATTTAAAAATAATAAACCTGTGGAAAAAATGTTTTAATTTTAATTAATTGACCACTTACCTTGTAAAAAGCAGGCCTTACGCCTGCTTTTTAAATTTCTAAATTCTAAAGACTTAACCGCACAGAAAAACCTGTAAAAAAAACGTAAGTTCAAAGTGCACGCGCAGACTCCCCTGCGCACGCATTCGACCTCTGAACCCCTTCGTTCAGTGGAACGGAAGTGCCGGTTTCCCGCGCATGCACAGTGCATGCACGAAACCGGCACTTCCATCGGGCTTACGGGTGAGTACCCCATGCGTACTCACCTGTGGAGACCCGAATTTCTGGGCCATTTAATATTGAGTACAAAAGTAGAGGAGTTATGCTGAACCTTTATAAAGCACTGGTTAGGCCATAACTGTAGTATTGCGTCCAGTTCTGGTCACCACAATTTAGGAAGGATGTGAAGGCCCTTGAGAGGGTGCAGAGGAGATTTACCAGAATGGTTCCGGGGATGGGGGATCTTAGCTACAAGGACAGGTTGGAGAAGCTGGATTTGTTTTCATTAGTGCAAAGGAGGTTGAGGAGTGATTTGATAGAAGTGTACTAGATTATGATGGGTTTGGATAGGCTAGACAGGGAAAGGCTGTTCCCACTAGTTGATGGTACAAGGACTAGGGGACACAGATTTAAGGTTTTGGGCAAGAGATACAGGGGGGATGTGAGGAAAACTTTTTTATGCAGCGAGTGGTGAGGACCTGGAACTCACTGCCTACGGAAGTGGTGGAAGCGGAGACACTCAGGGGGAAAAATTCAGTTGTTTGCGCCTCCCGTTAGCACCTTAAGAGGGCACTAATAGGGTGCAAAGCAACTAGCACCCGGGCGCGGCGATGTTTGCGCCGCTCGCAAAATTAACTAGACATTTTGTGGCGGTGCTAAACACTGCCGCCACGATCTCTTGCGCCAGCAGATCATGATGTCAGTCGAGTGCGCAACCCTAAACTCCTTTACACAGCGTTGAATCTCTCCAGAAGTCCCTCTCTCTCTCTCTCAGAATGCGTGGTGCAAAAATGTCACCAACAAAAAAAGGCAGGAAGTGGTCGCCTTTAAATAGTGCTCCCCCAGTCCCTTTCTGACTGCAGAACGCTCCCCTCAACCTGTCATTGCTAGCGGCAGGCGGTAAGGCAGGTGGCGCCACTCAATATCCGGTCCGGGGCGCTACCGGGGCGCTGCGCACTCGACTGACGTCACGATCTGCCGGTGCAGGAGATCGTGGCGGTAGTGTTTAGCGCTGCTGCAAAATGTCTAGTTAATTTCGCGAGAGGCGCAGATATCGCCGCGCCCAGGCGCTAGTTGCTTTGCGCCCCACTTGGCACCCTCTTAAGGCCCTAACGGGAGGCGCAGCCAACTGAATTTTTCCCCCTATGACTCTATGACATCCTCAGATTTCTGTACGTACAGATGATGATGTAAATTCATTAAATATTCTCACACTTCATTGAAACATCATTGTGAAAATAATAATTTTAGCCATTTCACTGCAACTGTTGCACACTGAAGCATAATAGAGATTGCAATTAAGACTAATGTTTACATCTAGGTCATTTTAATATTATTAATCTGATATATCCAATAAACATTTGATAATGAGGCATACAGTAAGATTCATATAATGATCACGACTCTTTTTTTGAGAACCACAATACTTTCTTTCATTGAGGCCTGACCCTAGTAACATTTTAGAGCCAGCAGGCTGTGAACAGAGACCAGAGACACACTAAGCAGCATGTTTGCTGAGAGCCATAAGTGAGTGGGAGTGACTAGTAATTGGGCCATACTATGAATGCCATTCATAATCATCTCTACATATTCCTAAAAACAGTATTTTGCAGTCATCCCTCTATCAAGTAACAGAATAGTAAGTCGTCTTTTTGGAAAAAATAATTATTCTGCTTAATCTAGTTCTAGGAATTCTAAAATTTATTCATCATATATATCAAATATAAAACACACACAATTTTAGTCTAAAAAATGTAACACAGTTAAAACATCTGTACAAAATAATAAAATTTCACTAAACAATGCATCAATTTCTTTTTAGATCATTAATAAATATTACAGTAATTTTAAAGACTTTCTAACACATTACTTTTCTGTTCAAGGGGGATACTTGCCTTAACTTAATGGTAGAAGTAAACTTGCTGATTTTGTCTTACAATCATCAAAAGCGGTGCCCTGATAGTAGAAGTAAACTTTCTTGGTAACTGATTTGAACATACAACAGCTTTCAGATGACCTAGAACTGCGCAGTGCTGTCTTACAGGAAGTTTAAAAAAAGCATGTTAAAACAAGAAGTGATCGATTGCTAATGTTACCAGATGATACACTTTAACCTGATGACCCAATCAACTGTGTAAGAATCCATTTTTCCTAAATCAATTCCTTATTTTTCTGCATTTCCTACCTCCATATTGCAAGTTACAGTGCAATTCTGTTGTAGTGATCAATTTGTTTAGGAGCCCAAAATGATCACTGTAACTGACTGATGAGTATATTGAAAAGATTCCCAATGTGTACTACTGATCTCATGATCTATGGCGTCTGATGTTTGCTGAGTAGGACTGCTGTACATTCACTGGCCCTTTACCAGCTGATTAAATAGCAGTTCAACCTCTTATTCTGATATGCTGTTAGTGCTATAAGAATATTAGTGCTTATTAATTTGTTTTATTCATTGACCCAAAATCAGCGTTCTGAGTACAGCACTGCTCAGCGATTTGAAGTGCTGGTGAGTGCTAAGCAGCACTGCTCAGCAGGCACTCATTGAATAATTCATAGGATCCCTTTTAGTTAACTAAGTTAGGCTAATGAACAACCCCTTAGTAACATCGGCCCGAAAATCCACAGGCCTTTTTTGTGCACTCCTTGCTTAAGTTGGCTGGAAGCACAATGCTTAGGGTGGAAAATTAGCCAGGACTAAGATATACCAGCTCCCGGCCTCCACTCCCAGTTTCTGGAGGGGCCTGTTTGAGGCAGGACCTGTGTGCATTGCAAAATGGACCCAGAGTCAAATGGGACATGGTCAACGGATGTATTTCTCATACTGGGATTTTGCTCGTCCCCAGCCATGCTTTCTGCTGTGCGGTCGGCTTACCAGGATTAATCAGGCATAGCGGCACTTGGAGGAACGTAAATGAGGCTCATCTAGGGGGCCAGGCTTCGACATCCAAAACAAATTTGCCAGTTGTTCTTTGAAGTGAGCCTCCTCTAAAAGGGGCTGATTGACCCATTCAAAAATATCCAATCCGCCAGTCGTGCTGGCAGCTGCTCGAGCAGCTGCTGTAGGGAAAATGTCCTGTAACTTGCCTGAAGTATGTTCTCAAAATGGAGTTTCAGTTTCAAAGAGTCCACACAAAATAGAGTCAGTGGTTATACTAAATGCTGGGAAATGGCTGTGGAAGTGAAACTAACAAAACTACTGAACTCTAATACAATAGCAAAATACTGCGGATGCTGGAAATCTGAAATAACAACAGAAAATGCTGGAAACACTCAGCAGGCCAGGCAGCATCCATGGAGAGAGAAACAGAGTTAACGTTTCAGGTCTGGAACCCTTCATCAGTGTGGTAAACCACTGTATTGTATATTGCCACCTCTGGGTGGCGCTGTGTATGGAGGCATGCCTCAGCTGACTCCACCCACCACTGTGTGGGTTTCGTTCAGACTTGTTCAGTCACTCACGAAGAAGCATGGTCTCTTCTTAGCTAATAAAAGCCTTATTCATCTCTTCTTTCGACTCATCATCTCTTCTTCGACTCATCACCTTTTATGAAGTAATTGATAAGCGTATCAATTTTATTAGCTAAAAGTTAAATGGCGACACCTGAGGAGCAACAACAGCAACGGATACAGCAGACATTGCTGAGAGCCCTCAGACCACCACGCCTGGACCTCGACCCTCAAGATGTGGGTGCATCAGCCAAGTTTGAACACTGGCTGAGCTGCTTTGAATCCTTCCTCGCAATCTCACAGGTTACAGAGGAGGATCACAAACTGAAAATTTTGACCGCCCAGGTGAGCCATCAAGTATATATGCTAATCCGGGACTCTAATACGTACGTGGCGGCCCTCGAGCTACTAAAAGGGCAATATACGCGCCCAGTGAACACAATTTACGCCCGACACCTCTTGGGATCCCGCAGGCAGCAACCGGGAGAATCGGTAGGGGCATTTGCACGGGCGCTACTGGCACTCTGCAGAGACTGCGATTGTAAAGCGGTAACGGCTGTGGAGCACGCGCAGGGACTCGCCTGTGATGCCTTCGTCAGGGGCCTCCAGTCAGACCACACCCGGCAGAGACTGCTAGAAAGCAAGGAACCCGACCTGAAGACGGCCATTGCCCTTGCGCTCTCGTTAGAGGAGGCCCACCGAAACCTCGAGGCATACCCCCGTAACGGCGCCGAGACATGGCAATCGAAACCGTGGGACACGGGACCGCCGCCCCCGGCACCAACCGCTGCAGCGACCCAACCGAGACAGCAGCCTCCGGTAAGAACTGCTTCGATGCCCAGTAACCAGGCCCAAAAATGCTATTTCTGTGGCCAGTTAAAACATCCCAGAGCGCACTGCCCAGCTAAGACAGCTACCTGCTCGGGCTGCGGGAAGAAAGGCCATTACGCTAACGCCTGCAAGGGGAAGCCAGCCAGCAGCGCAGCGTGCGGGCCGTGGGAGCAGCCATCTTATCCGCCATTTTGTGTACCCCCGGCCGCATGGCATCCGCCGCCATCGTATCCAACGCACTCAACTGCCATTTCGTCACCGGAACCGACCACCGTCTCGGCGGATGACTATAGTGACTCACTAAGCCACATACTGGCCTCCGTGACGCTGGATCAAGGCCACCCTCACCATCTATCCAGCTCCATGATGGATATCGCGGTAAACGGCCGCGCCACCAGTTGCCTGATCGACAGCGGGAGCACAGAGAGTTTCGTCCACCCCGACACGGTACGTAGCCACTCCCTCACGATTCTGCCAACGCACCATCGCATTTCTATGGCGTCCAAGTCCCAGTCAATGGACATCAGCGGCTACTGTGTGGTGACCCTGTCAGTAGGGGGCACTGAATATCAAAAATTTAAACTGCTAGTCCTGCCCCGTCTTTGCGCTGCCGTCCTGCTAGGGTTGGATTTTCAGTGCCACCTTAAGAGTGTCACACTAGCATACGGTGGACCCCTCCCCCCACTCACAGTCTGCAACCAACAACTTTTAAATCGCCCGCTGCAAACCACCTGCAGCCTTTCCACATTAAAAGTCCCCCCCCCTCCCCTGTTCGCTAACCTCACCCGCGACTGTAAACCCATCGCTACCAAAAGCAGGCGGTACAGTGCCGGGGACAGAGCTTTTATCAGCTCTGAGGTGGAGCGGCTCTTGAAGGAGGGCATTATCGAAGGTAGCACTAGCCCCTGGCGAGCCCAGGTTGTAGTCGTTAAAACCACTGCAAAACGCCGCATGGTAATCGACTACAGCCAAACCATAAACCGGTACACCCAGCTGGACGCGTACCCCCTCCCTCGCATATCTGATATGGTCAATCAGATTGCGCAATACAAAGTATTCTCCACCATCGACCTTAAGTCAGCGTACCACCAGCTGCCCATCCGCCATGAGGACCGCCAGTATACTGCCTTCGAGGCAAACGGCCGCCTCTACCACTTCCTTAGGGTCCCCTTCGGCGTCACCAACGGGGTTTCGGTCTTCCAAAGGGAGATGGACCGAATGGTTGACCAGAACGCGCTGCGGGCAACCTTCCCCTATTTGGATAACGTCACCATCTGCGGCCACGACCAGCAGGACCACGACGTTAATCTAGCAAATTTCCTCCGTACGGCCCAACGGCTGAACCTAACGTACAATAAGGAAAAATGTATGTTTCACACCAAGCGCCTGGCCATCCTCGGCTGCGTGGTGGAGAACGGAGTCATCGGGCCCGACCCCGACAGAATGCGCCCCCTAATGGAGCTACCCCTTCCCCACTGCCAAAAAGCACTGAAGAGATGCCTGGGGTTTTTCTCCTACTACGCCCAGTGGGTGCCCCTCTATGCAGACAAAGCCAGGCCCCTCATCAAAGCCACCTCCTTCCCCCTGACACCAGAGGCGTGTGCAGCCTTCACTCTTATCAAGAACGATATCGCGAAGGCCGCAATGCACGCGGTGGATGAGTCCATCCCCTTCCAAGTGGAGAGCGATGCCTCCGACTTCGCCCTAGCCGCGACCCTTAACCAGGCGGGCAGACCCGTGGCCTTTTTCTCAAGGACCCTCCAGGGCCCCGAGACGAGACACTCCTCCGTCGAAAAGGAGGCCCAGGCTATTGTAGAAGCGGTGCGTCACTGGAGGCATTACCTGGCCGGGAAGCGATTTACCCTGCTCACTGACCAGCGTTCAGTAGCTTTTATGTTTAATAATAAGCAGAGGGGTAAAATCAAGAACGACAAGATCTTGAGGTGGAGAATCGAACTCTCCACCTACAATTATGATATCTTGTATCGGCCAGGGAAACTCAATGAGCCCCCAGATGCCCTATCACGTGGTACATGCGCCAACGCGCAGAGTGATAGGCTGCAGTCCCTCCACAATGACCTCTGCCACCCGGGGGTCACCAGGTTTTTCCATTTTATCAAATCCCGTAACCTGCCCTACTCCATCAAGGAGGTCAGGACCATGACCAAGAGCTGCCAAATCTGCGCCGAGTGCAAACCGCACTTCTATAGGCCGGACAGAGCAAGCCTGATCAAGGCCACCCGCCCCTTCGAACGCCTGAGCGTCGATTTTAAAGGGCCCCTCCCCTCCGCTGACCGCAATGTGTACTTCCTCAACATAGTTGATGAGTACTCCCGTTTCCCCTTTGCCATCCCTTGCCCAGACATGACCAGTACCACGGTCATCAAGTGTCTGAATGACATCTTCGCTCTGTTCGGGTTCCCCAGCTATATACATAGCGACAGGGGCTCATCGTTCATGAGCGACGAACTTCGGCAGTACCTGCTAACAAGAGGTATCGCCACGAGCAGGACCACCAGTTACAACCCCCGGGGGAACGGCCAGGTGGAAAGGGAGAACGCGACGGTTTGGAAGGCAGTCCTCTTAGCACTAAAATCTAAGGGCCTTCCGACCTCCCGCTGGCAGGAGGTCCTCCCTGCAGCGCTTCACTCCATTCGGTCACTGCTTTGTACTGCCACTAATGCGACCCCTCATGAGAAAATGTTCGTTTTCCCCCGGAAGTCTACATCGGGAACCTCGCTACCGGCATGGTTGACTTCTCCTGGGCCCGTCCTACTGCGGAGGCACGTGAGGACGCATAAAACGGACCCCCTGGTCGAGCGGGTGCACCTCCTACACGCCAACCCCCAGTATGCCTGGGTGACATACCCAGACGGGCGGGAGGACACGGTCTCCATACGAGATCTCGCACCCTCGGGTACCCCTGAATTACCACCGTTATCCCCCTTACCACCGTTATCCCCCTTACCACTGTTATCCCCCACCACCCCTCCCAACCCAACCCCTGCAGACGGCATGCCAAAGCCCCAGGAATCTTCGCCAACCACCCAGACACCAGACCCGACGTCGGATGCTGCAACACCACCGCCGCCACCACGACGATCAGGACGTCAGACAAGGCCTCCTGATAGACTTAACTTGTAGTACCCTTCACCCCGCCGGACTTCACATTAAACAAGGGGTGAATGTGGTAAACCACTGTATTGTATATTGCCACCTCTGGGTGGCGCTGTGTATGGAGGCATGCCTCAGCTGACTCCACCCACCACTGTGTGGGTTTCATTCAGACTTGTTCAGTCACTCACGAAGAAGCATGGTCTCTTCTTAGCTAATAAAAGCCTTATTCATCTCTTCTTTCGACTCATCATCTCTTCTTCGACTCATCACCTTTTATGAAGTAATTGATAAGCGTATCAATCAGAACTGGAAAAAGCTGGAGATGTAACAGATATTAAGCAGGTGCAGAGACAGGGTGTTGGGGGGGGTGGTTGGTGGGACGGGGGGGGGGGGGGAAGGAATTGAAGGAACATACTGTGCTTTTGTAAGTGGCAGGAAAGATAAAATGTTGCAAATGGGAATGGCAAAATCATACCAACGCAAATTGGGTGACCGCTTTGCCATAAGGGTGACTCTGAGCTTCCGGTCGCCTGTCACTTTAATTCACCACTTCACTCCCACTCTGATCTCTCTGTCCTCGGCCTATTACATTGTTCCAATGAAGCTCAACGTAAGCTCGAGGAACAGCACCTCATCTTTCGATTAAGCACTTTACAGCCTTCTGGACTCAACATTGAGTTCAACAATTTCAAACTATAACCTCTGCCCCTATTTTTCATGCTGTATGATTTTGCCATTCCCATTTGCAACATTTTGGCCCAGAACTTCGGGTCTCCACAGGTGAGTATGCACGGGGTACTCACCCGTAAGCCCACTGGAAGTGTCGGTTTCCTGCATGCACTGCGCATGCGCGGGAAACCGGCACTTCAGTTCCCCTGAAAGAACGGGTTCAGAGTTCGAACGCGTGCGCAGGAGAGGCTGCGCGTGCGCATCGAACTTACGTTTATTTTGCAGGTTTTCCCGGGAGGGTAAGTCTCCAGAAGTTAAACATGTAAAAAGCAGTCGCAAGGCCTGCTTTTTACAAGGTAAGTGGTGAATTAATTAAAATTAAAACATTTTTTCCACAGGTTTATTATTTTTAAATACTTTAAAGAAAGGTAAGTTTATTTTTAGCCGGCCGGCGTGCTAGGTAAGTGCAGGTCGGGGGCTTACACCCGTGGGGAGCCCCCGACCCGAATTTCTGGGCCTTTATCTTTCCTGCCTCTTACAAAAGCACAGTATGTTCCTTCAATTCCTTCCTCCCCTCCGCCCCACCCCCCTCTGTCTCTGCACCTGCTTAATATCTGTTACATCTCCAGATTTTTCCAGTTCTGATGAAGGGTCCCAGACCTGAAACGTTAACTCTGTTTCTCTCTCCATGGATGCTGCCTGGCCTGCTGAGTGTTTCCAGCGTTTTCTGTTGTTATTTTAAACTACTGAACTACGTTGATAACCTCAATTATTCATTTTGTAAAATAACTTTATTAATTATTTGTTACTCAAACTACTAGGTGACTCTGTCTACAATTATTTATATCTACTAATTGTTTGTATACTAGGGGGGAGAAATTCGGTATCGCCCCATTTGGGGCGCAATTATCGGCCGGACGCAAAGTTTAGCACCTGGCACTAATTATCGCCTTCGACTGCAAACTTGGCTTCTATCGCCCCTGGAGGTGATTGGAGCACGAAATCAGGTGCTACACACCTCTCTTAAGGCGCTAACGCCGAGGAGCGAGGCGCTTCCTTAGAGCGCTGGCGAAGCTCATGTGATGTCAGTCAGCAATGGAACACAGACACACTGGCACCGGCCAGTTCTTAAAGGGGGGGGTCGATCTTGCTCTCCATCCACACCCTGCTCATTGCAGCCTTGAATCTCGGCTTGGAGAGACCTGTACATCAAATCTGCTGGAAAAAACAATGGAGAGGCCCAGGGAAAGAGCTCAGAGTGCAGTCCATATAGTCTCTTCTAAATCGATGCAAGGAAGTGTTGTGTATGTACCTTTAAGAGAAGAACTGATTCTATACTGCAGTACCGGCAGTGACCACCCCTGTATATAAAGCCATAGCAGGCTTCTGTATTTCAGTCTTAAGTTACCCTCTGTTCAAGTAAATACCTGTTTTATTGTTCTCCTGCAGTCCGTGTATTATTTATACTCGGACATTACACTGGCGACGGGCAGGTTTGAACTCACCTGCAGCACTACATCACCTTACGGGGATCTTTTCCCTGAAGAGAAGCTTCTTGGAGGTCGAAGTCAGAACGGCGGGCGTCGACCGCGGGCAACCGCCCAGGGATCCATCGGAGAGTTGCAGGGGAGGCTGTGGAGAGCTGAGCCTGGCTCCCCAGCCGAGGTGTTCCAGCAAGTCGTGCTGGTAGCAGGTAGTGCGCTGACCCTTCTGGACTGCGGCGGGCTCGGGCTCGATCGAGCGGCTCTGCAAAGGAGCCGTGCAGCGTCGTCGGGAGGAAGAGAGAGACAGAGGGTGGAGCGCACAGGGCGCGGTCGGTGCTCAAGAACAGGGCAGAGTGTATTGATTTCTTTGTGGGTTCAATGACGAGACATTTATGAAAGAGAATGACTTTTAATCTAAAGCTTGTTCAACTCTTTTATACAGCTTTTACAGGAGACACGATGCTTGTGATGCATCTAGAACGAAACTGAAACTAAACCAAACTGCTTGTCTCTCACATGACCTCTGCTGGTCAGGCATAAGTAATCAATACATGCAAACATGCTATTAAGGCATCATAATCGAACAGGCAAATACCATCTCTATTTGCTGATATCATTACACAGAGTGGAGAGGATAGAACGCGGGGAAGGAAAAGTGAGACGCGCTGAAGCCGCAGGTCGCCGCCATTACCCTGTAGAATGCTAGGAGCAGCGTGGCAGCAAGGGGAAGAAGGAAAAGTGCGGGAGGTGCCATTTTATTACATTGGGGAAGAAGAAAAAGCGCGGGAGGCGCCATTTAAAATCACACAAGATGCCAAAGAGTGGCAGTATCACTGCTTTTGACAACGAGGTAGAAGACTGGACCACGTATGTGGAAAGAATTGAAGTGTACTGCAATGCCAATGAGGTGGCCAATGGAAAGAATTATTAAATTTGATGGGTGCGAGAACGTACGGCCTATTGCGGAACTTAATTACCCCAGCTAAACCAATGGAGAAAAGTTTTGAGGAGATTGTTAATATCTTACAGGAACACCTAAACCCTACACCGCTGCTGATAGCAGAAAGATTCAAGTTCCATAAAAGAAACCAGCACAAAGATGAGAGCAATGCTGAATATCTTACAGAACTACGCAAGTTATCGAAGCACTGCCAGTTCGGAGCAGGACTGACAGACACCTTGTGGGATAAGTTTGTCTGCGGGCTCCAGAGTGAAGGAACCCAGAAATGACTACTTTCGGAAAAGGACCTGACGCTAGAACAGGCTTTCAGCGTGGCAGTATCCTATGAAGCAGCAGCACGGGGAGCTGTGGAAATACAACAGAAACCACAGGAATACAGCACTAACGAAATGGCGTATGGAGCAGAAAAGTGCTATCGCTGTGGCAGAACAACCCATGATCAGAAGGACTGCTGGGTTAAGGACAAAATATGCAGGCAATGTGGGAAAATGGGACACATAGCAAGAGTCTGCAGGTCGGGAAAGAAAACCAACACTACAAGAACTACTAAGGAAAAGTACAAGAAAGTAAAGAAATTGACAGACAGTAGTTCGGAAGATCAGGAGAGTGATAAGGACTCCGGGAGCAGGAGACTAAGTTGTCTAAAGTTACACAACGTGATCGCAAAGGAGGATCACCGAACCATTTGGGTCACCCTCATGATAGCAGGGTCCCCAGTAAAGATGGAATTGGACACAGGATCAGCCCTAACTGTTATGAATCGATGAGACTATGAGCGGCTATTCTCACACATACCCTTAAAGGACACGTCCATTGTATTGAAGACATACACGGGGCAAAAGGTCTACCCCAGAGGAAAAATAAGGGTGCCAGTTGAATACAACGGCAAGGAAACACAGAAACTGTATCTATATATACTACCAGATGGAGGACCACCATTATTGGGATGTGAATGGGTCCGAAAAATACAATTGGATTGGCATTCCATTCAGGCGCTAACTGTGACTGATAAAAAGGATGATGACGTCACACCTGGACGACTGTCAAAAATTCTAACTGACACGAAAGAGGTGTTCCAACAAGGACTTGGGACTCTAAAAGGAGTAACGGCAACGATAAAAATCGAAGATAACGCAAACCCAAAATTTTTTAAGGCCAGACCGGTACCGTACGCAATCCGCCCAGCCGTTGAAGCAGAGCTGAAGAGTCTGGAGCGTTCGGGTGTGCTGTCCAAGGTGGACTGGAGCGAGTGGGCCACACCCATCATTCCTGTAATGCAGAAATCATTGAGCAGCACGCCTGGGGAACCGAAGGTGGTTCGCATCTGTGCGGACTTCAAGGTAACTGTGAACCCAGTCCTGCACACAGTACAATATCCACTTCCACGGATAGAAGATATTTTCGCCTAACTATCTGGAGGGAAACGCTTTACAAAGATTGATCTGGCCCAAGCGTATCTACAAATGGAGGTGGAAGAAGCGTCTAGGAAATACCTCACGATAAACACTCACAAAGGCCTTTACCAGTACAATTGACTGGTATTCAGGGTAGCATCAGCCCCGGCTATTTGGCAGAGGGCGATGGAACAAGTCCTGCAAGGGATCCCGGGGACACAGTGTTATTTGGACGGCATCCTGGTTACGGGCGAAAATGACAGTGAACACCTTGCCAACCTGGAGCAGGTGCTCACGAGATTGCAGGAATATGGGCTACGAGCCAACCACCCCAAATGCGAGTTCTTCAGGAGACAAATCTCGTATTGTGGCCACATGATTGATGAGGAAGGGTTGCATAAGTCGCTGGACAAGATTGAGGCTGTAGTCAAGGCTCCAGCACCAGAAAATGTGTCGCAACTGAGGTTGTTCCTCGGGTTGGTGAACTACTACCATAAGTTCTTGCCGAATTTATCTACAATTCTGCACCCACTGAACGCCCTACTGCAAACTGGAGTAACGTGGAAATGGAGTGATGCGTGCAAGCATGCCTTTCAGAAATGTAAATGCCTAATCAGTTCAAAAGAAGTATTGGCCCACAACAATCCAACACTACCGATTCGGTTAGCATGTGATGCGTCTCCCTACGGCATCAGAGCGGTGCTGTCACACAAATTCCCTGATGGTTCAGAGAGGCCAATAGCCTTTGCGTCGCGCTCGTTAACCTCAGCCGAGCGTAACTACGCCCAGATTGACAGGGAGGCCCTCAGCCTGGTGTGGGGGGTGAAGAAGTTCAATCACTATCTGCACGGGCAGAAATTCACCCTACTGACTGATCATCAGCCCCTGGTCTCCATTTTTAACCCAAAGAAGGGCGTTCCGGTGATGACGGCACAACGGCTGCAAAGATGGTCACTTTTTCTAGGGGCACATCAGTACGACATAGAGTACAAGGGTACGAAACAGCATGGAAACGCTGATGGGCTGTCACGCCTACCGTTGCCTACGGTAGATGAAGCACCTGCAGTGGACCCTGTTGAGATATTCCATGCGACCATAGTCGAATGTCTATCTGTTACAAACTCAAGTATAGAGAAGGAAACCCGAAATGACCCGACACTCTCTCGGGTCTATGATTTGACGGTGAAGGGATTGCCAGCACATGGCGACTCACTGTTGCCAGCCTTCTCGCCAAGGAGAGAACAGCTGTCAGTGTGCCGGGGGACCTTGATGTGTGGATCCCGAGTGGTAATTCCACCCAAGTTGAGAGATAGAGTGCTCAATGAGCTTCATGAGGGTCATCTGGGAGGGGTAAAAATGAAGAGCCTAGCCAGGGCATTTGTGTGGTGGCCGGGAATCGATAAAGAAATCGAGGATATGACCAAGAGATGCACAGGATGCCAGAAGGTCCAAACCGCTCCACCACAGGCCCCGCTACATCCATGGGAGTGGCCCTCATCTCCATGGCAACGGGTACACATTGATTTTGCTGGTCCATTTATGGACTCAATGTTCCTAATCACTGTGGACGCCCATTCGAAATGGCCAGAGGTCATCAAAATGTCCTCCACCACCACAGAGAAAACTATTGCAGCCCTACGGACCATCTTCGCCAGGAATGGCTTGCCAGAACAGATTTGCTCCGACAATGGGCCACAGTTTGTGTCAGAGGATTTCCGGAGGTTTCTGAGGAATAATGGGGTGAAGCATTACACATCTGCCCCATATCATCCAGCCATAAAGGCAATGCATAATGACGACATACCACTACAACACAAGGTGGATAATTTCTTGTTTGCTTACCGGAATGCGACACATGCAGTCACCAACCAAGCTCCAGCCATAATGTTCTACAACCAAAGGCTAAGATGTCGCCTGGATTTGCTCAAACCAAACATAAGACGAGATGTTGAGGATAAGCAATTCCAGCACATAAATGAGAAGCCAACCAGGAGCTTCAAGATAGGGCAACCAGTCTTGGCCCGCGACTACCGAACAGAAAAATGACAGCCAGGAACGATATGCACACAGCAGGGACCACTAATGTACACAGTGGACGTTGGAGAGAGCATCGTGAGACGCCATGCTGACCAGATTCTAGAGTCACAGGAACAAGCCAAACCCATACCACGAGCAGGTGCACCTGGTAATCAACCCGAAGTACAGATTGCGTCTACCTCAGAAGCAGTGGTATTGGAAGCTGACGAACCAACCAATGACAATGAGCCAGAATCAACTCCACCACAAGAACAGGATACTCGAGAAAGGCGCTATCCAGTCAGGATCAGGAAGCCTCCTCAAAGACTGAACTTATAAATGATTATTTCAGTTGATGTATATAGTACAGAGAAAATTGTAATTGTAATTAGTTATTATTTAGTTGTTAAATGAATGTTATGTACTGTTTATCTAAAAGGGGAGGAATTGTTGTGTATGTACCTTTAAGAGAAGAACTGATTCTATACTGCAGTACCGGCAGTGACCACCCCTGTATATAAAGCCATAGCAGGCTTCTGTATTTCAGTCTTCAGTACCTCATTCACAGCATTGCTGGCTGTGCAGCTGCAAGCAGAAGGAGAAGGAGCAGCCAGACTAGGAGAGTGGACTAAAGTGGTGGTCCCCTGACCAGGAAGAGGAGGAGAACGCTGGACCACCACCACCACCAACTCCACCATCATAACATCAACTGAGGTGCCTGGAGAGAGAGGACAGAGGAGGAGAAGGAGAGAGGAGGCCAGCAACAACACCAACCAGGGGAGAGGCCTTTCCCATTACTGCCTCCCCAAATTGGCTTCCATTCCAGGAGAGAGGGGAGAGAAACAACCAACAACCACCAACTGTTTGGAAGGAGGGAAGAACAACATCATCTTTCAGGTGGGTGTTGTAATGATATCAGCAAATAGTGATGTTATTTGCCTGTTTGATTATCATGCCTTACCAGCATAGTTGCATGTATTGATTACTTATGCCTGACCAGCAGAGGTCATGTGAGAGACAAGCAGAGGAGTTTAGTTTCAGTTTCACTTTAGATGGATTTCTAACATGATGTCTCCTGTAAATGCTGTTGAACTGAGTTGAACAAACTTTGGATTAAAAGACATTCTCTTTCATAAATGTCTCATCATTGAACCCACAAAGAAATCAATACATGGTGTCAGAAGTGATTGAAAGAGATGAAGAGAAAAAATCTGAAGTTAAATCAGCTCTCCACAAATTAGCAAGCCAAAAGAGAACATCGTTGCTTACCATTGGAGAATAGCTAACGAAGTGAAAAATGGAAGGTTTACTCCCACCGGCGACGCTTCAGTTGACAGGTAATGTGGCTGAAAATTGGAGGAGGTTCAAACAACGTTTGGGGTTGTATTTATCAGCAATCGGAGCTGACGAGAAAGGTGATAAAATGAAAGCGTCACTGTTCTTACATGTCGTGGGTGATGAAGCGCTGGAGGTGTATAATAACTTCACATTCGCTGCTGATGGAGACAAAATGAAGCTAGATAAAATAATGGAACAGTTTGAGGCCTACTGCATACCTAAACGTAACATGACGTTTGAGAGGCACAGATTTTTCACATGTGTACAGAAAACGGGTGAGACTATTGATCAGTATGTGACTGAACTGAGAAACAGAAGCAAATCGTGTGAATTTGGGGGACTGACAGACTCGCTGATAAAAGACAGACTGGTGTGTGGTATTCCGAATAATGGTCTAAGGGAAAGACTGCTAAGAGAGCAAGATCTAGACCTGGGAAAAGCCATAGCACTGTATAGGGCTACAGGGACTGTGAAGTTGCAGGCAAAGGAGCTGTTCAGTGACAGTAGCTGCAACGTGGATGCAGTGAGAATGAACGGATACAAACCGTTTAACAAAAAGAGCGCCAATGTGAAAAAAGAGGCGTGGCCAGCGAACGAAAATGAAAGGGACAATCGAAAGTCATGTAGTCGATGCGGTACACAGCATCCACCAAGAAAGTGTCCAGCATATGGTAAAACATGCAATAGTTGCAACAAGAACAACCATTATGCCCGTTGCTGTAAGAACCAAGCGCAACAAAGCAAGGTCCATGCAGTAGATGAAAGCGACATAGAGGAGTTCTATGTAGATGTTGTGTCTGAAAACAAAAAAGAACGAAGAGACTGGATGTTGACACTAAAAGTGAATGACATACACATTCCATTTAAATTGGATACTGGAGCACAAGTTAATGTGATATCAGAGACTGATTTTAAGAAAATTAGACCCAGACCAAAGATACATGGAATCAAAGTGAAAGTGACAGGATACTCAGGTACTGAAATACCAGTGAAAGGAAGATGCATTGTCAAAGTGACACACAAGGACAGAGAGCACACGCTAGCATTAATCGTGGTGCCAAAGGAGGTGCAAGCCATACTAGGTTTAAAAGCCTGTGAGAGACTGAACCTGGTAAAGAGAGTCCTCGTTGTGGAAAGCGAAGGAGAAACAGTCTATGATGAACTGAATGTTGCGTACACACCGGGTAAGCTGATGTATACAGCAGACACGTTGTCCAGAGCTGTTGACCCAGGAGAGCCCGCAAACACAGTGAAAAGACTGATGTACAAGGCAAAAGACAGTGGAACTGACTTCTACCAGAGCATGCTTGTATACCGCACAACGCCGCTCGAGTGTGGTAAGTCACCAGCCCAACTCCTGATGGGACGTCGGCTAAGGTCAAACCTACCCATCCCGGAGAACCTCCTGAAAACAAAAGAGGGGGAGAAAGTGAGGAAGTTCAAAGAACAACAGAAAGAAAAGCAAAAGTACTACTATGACAGAGGAACACAAAACCTACCCGAACTCCACACTGGTGACCAAGTAAGGTTGAAAGACAAAACAAACACATGGACTCAGAAGGGAACTGTCCTGAGTGAAGTTCAACCAAGATCATACACCATTCAGACAGATGAGGGTGCTGTTCTGAGAAGAAATCGTCGAGATCTTCTCATGGGACCAGCCACAGCAGGTCAAGAGACTGATACTGTTGAACAACCTGATCACACAGCTGAGAAACAATCATCTGAGGCAACAACTCAGATTCAAGGACAATCAATCAGAAAATCCTCAAGACATGTGAAGCCTCCTGAGAGACTCATTGAGCAAATTTAAGGACTATTGTTATAGAAGGAAGTAATGTTATCTTATTCTTTCTTCAAGTTCTAGTGTATTTACATATTTCATGTGAACACACAAAGCAAGGTTAAAAAACCTTGATCATGATAATGATAATGTAAGTTCATTAAGTGTTACAGTTAAAATGCAGATTAATACAAAGAAAAGGCAATTGTCTTTTGACAATGGGGAAGTTTCTAAAGTGATCATTAATTAACCAAATTGTACTGATCACAAATAAATTGAAATAACATAACAACTTTTAGTTATATAGTGCCTTTAATGGAGCAAAATGTCCAAAGCAGTTCAAAGGAGCGTTATCAAACAAAATTTGACACCGAGCCACATAAGGAAATATTAGGGCATATGACCAAAAGCTTGGACAAAGAGGTAGGTTTTAAGGAGCGTCTTAAAGGTGAAAAGAGAGGGAGAGAGGCGGAGAGGTTTAAGGAGGGAATTCCAAAGCTTAGGGCCTAGGCAGCTGAAGGCATGACTGCCAATGGTGGAGTGATTAAAATCGGGGATGCTCGAGGCCAGAATTCAAGGAACGCAGATGACAAGGAGGGTTGTAGGGCTGGAGGAGATTAGAGATAAGGAGGGGTGAGGCCATGGAGGAATTTGAAACCAAGGATGAGTATTTTAAAATCGAGGTGTGGCTTAACCAGTAGCCAATGTAGGTCAGCGAGCACAGGGGTGATGGGCAACGTCTCCTGTAAGTTGCACTGCCTCCTGCGTGGCCTGCCTCCCCCAATGTACAGCCCATCCAAATTTTTGCGCATGCAATGGAAAAACCGGTGAGCAGCCTGCGCAGGATCTTGCAGATGACTGCACGGTCACACAGCTAAGCAGGAACGTAGTGATGGGTGAACAGGACTTGGTGCGAGTTAGGACACGGGCAGCAGAGTTTTGGATGAACTCAAGTTTATGAAGGGTAGTATTAAATGAGTTGTGGTTTGGTTCATTATAAGAAATTGATTACTAGAAACTATGGGCTGAATTCTGCCAGAGCTGCACGTGCCAGAAGAAACCAGCCAGAGGACCAGCCAAAATTGATCCTTGGGCCTTCTCTTTATAATTCGGGCAAGCTGCTGACACCTGTTATACCTCCAGAGGCAGCTCGCTGCTTTAGTGCCCTCCAATTTGGGCTGGCTGCCTCATCAAGAGCAGGAGGGGCTGTGTAGGAATTAACAGCGGGATTGGGGTTATTTGTCTCTTGCCAGTCAGAAGCCTCTGAGCTGCTCCAGGGATCCCCTTGCGGTTTCGAAGCGCTCCCCTATTCCTGAGTTCTGACCACCGGACTTATTCGGTAGCAATGTAGACAGAAAAAAAAACGTGACTCGTGGTTTGGGTGCAAAACAGACCAGTATTTATTGAAAACAAAAGAAAGAAACAACTTAAAATAATCGATATAGCTCTTATGCCTGGTACAGCACTTTTGCTTAACACAGTACCCTCAGTGTCCACTAGACTGCTCCCTGCTCAGTGCAACACTCCTTTATTTTAATATACACACAGTACACTCAGTGTCCACTAGAGCGCTCCCTGCTCAGTGCAACACTCCTTTATTTTAAATCCAGCACTTTAAAAATAGAAACCCCTTGCTCACTACAGCACCTTAGCTTAGTGGCTTTTACTTAAAAACCACACTTTAATACAGCTGTACAGTGTTCACTGAAGCACTTCTCTGCTTAGCGCAACACTCCTTTAAATACAATGGGCCAGAAATTAGGATTGGGTGCTTGCCGCGCATGCAAGCCCCCGATGTGCACTCACCCGACGCGCCGACATCTGAAGCCTGGGCCTGCTTGGAATTCCTGTCACTGGCCCGGTTCAGATGTCGGCACGATGTGCTTGCCTGATCCAGCGGCGTAGTTAGTGCGATGTGCCGGCTGGGATCAGGTGAGCACTGTGCAGCCAATCAGGGGAGGGGAAACTTCATTCATGAGTTTGACAGTAAGAACTGTCAAACTCATGAAAAGTACGGGTGCCCAAAAGACTACTTTAACTTTAAATAAAATTTTAAAAAACATCCCAATAGTTAAATAAACTATAAATAACTTTAAAAAACTATTTTAAACAATTAATCAAATTTTTGAAAAAAATAATTTTTTAAGAAATCGAGTCTAAAAATAAACTTACCTTACTGTAAAGTCCTTAAAAACAATGAAGCTGTGGAAAAAATGTAATAATTTTAAATAATAGACCACTTACCTTCAAGAATCCAGTCCTTACGCCTCCTTTTTATATGTGTAAAAAGTTCAGGCCCTTGCACACGGGCAAACCTGTCAAAAAGAAGGAAGTTCAACGCGTGCGCGCAGAGTCCTGCGCGCACACATTTGACCTCTGAAACCCTTGGAGGAAATGCCGGTTTCCCGCGCATGCGCTGTGCATGCTGAAATCCGGCACTTCCAACGGGCCCACGCGTGAGTACCCTGTCCGTACTCATGTGTTGGGACCGGAATTACTGGCCCAATACTTTAATATCGAAACACAGCGTTCACCACAGCACTTCTCTGCTTGGTGCAACACTCCCTTTTAATACAGTTACTTTAAAAATAGCTACACAGCATTCACCACAGCACTTCTCTGCTAGGTGCAACACCCCTTTTAATACAGTTTTAAATACAGTACTTTAAAACAGCTACAGCGTGTTCACCACAGCACTTCAGCTTGATGCAACACCCCTTTTAATACAGTTTTAAATACAGTACTTTAAAACAGCTACTCCCTTTTAATACAGTTTTAAATACAGAACTCAGTGTCCAACTGAAGCACTTCCTCTGCTCAGTGCAACACTGTCTTACTTAAATAGGGGAGGAGAGACAGACACAACGAGGGAAAATCGACTAAAATCACAGTTCTAACAAAATTCCCTTTAATTCTCACCCCTATACCTATCCTAAGTTGCCTTGTGAAGGGCCAGAAAAATATATGCTCACCACTGGAATGGCCTGCTCCGTGCCCTGCGAACTTAGATCTTCACTGCCCCGAAGTAAAAACACCCCAGTGTTTTAAAAATAAACTGCTGGTGTTTCACTTCTTTAGGCAGGCTCCCACACTGTAGAGGGACACGGAGGCAAGGCCAGAGAGAAAGAGCTTCTGGGAAGCTATCTTTTATACCCCCTTTTGGGGCCCGCCCAGATCCGGATGTTTCTGGGCTAAAACAAAAGGGATCCAACTGCCCCATTGTCCAGTAATGGGGTTGGATGAATCACCCATTCATTTTAAACTGTTCCTTTTCTCAGTTTAAATGTCTCTTCAAATTGTCTGTGCTGAGCTTTGAATGTATTTTCCATTCATGATAGGTTTTGAATGGAGCTGTCCTGGTTTGAAAAAAACATGTCTTTCTGTGTTTACTATGTAAACAGCTTGGGAGGCTAGTGTAAACAGAAGCCATTGTTAGCCATTGTTCTTGTGGTCAGGCTGAAACCGCAGTCAAGTGGTTAATCCTTTGTGCAAACATCTTGTAGCAGTTTCTGTAAACATATCGATTATCTGCTGCAGGGGGGTGGGGACTCCCCTTTGATTGGCAGCTCCATTGAACCTTTCTTCCACAGACACAGAAAGCTGTTTTCCAAGTCCTTTTGTCTTCGGCCATGTGGTCTGACGGCCATTTTGATCCCTGGAATTTTAAAGGCATATCACCCAGGGATTCTTTAATCAAAAAATTAATCTTCAGAGCTGTAAATTATTGCGAAATCTTACAGCTGCCAGGGATGCCTGAAAAATCATCTGGCCCATTATCGGGTCCAATGATTTTCATGCATCCTTGAGGCAGAGGACATAGTGCCGCAAAATTGGTCCTTTTTACCCCCGAGAATGTGTGCAATGAAATCCGATTTCTCTCCTATAAATCAGAGGAAATAATAATCAAATTGTATAGTGCTCTGGTCAGACTGCACCTTGATTACTGTCTAAAGTTCCATTCACCAAGAAACCAGAGAGACTTGCAAGAGCTGGAGATGATGCAGAGAAGAGCCACGCGGCTGATCCCCAGTGTAAGGGGCCTGAGTTATGAAAAAAGACTGGAGGGACTTGAGTTTTCAGCCTGAGAAGGAAGGGTCTGAGAGGTGATTTTATATGGATAGTTAAGGATATAGAAAAAGTTAACCTGGAATATTACTTTAAATTAAACTGTGCAAGTAGAACTAGGGGACACAGGGTCAAGCTAGTAAAAAGTTATTTTAGGACGTAGCAGGAAATTCTTTTTCACACAGTGATCAATGTGTGAAATAAACTGCTAGATAGAGAAGTTGAAGGTAAAAACAACAACTTGCAGTTATAAGCACCTTTAATGTAGAAAACCATCCCATGGCACTTCACAGATATCTAAGGAAAAAAAGACACTGAGCCAAAAAACAAATATTAGGAGGGGTGACCAAAACCTTGGTCACAGAGGTGTGTTTTAAGGAGGGTGTAGGAATCAACAGATTCCTATCTAAATCACAGGTCGAGGCAGTTCAGTAAATTAACCGAATTTAATTAAACTGGTGAACAAAACAAAAACATGCAGGAGCAACAGCAAACAGGTCTACACAGTAACTAGTTCCACGAGGTCTGAACTCAGAACCTCCCACCTCTGACGTCATGACGTCATCACGTTTCCCGCCACTCGGGGCACCACGTGACCAACGTGATGACGTCATCGCGTTGTTTCAGGGTTTTTACAGAAAGCTTGTTTACACTCAGCAAACGGACATAGGTGCTGTAACATTGCTTTAAAGACAGTTATTCATTTGTACAGGAGTTCATTGGTGGTTTTACCACATGCGCCCCCCCAGAAGTGTCTTTAATCATCAAAGTCAATCGCCGAGGAGGTCGGACAATCCTGTCGGAGCGACTCCGATATTCCCAGAGAGGAATGGATGGTGCAGGAGAGGAGCTGGGCTGATGGGCCAGGCGTAGCGGCCGCGGGCGGTCGTCCACGACACGGCGGTTGCGCTGTTTCGACTGGCTGGCCGAGGTCCAGGTGTGCAGCCTTGAGGCGGTCCACGGAAATGTAGTCGGGCGTCCCGCCGACGTCTACCAGAAAACTCTTGGCGCCCGCCTTCAGTACCCGGAAGGGGCCCATGTATGGAGGTATGAGGGGACTACGGTGGGCATCGTGCCGTACAAAAACAAATTTAGCCCTCATGAGCGTTGGCGGAACATGTGAGGCAGGCAGTCCATGCTGTGAAGTCGGAATGGGCCGGAAAGCGTGCGCCGCGGCTCGGTGAGCCTTCAGCTGTTCAGTGGCGGACCACGGACGCGTCGGCGACGGGAGAAACTCGCCGGAGACCCTGAGCGGCTGGCTGTAGACCAATTCGGCGGCCAACGCCTGCAGGTCCTCTTTAGGCGCCGTGCGCAACCCGAGCATTACCCATGGCAACTTATCCATCCACGCGGTCCCTTGGAGGGTGGCCCGCAGCGATGCCTTCAGAGAACGATGGAAGCGTTCGCATAACCCATTGGCCTGCGGGTGGTAAGCCGTGGTGCGATGAAGCTTGGCGCCCAAATCTGAAGCCACGGCATTCCACAGAGCAGAGGAGAACTGCGGCCCGCGGTCCGATGAAATGTCCGATGGCACGCCGAAACGGGCAACCCAGGACGAAAGAAAAGCCCGGGCGACGCCTGCGGAGGTGGTGGACATCAATGGAATGGCCTCCGGCCATCTGGTGGTACGGTCGACGATTGTCAGCAGATGCATGAACCCTTGTGACGGTGGTAGTGGGCCCACGTGGTCGATATGAACATGATCGAATCGCCGCTCCAGTACCTCGAAAATGGCGACAGGAGCTTTAACATGGCGCTGCACCTTCGCTCTCTGGCACACGACACAGGTGTTGGCCCAGTCGCGCACATCTTTTCGCATTCTCCTCCAGACAAACTTGGATGCTAACAACTTCTGTGACGCCCGCACACCTGGGTGGGCGAGGTTGTGCATGATATCGAAGACTTTCCTGCGCCAGGATGATGGAACGATCGGGCGTGGGTCTCCCAGGGAGACATCGCAGAGCAAGGATGTGCCATCTGAGTGGAAAAGTACGTCCACTGGCCGCAAGAATCGGAACGGAAAGCGTGCGTCTCCGGGTCAGCCACTTGGTCGACCGCCATTAGTGAATAGTCGAGACCCAGTTGGACGGCCTGGACGGCCGCACGCGAAAGGCAGTCGGCAACCACGTTGTCCTTGCCGGCCACATGACGGATGTCGGTGGTAAACTCGGAGATGAACGTGAGTTGCCGTTGCTGTCGGGCCGACCACGGCTCAGTTGTCTTGGCCATGGCAAACGTCAGGGGCTTGTGATCCACGAAAGCGACGAATTGGCGTCCTTCTAATAAAAAACGAAAGTGGCGGATGGCCAGGAACAACGCCAACAGCTCTCGGTCAAATGTGCTATAGCTACGTTCGTTACTACGTAACTGGCGGCTAAAAAACACCAGCGATTGCCATGCCCCGTCGACCCATTGCTCTTGCACGGCGCCGACGGCGTAGTCCGATGTATCTGTCGTGAGCGCGATGGTGGCACCGGGCAGCGGGTGCGCTAACATCGTCACATTGGCGAGGGCCTCCTTCGTGTCCCCAAATGCGCGGTCCATGACCGACGACCAGATCACCGGTTCTTTCCCCGGTTTCCCTCGGAGTGCCTCGTAGAGCGGCCGCATGAGCTGGGCGGCCCGGGGGACAAAGCGATGGTAAAAGTTTACCATGCCGAGGAATTCTTGGAGCGCCTTGACGGATTGCGGCCGTGGGAACGCCGCGACGGCTGCCACTTTCGCCCTGAGTGGCAGTGCCCCTTCCGCGGTGATGCGGGGGCCCAGAGAATCGATCTGCCTCAGACCAAATTGGCACTTGTTTGGGTTAACTATAAGGCTGTGCTCCTGGAGACGACGGAAAAGGACACGCAGGTGACGTAGGTGTTCTTCCTTTGATGCGCTGGCGACGAGGATGTCATCGAGGTATACGAAAAGGAATTTGAGGTCCCGGAGCACCGAATCCATGAGGCGTTGGAATGCCTGCGCCGCATTTTTAAGCCCGAAAGGCATCCGTAAAAATTCAAAGAGGCCAAATGGGGTAATGACCGCCGTTTTCTGGACATCCTGAGGGTGGACGGGCACCTGGTGGTATCCGCGGACGAGGTCGATCTTGGAGAACCACGACGTGCCGGCCAAATGGGCGGAAAAATCTTGAATATACGGTATCGGATACCGGTCTGGAGTTGTGACCTCGTTGAGGTGCCGATAATCACCACAGGGCCGCCACCCGCCGCCGGGCTTTGGCACGATGTGTAGCGGGGATGACCAGGGACTGTCAGATCGGCGAATGATGCCCAACCGCTCCATAGTGGCGAATTCCGCCTTCGCAGCCTCGAGTTTACTGGCCTCTAATCGCCGAGCCCGGGCGTAAACCGGGGGGCCGGTTGTCGCGATGTGGTGTTCAACACCGTGTTTGGCGGTCGTCGCAGAGAAAGTGGGTCGAGCGAGCTCCGGAAATTCCTTGAGCAGGCGGGCAAACTCGTCGGGCGGCAACTCGGTGCGGGCAACCGCGTGGGTCGCGCCGAGGCCCCAAAAACCGGGGATGGGGGCTCGTGAGGTGGCATGGATCAGGCGGCGATTACGTACGTCGACCAGTAGGTCATGTGTGCAGAAAAAAATCAGCACCGAGGATTGCCAGTGGTATCGTGGCGGTGATAAACTCCCAGTGGAAGAGTTGGCCGCCGAGATACAGTCGGATACGCCGCTTCCCGTACGTACGGATGGTGCTGCCATTGGCGGCCTGTAGTGGAGGACCGCGCCGCCCAGATCGGACATCGAGAACCGAAGCGGGGAGGATGCTGCACTGAGCGCCCGTGTCGCATAAGAAACGCCGGGCCGAAATGGAGTCAGTGATGTACAACAATTTCCCGGAATCACCAACTGTCATTGTGGAGGCGAAACCGACCTCGGGGCTTCCCTTCCGGTCGCGCAATCGGTGTTGCTGCTTTCTCGGTGCCGGTGGCACGAATTTACACGGGGGTCGGCAGCATCTGGCTTTCTGACCAAAACGGGCGTGGTAGTAGCAAAAGCCGGTCTGTGGAGGTGCCGAGGCGGGGTTCTTGGAGGCGGGGCGCGTCGAGGTGGTGCAATACTGTTGCATCACCGCGTAAATGGTGTCGGCTTCGGCCGCGAGCGCCACACCGTCCGTAGCCGTCGACCTGGCCAGGTCTGCTTGTACCTGCTCAGGGAGCTGGCTGAGGAACAGTTCACGAAATATAAAACACTACGGCTCAGACTCGAGGAGGGTGAGCATGTGGCTCATCAACTCGGAAGGCTTAGCATCGCCTAACCCGGGGAGTGCGAGCAAGCGTCGTGCGCGCTCCGCCTTTGTGAGACCGAATAACTGCAGGAGGCGCGCCTTGACCGTTTCGTACTTGTTCTCCGTGGGCGGGGTCTCCAGCAGGCTGATAATGCGGGAAGCCGTCGAGCTGTCCAGTGCGGAGACCACATAAAGGTAACGGGTCTGATCCAGCACTATGTTTCGCAGTTGGAACTGAGCCTCCGCTTGAACGAACCAGGAGGCTGCCTGTTGTTCCCAAAATTGAGGGAGCTTCAAACTCGCTGCATTTACATCCATCTTGTTCTCGAGCTTGTCTCCGCGAAAATCGTCCGCGAAGCTTCGGGGTCACCAATGTAGGAGCTTCGGGGTCACCAATGTAGGAATCAACAGATTCCTATCTAAATCACTGAGGTCGAGGCAGTTCAGTAAATTAACCGAATTTAATTAAACTGGTGAACAAAACAAAAACATGCAGGAGCAACAGCAAACAGGTCTACACAGTAACTAGTTCCATGAGGTCTGAACTCAGAACCTCCCACCTCTGACGTCATGACGTTTCCCGCCACTCGGGGCACCACGTGACCAGCGTGATGACGTCATCGCGTTGTTTCAGGGTTTTTACAGAAAGCTTGTTTACACTCAGCAAACGGACATAGGTGCTGTAACATTGCTTTAAAGACAGTTATTCATTTGTACAGGAGTTCATTGGTGGTTTTACCACAAGGGTCTTAAAGGAAAGGGAGGTGGAACGGTGAAGAGGAGTAGCCAGGGTATTGCAGAGTGTGGAGCCGAGGTGACTGAAAGCATTGTTGCTAATGGTGAGGTGAAAAGTGGGGATGTGCACAAAAATCCAGAGTTGGAGGAACAGAGAATTCGGAGGGGGGTTGTATGTTAAGAGGCTTACAGAGATAGGGAGGGGCAAGGCCATGAAGGGATTTAAACACAAGGATTAGAATTTGAAATTGGAGCCACTGGAGACTTGGAGCCAATGTAGGTCAGCAAGGACAAGGGTGATAGCTGAGCAGGATTTTATGAGGGACAAGTTACAGGCAGCAGAGTTTAAAGAAGGTGGAGGAAGGGAGACCAGCCAGCAGATCATTGGAACAAAAAGAAAATACTGCAGATGCTGGAAATCTGAAATAAAAACAGAAAATGCTGGAGATACTCAGCAGGTCAGGCAGCATCAGTGAAGAGAGAAACAGAGTTAACGTTTCAGGTCGATGACCTTTCATCAGTTCTGACGAAAGGTCATCGACCTGAAACGTTAACTCTGTTTCTCTCTTCACAGATGCTGCCTGACCTGCTGAGTATCTCCAGCATTTTCTGTTTTTATTTCAGATCATTGGAATAGTTGAGTCTGGAGGTGACAAAGGCACGGATGAAGGTTTCAGCAGCAGATGGGCTGAGGTAGGGGCAGATACAGGCGATTTTACAAAAATGGAAGTAGACAGCCTTTGTAATGGAGAGAATATAAGGTCATAAGTTCAGCTCAGGGTCTAATAGGATGCCTAGGCTGTGAACCATCTGGTTTAGCTTGACACAGTGGCTGAGAAGGGGGCTGGAATCAATGGGAAGGTACGGAATTTGTGGCAGGGACCAATCATCGCTTCGATCTTACCAATGATTAACTGGAGGAAACTGTGGCTTATTCAGGATTTGAAAACATAGAGGCAGCAGAGGGGTTGAGAGGGTGCAGAGGATCTCTCTGGGTTGATGAACTAAGATGGGAAAAATGGCCTTTGCCGTCTGTAATTATCTTGTGGTCTTTAAAGGGAGGTTGTTCCTTAAGTGGTTTTTCTCAAGGATTTGACTGAGTGCATGCTCAGTTCAGCTATCCTTGAAGCATGAAGAGATACACATTCAAAACGTAAATATCCTGTTTTTTCTCCTTACAGATGCTGCCTGACTTGCTGTGCATTTCCAGCATTTTCTGTTTTAATTTCATATATCCAGCATTTGCTGTATTTTGTCTTTTTATTTTATGTTTGTTTCTTAGAAGAAAGATGAAGACTCTACTAATCTCCACCGTCTCCAGCTACTGATCTGCTCAACCACACCCTCACCACCACCTTTGCTGCCCTAGTCACTAGTAAAACCATTACTCTCTCTCTCTCTCACTCTGGCTGTTCCCCCGGTACAGCCCTCATCTTCGCTCCCTTAAGTCAAAGGGGTGCAGACTTGAACGGATATGGCGGACAACTGGTTTCGCCATTCAACGCCAGATCTGGCTGGACCACATGAAGCATTATCGGGTCCTGCTCGTCTGCCAAAACTGCTCACTATTCCGGGATCATTTCTCTACTGCTTCTTTTCTCTACTGCTAACTGTCTTCTTAAACCCCTCTCCCCTGTCTCCTCCAACATGTGCGAGGAGCTCATGGATTTCTTTGTCTCTAAGATTGAAACAATCCGATCAGCTGCCTCTGCCACTTCCCTTTCTTCCCCTAGCCCACTGGGCCAAACTTCCTCTAAGGTTCCTCCCTGCCCTAGCCCTGAACTCGCATCTTTCTCCAGTTTTTCTCCGATCACCCCCCATGACCTCTCCATGCTCATCTTGTCCATGAGACCCACTTCCTGCTCCCTCAACCCTATTCCCACTAAACTGCTGATCACCCAACTTCCTTTTCTGGCTCCCATGTTAGCTGACATTGTTAATGGTTCTCTCTCCTCAGGTTCTGTCCCCCTCTCCTTCAAATCTGCCATCATCACCCCTCTCCTCAAAAAAAAAACCTTGATCCTTCCATCCTTGCAAACTACTGCCCCATCTCCAACCTCCCTTTCCTCTCCAAAGTCCTTGAGCGTGTTGTCGCCTCCCAAATCCGTGCCCATCTTTCCTGGAACTCCATGTTTGAATCCCTCCAATGAGGTTTCCGCCCCGCCACAGTATCGAAACTGCTCTCATCAAAGTCACGAATGACATCCTTTGTGACTGTGGCAAAAGTAAACTATCCCTCCTCATCCATCTCAACCTGTCTGCAGCCTTTGACACAGTTGGCCACTCCATCCGTCGTCCAGCTGGGTGGGACTGCACTCGCCTGGTTCCATTCTTATCTATCTAATCGTAGCCAGAGAATCTCCTGCAATGGCTTCTCTTCCCACTCCCGCATCGTTACCTATGGTGGACCCAAGGATCTATCCTTGGCCTCCTCCTATATCTCATCTACATGCTGCCCCTCAGCGACATCATCCGAAAACAGATTCAGTTTCCACCTGTACACTGACGACGCCCAGCTCTACCTCACCACCACTTCTCTCGACCCCTCCACTGTCTCTAAATTGTCAGACTCCGTTCCCTAGCCATCGACTCCATCCCTCTCCCTGATAACTGGCTGAGGTTGAACCAGACTGTTCGCAACCTTAGTGTCATATTTGACCCAGAAATGAGCTTCCGACCAGGTATCCGCGCCATAACTAAGACCACCTATTTCCCCCTCTGTAGCATCGCCCGTCTCTGCCCCGCCTCAGCTCATCTGCTGCTGCAACCCTCATCCATGCCTTTGTCACCTCTAGGCTTGACTATTCCAATGCACTCCTGGCTGGCCTTCCACATTCTACCCTCCGTAAACTGGAGGTCATCATAAACTCGGCTGCCCATGTCCTAACTTGCACCAAGTCCAGTTCACCCAACACCCCTGTGCTCGCTGACCTACATTGGCTCCTAGTTAAGCAACACCTCGATTTTAAAATTCTCATCCTTGTTTTCAAATCCCTCCATGGTCTCGCTCCTCCCTATCTCTGTATCACCTCCAGCCCCACAACCACACCTCCACGAGTTATCTGCGCTCCACTAATTCTGCCCCCTCGAGCATCCCTGATTATAATCGCTCAACCTTTGGTGGCCGTACCTTCTGTTGCCTAGGCCCTAAGCTCTGGAATTCCCTGCCTAAACCTCTCTGGCTCTTTCTGGCTTAATTGGCTGTAAAGCGCTTTGAGACATCCAGTGGTCGTGAAAGGCGCTATATAAATGCAAGTCTTTCATTCTGTTCTCTGCTGCCAGGAGCGTGAGTCCCAAAGGCTATGTTGCCTACCCGGTGCCAGGGTAAAGGACATCTCCTCCAGGTTGGAGAAGAACTTGGAGTAGGAGGGGGAGGGGGAGGACCCAGTTGTCAGGTCCATCTCTGGATTATTACCGGAGCCACGAGCAAATTGGTATAGGGTCAATAGGATCAGGGAGATGAATGTGTGGCTCAAAGATTGGTGTGGGAGAAGTGGGTTTTGATTAGAGGGGCACTGGCACCAGCACTGGGGAAAGAGAGAGCTGTTCTGTTGGGGCGGACTACGCCTGAACCATGCTGGGACCAGAGTTCTAGCGAATCGAGTAACTAGGGAGGTAGATAGGGCTTTAAACTAAATAAGGCGGCGGAGAGTTCCGGTGGAGAGAAATCTAGAATGCTAAAGAGAAAAGACAAGGAAGCAGTGCAGGAAAGTGATTGGGGTAAGGATAACCAGATTGTGTCAGAAAGGGACAGAACGTACAAACAAAGGAGTGCACTAACAAATAGGGTCCAGGTAAGAAAAAATGGTAAGACAAATAGCGCCATAGTACAAAAAAATGTTAAGATGTCTAAAAATGTTAAAAAGACAAATCTAAAGGCACTGTATCTGAATGCACGAAACATTTGTAATAAGGTAGACGAATTAACAGCGCAAATAGATGTAAATGGATACGATATAATTGCGATTACGGCGATATGGCTGCAGGGTGACCAAGGCTGGGAGCTGAATATCCAAGGATATTCGATATTTAGGAAGGACAGGTAAAAAGGAAAAGGAGGTGGGGTGGCATTGTTAGTAAAGGATGAAATAAGAGCAATAGTGAGAAAGGATATTAGCTCAGAAAATCAAGATGTAGAATCAGTCTGGGTGGAGCTAAGGTGGGAGTTGTCTATAGGCCTCCAAACAGTAGTGGTAATATAGGGGATGGCATCAAACAGGAAATTAGAGATGCATGTAACAAGGGTGCTACAGTAATCATGGGTGACTTTAATCTACATATAGACTGGCAAAACCAAATTAGCAATAATACTGTGAAGGATGAATTCTTGGCGTGTGTACGAGATGGTTTTTTAGACCAGTATGTTGAGGAGCCAACTAGGGAACAGGCTATCCTAGATTTGGTATTGTGCAATGAGAAGGGGTTAATTAATAATCTTGTTGTGCGGGGTCCTTTAGGGAAGAGTGACCATAACATAATAGAATTCTTCATTAAGATGGAAAGTGAAGAAGTCCAATCCGAAACTAGGGTCCTAAATCTAAACAAAGAAAACTATGAAAGTATGAGGAGTGAGTTGGCTATGATAGATTGGGGAGCTTCATTAAAAGGCATTGATAGGCAATGGCTAATATTTAAGGAATGAATGCATGAATTGCAACAGTTATACATTCCTTTCTGGCGCAAAAACATAAAAGGAAAAGCGGCCCAACCATGGTTAACAAAAGAAATTAAGGATAGTATTAGATCCCAAGAGGAGTCATATAAAGTTGCCAGGAAAAAGTAGCAAGCCTGAGGATTGGGAGCAGTTTAGAGTTCAGCAAAAAAGGACCAAGAGATTGATTAAGAGGGGAAAAATAGAGTATGAGAGTAAACTTGCAAGGAACATAAAAGTGGACTGTAAAAGCTTCTACAAGTATGTAAAAAGAAAAAGATTAGTGAAGACAAATGTAGGTCCCTTACAGTCAGAAACGGGAGAATTTATAATGGGGAACAAGGAAATGGCAGAGCAATTAAACAAATACTTTGGTACATCAGTAGTAGGGAAAATGCTAGTCTATTATAAAGGATGTGATAACAGGACATTTAGAAAATATCAACGGGATTAGACAAAGTCAACATGGATTTATGAAAGGGAAATTGTGTTTGACAAACCTACTGGAGTTTTTTGAGGATGTAACTGGTAGAATAGATAAGGGAGAACCAGTGGCTGTGGTGTATTTGGATTTTCAGAAGGCCTTTGATAAAGTCCCACATAAGAGGTTAGTGTGCAAAATTAAAGCACATGGGACTGGGGGTAATATACTGGCATGGATTGAAAATTGGTTAACAGACAGGAAAAGAGAGTAGGAATAAATGGGTCTTTTTCGGGGTGGCAGGTGGTGACTAGTGGCGTACCGCAGGGATCAGTGCTCGGGCCCCAGCTATTCACAATATATATCAATGATTTGGATGAAGGAACCAAATGTAATATTTCCAAGTTTGCTGATGACACAAAACTAGGTGGGATTGTGAGTTGTGAGGAGGACGCAAAGAGGCTTCAAGGCGATTTAGACAAGTTGAGTGAGTGGGCAAATACATGGCAGATGCAGTATAACGTGGATAAATGTGAAGTTATCCACTTCGGTAGGAAAAACAGAAAGGCAGAGTATTATTTAAATGGTGATAGATTGGGAAATGTTGATGTACAAAGGGACCTGGGTGTCCTTGTACACCAGTCACTGAAAGTAAACATGCAGGTGCAGCAAGCAGTCAGGCAGGCAAATGGTATGTTGGCCTTCATTGCAAGAGGATTTGAGTATAGGAGCAAGGATGTCTTACTACAGTTATACAGGGCCTTGGTGAGACCACACCTGGAGTACTGTGTGCAGTTTTGGTCTCCTTACCTAAGAAAGGATATACTTGCTATAGAGGGAGTGCAGCGAAGGTTCACCAGACTGATTCCTGGGATGGCAGGACTGTCGTATGAGGAGAGATTGGGTCGACTAGGCCTGTATTCTCTAGAGTTTAGAAGAATGAGAGGGGATCTCATTGAAACGTATAAAATTCTGACAGGGCTAGACAGACAGGATGTAGGGAGGATGTTTCCCCTGGCTGGGGGGGTCTAGAATGTCCTACCCCGTATCTCAGGATACGGGGTAGGACATTTAGGACTGAGATGAGGAGAAATTTCTTCACTCAGAGGGTGGTGAGCCTGTGGAATTCTCTACCACAGAAGGCCGTGGAGGCTAAGTCACTGAATATATTTAAGAAGGAGATAGATTTCTGGACACAAAAGGCATCAAGGGGTATGGGGAGAGAGCGGGAATATGGTATTGAGATAGAGGATCAGCCATGATCATATTGAATGGCGGAGCAGGCTCGAAGGGCCGAATGGCCTACTCCTATGTTTCTATGTTTCCTCCTTTAAGACGCTCCTTAAAACCTACTTCTTTGACCAAGCTTTTGGTCACCTCTAATTTATCCATAGGTGGCTTGGTGTCAAATTATTTGTCTTAAAATACTCCTGTGCAGCACCTAGGGACGTTTTACTACGTTAAAGGCGCTATATAAATACAAGTTGTTGTAGTAATTGTTGTCTGCACTCTGGTCAGGAAGGAAATCCCCAGCTGCAGTTCAGAAAGCTACACGTTGTGACGTCAGGCAACTGTTAGTGACAACATCACAATCCACTGCGCATGCGTCGAATGGCGAACCGCTTCAAGCTGGCGGAGCCTGTAACGTACGAGGCGGCAATTGTTCAGCTCTTGGGGAAACTTTCTGCCGCGGTGCATAGCTTTTCGAGCAGCGAAGAGGTCAGAAATCCAACTATTCTCTTTTAAAGCTGATTGCAGCGACGCACTCAATTCCAATTATACAACCTGCCAAAAACGCTCCACTTGTCGGGAAGTTTAAACCGTTGGACGTTGTAAATTGTGGGTGTGGGGAGGGGGTGAGTTCGAAAACGTCCACCATGTTTACCCAACTTTCTTGATGATTATAACAAGTGAATTTAGTGGATTCGTAAGCAACAGAGCGTCAATAGTTGCAGCAGTTCTGGATTAGTATTTTAGGGGATCGGTTTGCTCTAATTCCTCCTCTCCCCCGCGCCCCCCCCCGGCGCCCCAGTGGTACGTGCCGGCGATTTAAACTGGGAGCGCGAGGTGGCGACGGCTGGAAGGCGCGCGATGGGGCCGGTGATCGTGAGAAGCTGCTCGAGCGCCGACTCCAGCTGCAGCTCCGACTCGCCCTTCCCTTCCTCTTCTCCACCCCCCCCGGGTCTGGCCTCGGAAGATCCTCAGTCCCCAGGCCTTTTTTTTTTGGAGAGAGCGAGAGGGGAGAGGGAGTTTTGGTTGGCACTCTGCATTAAGACAGAATTAGTTCTGTGTCACAACTACTGACCCATTTACTTCTAGTTGTGTTGTTTCAAATATTGTCTTGTACAATATATTTTCGCAGAGGATACAGAATTATAGAAGGAGGATTAATGGAAAAAAATAAATTTTTTCAGGTTTTTGCTGTCATTTTAGGTAATGGTCTATTTTTTGTTTTATTTTAACTTCATCTCAAAATCAAATCAAATCAACTTTTATTGTCATTGTTAGTGCACAAGTGCAGTACAACGAAATGTAGGCTTGCGGCTCCCGAGAGTACATTTGGATTAAGACATTTAAACATTCAACATACATTTGGCTTGTAGTATATTAACATAACATAACCATAATAAAGTGCATTGGCAGATGTGCAGGCTTTAGAGTTTGTTTGTGCAGTTCAGTAGGATGACAGCCCTGGGAAAGAAGCTGTTCCTAAATCTGGTCGTACGGGTGCGAATGCATTCACTGGTACGGGTGCAAATCCATTCACTGCTTGTACCTACCACCCTGTGCAACACCTCAGAAACATACTTTTATAACATTTTAAGATTTATTAATTAAGAATTTTTGCATTTGTGTTTGTCACGCTTTACATTTTTCCAAAAATGCCAATCAGACCCACTCCAAGAATAGACATTTTGTACAAATTCAAAAAGAGGAGTGAGTTTTATTTATTTAATAAACACAAACATTACTGAATATGGTACAAGAAAGACAGACTTGCATTTATATAGCACCTTTCAAGACCACTGGACATCTCAAAGCGCTTTACAGCCAATGAAGTACTTTTGAAGTGTAGTCACTGTTGTAATGTAAGAAATGCGGCAGCCAGTTTGCACTCCGCAAGCTCCCATAAACAGCAATGTGATAATGACCAGATAATCTCTCTTTAGTGATGTTGTTTGAGGGATAAATATTGGCCATGGCACCGGGGAAAATTCCCCTGCTCTTCGAAATACTTTTACGCCCACCAGAGAGAGCTCTGTTTGACGTTTGGAAAAAAATCAAAGTCCTTCTGTGTTTATTGCAAAGAGTGACTTTTTTAAAACAAATGTTAATTTTCTTATCCATTGGGAGACACATTAGGCTGCCCTATAATGACATTGACGGACGGGGACTGTCTCCAGTTTAAATGTCTTTGACCTGGTAATTGAAATCTGACTTTGGATTTCCTTGTGGGAGCCTGATACTTTCAGTTTGACAGACTCCAAACAGACCCACAATCGATGTTGATGGTTAGTATGTTAGTACATGGCTCCATAGAATCAGCAGAGTGTTTCTGCACTTTTGGGTCTCTTAGATAAACTTTAAATGAAGTTCCTCATATGCCTATGTTTTTTTTAAAATTAGTAATTGAATGGGAAGTATTTTGCACAGGAACTTGCTTTGACTGACATCTCAACATAAATATTCCTGACTGGAATATGAAATGGAGGTGATTAAAGTATGTATAGAAAGTGCAAATTGAAGTCTGCAGTCTCCTGGTCACAATGCAATTTGTGTGTGGCTACATTATAGCCAATCTGCCATTTGATATGGAGCCCCTTTCAGAATGTATAGTTTTTATATTTACATTGTGCTGCAAAGATGGGGCTAAGGTTTTTTTGATAGTAATGCTGTTAAAATTGTGAAATCTATTAATCTGCCTTGAATTCCCTTTTTTTGCCTAGAAATGGATGTAACTTCTTCCATGAAATCTCTGTTACTGGCTATCACCCAGTATAAAAATGCCAAATCTGAAAACAATGCTTTACAAGTCCAAAGGCAATTGGATGTAAGTACAGCACCTACTGTATGAAAGAAAAGTTCAAATATATTTGTTTGTATCTATCTACCTATGTATCTATCCGATTACACTACAAAAGCAATTAATTAATTGGCTGTGGAGTGCTTTTGGCACTATAAAATGCTGGCTCATTTGTTCTTTTGTCTCCCACTCTTTTTTTTTCTCCCCCTCCTTCTTCCTTCTCTCTTTGGCATGGCACACATTTCCTAGCCACAGTTTTGGCTCTAACATTTTATGTCAACATTTATAATGGAATCTTTCTGTGTCAACATTTAGAATATGTAAACTCTTGTTTAAATGTGTGAACATTTTATAATTGGACAGCTGTACTTGGAGATGGGTTTTAGGGTCTGGGATGATTTGAGAGGGGTAGAGTATGGAACTCTTGGGTGATGGCTTAGAATGTGGTTATGTTTGGGGGGGCTGGTAATGTTTTGGAAGGGGGATGAAGAAATTTCCTTCATGAATTTCCCCTGCACTCAGCTGAGCTGCTGTTCAGTTCTTTAAAGCATTTAGTGCATGTATTGTAATTACCAACTGTACGCTGGCAAAAGGGAGTGAAACTAATTGGATAGCTCTTGCAAAGAACTGACAGACACAATGGGACGAATGGCCTCCTTCTGTGCTGCATGATTCAATGAATTGCAGTTTAAGCACATTAAGCATTTTAGGTAACTAAAACATGGCTTTTTGTTCATTTTTGAAAAAAATCTTTGCCTTTTTTTTCTCTAGCTGAAATGTCCAATATCCAAAATAAGGATATAAACAAAATAAAACACTGGAGAAAAAAATAGATATTTCACAATAACATGATGCAATTTACCTCTTTGAATTGTTTTGAGCTTTTTAATACCTTCATTGAAGTGTTTGCTTGAAGGCCTCAAGCTCTCCCAAAAGCCTGAGCTTAGATTGCACATTTTTGCACTGCAATAGTGACTGTTTTAGATGAAGGCAGATCCTGCAGACTGAGTATGTACAGTGTGAATAATTTTCCATAATGCATTAGTAGCAAATGAGCTCGCTAAATGATGGAATGCTTCTTTCTCCGTCTCAAACAAAATATTATTCGGTTGTTTTCAAACTTATTTGAAGAAAACCTAAAGGACCAATTTCAAAAGCTTTATTCAGGTAAAATTTATATTGTATTTATTTTAAAATAGAGAGGGCGCGAGTGAGTGGGGGGGAAAATGTTGTTTTTCTATCTCGCAGCCTTCCATTAGAGAATAGTGTGAAGTAGTTGAAGGATTCTTGGGTTGATAAACAGGCCAGAATATAAACGGTACTTCTATGGCTGTAGCAATCATTACACAAGCCGATAAGTTGGTTAGTCTTATACAGCAGGAGGGTTTTATCGGCTCCTACAACCCATATGATGAGGAGGGGCCACCCCACAGTGGGGTAAAATGGCAGACTACTAATGTTTTTTTATCCCTACAGAGCACTTTCGGGCCCATGTCTTCCCCTTCCTCTCACTGCTGACAGACAGACAGCAGGAATCCACTATTGAGCCAGACTCCATATTTGGACACCACAACTCCTCCAGTTCTGGCAAACTTCATGCTCTCCCTCCACAATTCTGCCAAATCTCATGTACCCCTCCAAAGTGATGATAGACCAACAGATTCCTCCACTCCAATACTGAAAAACCTCAGCAGCCTCCTGCAGTTCCCCATCTAGGTTTGCCAAAGCCCAGGACAATTCTTAAGTGCAGTACTGGCCCTAGTGCAGCTAAACATCACTCCCCCTACCCAGTATTACTAAATACCAAGGCCTGGAAATTCCTGGGAGCCCGTGCCACCGACGCAAGTGCTCAGAGTGGAGCCTTCGCCCAAGACCGGAGTCAATTACATAGCCAGGGCAGGCCGCAGATGCCTGCAAGGACAAATCAGCAGCAGCCACCCTGGACCGAGCCATCCACTCTTCGAAGGCAGAGTAGAATCCACATGGCTCCAAATGGGCCTGAAGGGGGTTGGGGGGGGGGAATTCTTTTAACCCCTTGGCTTCCAGTGGAGCCATTCCAAATAGAGAAGGCCACTGATCCATTGTGAGAAGGGTTTGGGCCTTCAAAAGACTGCAAAGGAACTAATGCCGGCTCATGACTGATGTAATTTCCGCTAAGGCCTTTCAAGGGAGGAACTCCCCGACCTGTCACTTTGACATGTCCTCAGGTGCCCATGGCTCCCAACTGGAATTTCAAGTCCTGGTCAAAAGAGCAGCATCTCAGCGCACCCAGGATCTCGCCCATATTCCAGGTCACACTCCCAGTGTAAATGGGACTTGTGCCCCCTCCAGCCCCAGGAATTGTGGAGCCCAGTTGTCCACCCGTAACTGGTACATTTTGCATACTGTATTGCTTTGTATTTTTGGTTTTAAAACTAGTAAGGGATAAAAATTAGATACATTAGCAAAGAAGGAAATTATATAAAATAAGGACCACTGATTTATGGCTTTCACAGGATAATGGAGTTTTGATCCCCAAAGCATCAGCAAAAATTCCAGAGTACCATTTGATACAAATGTAATTTGACTTGTTCAGCCACTCTTAGTGGCCCTGATGTTATTTCCTACATGGCTTAAACACCCCTATCTTATATAAAACAATATTTTCCAACTGTAAGCAATGTATTAATGCTGGTAAAAATTCCAATGATCGCAAAGTGTATAACATTGTCTTTGTGAAGTCAATGGAGGAATACAGTATATGCAATAATGCATCAGTGTTCACGGCAGGGATCCAACCTTTAGGATGGCTAAATCCTGTTCTTGTTTAATAGACAGTTTAAAATACTATGTACTATGTATTGATATTCCTATGAACAGTAGAATAATGGATAAGCAGATTTGAAGGGCCAAGGACTATGTTTATTGCACTGTCCTTGATATAAAATTAAACATTTTCTAGCCTAGAAATATCTGGGAAACAACTTTTGAAATATTCTTTCTTATCTTTCTAGGTAATTTGTGGAATGAAAGCAGTAATGGTATTTGCAACAAATCAAAGTTTACCAAGTGAATGTCTGAACAGCCTTGTGGAACTTGTTGGTGATCCAAACATAAAAGTGACACTGACTCTGAAAATTATTGGATTACTCACACAGTTAGGTATGATATTTTACTAGATTAAGTTGAATGCTCTGGTTCAATTACAACCATTTACATTTTCTTTTTATGATTTGTTTTATTTTCACAAATATAATACAAGACCATTGCAGACTTTATACTGTAATATTAATATTGGCCTTGACAACATATGCATGTGTACAAGTATAATTTCAGCCATGTACTTGTACAGATCTGTGAAAGGTAAAGAAAGAGAAACCAACCTTCTCCAAAAACATTTTTTTTAAATTACCAATACCCATCATGGAAATGCTGTACACTTCTGATTCAAAAGAAAAAATAAAACAACTTTATAAATTAAATCACTTCTTTTGGGTTTCTGTGTTGCTGCATCGAAGGGGTGTATGATGCCAAATTTTAGCACTCCTGGGTCTCCTTAGAGAATAATTTATACCACTGGTTCACAAACTGTAAAGTGTGTCTACTGGTGGGTTGCAACATGTATCCAGGGGTGATGTGATAAGCCACAATAAGAATCAAACTGACAGCATTAGTGGAAGGTGAAAGAAAGGGAAAGGGGATAATTGCAGAGAAGTAAAACATTTGCAGGGACTTTGAAAGTAGAAGTCTGAAGGAGATAAAGCTCAAAAGGGGAATAGTAACTAGCAAAAGACACGAAAACCAGAACAGGAGTAATTAGTATAAAATAACTTTAGCGGAGCACAGAGCTATATGAGAATTTTTTTGCCGGGGTCTGGCCTGAAAAAGTTTGAGAACCACTAGTTTGTATCCTTTGCTGAATGAAGGTGAATATCGCTTTAGAAATAATGGATATTACTGTTTGTTTATTTTAAGGGAATGGTATACAGGGGGGGGGGGGGGGGAAGAGAGAGAGAGACTTGTCATTCCCTCTCCCCTGAAAAAGAAAGGGAGGGGAGGAAATTTGAGAGAACCCCACGGTTCCCTGTTTTCTGTTTCCACAATTGGTATCTAGGACTAGGAAGGATCATTCTTGTTTACTTCAGTGACAGTTGGATGAAGCCAGGTTTGTCAGATAAATGATCTGAACAGACCTCCCGTGAAGCTGCTTTTTGGCAGAAGACTGAAAGAGAAAACTGACAAAAAGTGAGTATTCTTGTCTAGTTTTAGCTTGGTGGTGATCACTTTAAATCCAGTCACAATACACAAGGAATTTAAAAGCCAGCTGCCTGAAAGGATGGTAGAGGCAGGAACCCTCACAATATTCAAGAAGCATTTAGATGAGCACTTGAAACTGTAGTGTCCGCGCCTTAATAATACACGGACTGCAGGAGAACAATAAAACAGGTATTTACTGAACAGAGGGTAACTTAAGACTGACGTACAGAAGCCTGTTATGGCTTTATATACAGGGGTGGTCACTGCCGGTACTGCAGTATAGAATCAGTTCTTCTCTTAAAGGTACATACACAACAATTCCTCCCCTTTTAGATAAACAGTACATAACATTCATTTAACAACTAAATAATAACTAATTACAATTACAATTTTCTCTGTACTATATAAATCAACTGAAATAGTCATTTATAAGTTCAGTCTTTGAGGAGGCTTCCTGATCCTGACTGGATAGCGCCTTTCTCGAGTATCCTGTTCTTGCGGCGGAGTTGATTCTGGTTCATTGTCATTGGTTGGTTCGTCAGCTTCCAATACCACTGCTTCTGAGGTAGACGCAATCTGTACTTCGGGTTGATTACCAGGTGCACCTGCTCGTGGTATGGGTTTGGCTTGTTCCTGTGACTCTAGAATCTGGTCAGCATGGCGTCTCACGATGCTCTCTCCAACGTCCACTGTGTACATTAGTGGTCCCTGCTGTGTGCATATCGTTCCTGGCTGCCATTTTTCTGTTCGGTAGTCGCAGGCCAGGATTTGTTGCCCTATCTTGAAGCTCCTGGTTGGCTTCTCATTTATGTGCTGGAATTGCTTATCCTCAACATATCGTCTTATGTTTGGTTTGAGCAAATCCAGGCGACATCTTAGCCTTCGGTTGAAGAACATTATGGCTGGAGCTTGGTTGGTGACTGCATGTGTCGCATTCCGGTAAGCAAACAAGAAATTATCCACCTTGTGTTGTAGTGGTATGTCGTCATTATGCATTGCCTTTATTGCCTTTTTAAAGGTCTGAACAAACCTCTCAGCCAATCCATTTGTGGCTGGATGATATGGGGCAGATGTGTAATGCTTCACCCCATTATTCCTCAGAAACCTCCGGAAATCCTCAGACACAAACTGTGGCCCATTGTCGGAGCAAATCTGTTCTGGCAAGCCATTCCTGGCGAAGATGGTCCGTAGGACTGCAATAGTTTTCTCCGTGGTGGTGGAGGACATTTTGATGACCTCTGGCCATTTCGAATGGGCGTCCACAGCGATTAGGAACATTGAGTCCATAAATGGACCAGCAAAATCAATGTGTACCCGTTGCCATGGAGATGAGGGCCACTCCCATGGATGTAGCGGGGCCTGTGGTGGAGCGTTTTGGACCTTCTGGCATCCTGTGCATCTCTTGGTCATATCCTCGATTTCTTTATCGATTCCCGGCCACCACACAAACGCCCTGGCTAGGCTCTTCATTTTTACCCCTCCTAGATGACCCTCATGTAGGGTTGCAAAATTCTGGGAATTTTTAAGAGGAAACTTTCCATGGGAATTTTCGGGAATTTATGGGAATTTTGAGTTTTTTTGCACACTGATGGTTTTTGTCTCTGACCCTTATATTATCTTTGTCGTCAAAATAGACATACTGTTCCATACAAATAAAAACAGGCTTTCAAAACTTTATTTAGGTTATAATTTTGAACTTTATTGAACCCCCACAAAAAAGACCCATCTAAAATAAAATAAAAAGAGCGTCAGCTTATTTAGCCTGTAATTTGTCCTTATTTTGTCCCTTTGAGTCTTCTACTCATGAGTCTTCTGAGTCTTCTACTCCTCATTGCTCCTCCTGATTCTCTGGTTCTGACGTGTCCATTTCCTCCTCTGTGTCAGTGTCTAGCTGTGTGGTGGACACTTCTGTATCTGGCTCAATAAGTTGTAGGTTCGCCCGGATAGCCACCAGTTTCTCCACTCTCTTGTTAGTCAGCCTGTTGCGCACCTTTGTATGCGTATTCCCAAAAAGTGACCAGTTTCGTTCAGAGGCTGCTGATGAAGGTGGGATTTGGAGTATCACCGATGCAATAGGTGACAGGGCCTCGGATGCACAAAGTCCCTTCCACCAGGTATGTGCACTGATATGCTTGCATGATTCCCATATCCCATCCCCATTCCAAAGACCTTGCTTGGTAGAGAACTTTGCCAGACTTCCCAGAACTTTGCCCACATCCAGATTGAGATGGTGTGAGAGGGTAGAAATCACACTGTAAGCGCTGTTGATCTGTTCTCCAGAAAGTTTTGGTCTCTCAACATGCTTTGGGTCCAGCATGTATGCTGCAGCATGAATCGGCTTGACACAAAATTCTTGACGCGTCTGTATGAATTGCCTTCTCCTCTGCTTTGAGCAGCAGGGATGTGGGTAGGGCAATGCTGATTTGTTCTTTTAAATCAGTAAAAAGCCTGAGAACATCTGACAAGACAGCGTCATCTCCTTCAATCTGAGCAATTGCAGATGCTACTGGTGAGAGTAGTTTAAGGCTGCTAACCACTCTCTCCCAAAACACATCATCCAGCAGCATTTTCTTGATGGTGGTTTCCATATCCCCAGACTGGGATATTGCCATTTCTTGCAGCGACTCCTTACCCTCCAGAAGGCTGTTGTACATTATGACAACACCACCCCATCTAGTGTTGTTGGGCAGCTTCAGTGTGGTGTTCTTGTTCTTTGTCATTTGCTTGGAGTTGTAGGTTGCTGCAACTACCTGTTTTCCCCTGACATACTTAACAACTTGCTTGGCTCTCTTGTACAGTGCTTCCATGGTTCTCAAACCCATGATGTCCTTGAGGAGCAGGTTAAGCCCATGAGCTGCGCACCCAATAGACGTAATATGAGGGTAGGCCTCCTCCACTTGAGCCCAAGCAGCCTTCATATTCGCAGCATTGTCAGTAACTACTGCAAAGACCTTTTGTGATCCAAGATCGTTGATGACCGCTTTCAGCTCATCAGCAATGTATGTGCCTGTGTGTCTGTTGTCCTTCGTGTCTGTGCTCTTGAAGAACACTGGGAGAGGAGTGGAGACGATGTAGTTTATGATGCCCTCCCCTCGTACATTTGACCACCCATCTGAGATAACTGCAACACAGTCTGCTATCGTTTCTTTGAGCTTTCTTTGGACTCTGTTATACTCAGCCTCCAGCAAATAAGTAGACAAAGCATGTCTGGTGGGAGGACAGTATGCAGGGCGAATAACATTGAAAAATCTCTTCCAGTACACATTGGCTGTGAGCATGAGGGGTGAGCCTGTTGCATATACAGCTCGAGCAAGACACTCATCTGCATTCTTCTGGCTACGGTTATCCATTGTATCAAAGAACCTTCCAAGTGGGCCAGGAGTTGCTGATGATAAGGAGCCTGATGCTGAATGAGAACCATCATCTTCTTGAATGGAAGCAGAGGAACTCTGGGCTGACTGCTGTGAGCTTTGAGTGAAGTTGTTGCATTTGGATAAATGCTGCTGCATCTTTGTGGCATTCTTTACATATGGCTTTCTACAGTGTTTGCACATGTACACAGTCTTTCCATCTTTAATGCCTGGGGTAAAATGCTTCCACACATCCGACGGTAAACATGGCATTGTTCTATGCAGAGAAATAAAGGGCATTCATCTCTGTGTCGAACTGCGGTCGATCAGCACGATTGCAACCGGGTGAGTACATTTTTGCTGATGCTCCATGTGATGGAAGCATGACCTGTAACACACACGACGCTACATCACCAATAGTGTATTATTTTGTATATTTTAAATTGAAGGACAACAGAGTTCAACAAGTAACTGGTTTATTTGGTATAAAGTCTGATTTACTTACTGCATCATAACATCAGCAGAAAACAAAATGACTTCCCTCAGGACCCCTAACCTGGATCTTAAAAAAACTATAGCAGTCTTACAGATGCCTGCAGGCCAATCACAATTCGATATGCAAATATTACAAATAGAAGGAGCTAATCGCTCATCCACTCATCCAACCAATCAGTACACATTTGTTCACAGTCACACACAAAACTTGTAATTATTAAAACAAGCCAAGTAAGAAGATAAACATATATTGATTAAGAAATTCCTTAATAATTAAGATTCCATCTCTGTTAGTAATTTTAAGAGAGGACCTGTGGGGGAAAAAAAAAAGAGAGAAATACAAAAAAAACAATATTATGCTAGCATGTGCTTTATTGGGCAAAATTCCCAAGCTAAACTTCCCGTGGAAAATTTCCGTAAATTTACCGGAAACTTTCCACCCCTTTGCAACCCTACCCTCATGAAGCTCATTGAGCACTCTATCTCTCAACTTGGGTGGAATTACCACTCGGGATCCACACATCAAGGTCCCCTGGCACACTGACAGCTGTTCTCTCCTTGGCGAGAATGCTGGCAACAGTGAGTCGCCATGTGCTGGCCATCCCTTCACCGTCAAATCATAGACCCGAGAGTGTCGGGTCATTTCGGGTTTCCTTCTCTATACTTGAGTTTGTAACAGGTAAACATTCGACTATGGTCGCATGGAATATCTCAACAGGGTCCACTGCAGGTGCTTCCTCTACCGTAGGCAACGGTAGGCGCGACAGCCCATCAGCGTTTCCATGCTGTTTCGTACCCTTGTACTCTATGTCGTACTGATGTGCCCCTAGGAAAAAGTGACCATCTTTGCAGCCGTTGCGCCGTCATCACCGGAACGCCCTTCTTTGGGTTAAAAATGGAGACCAGGGGCTGATGATCAGTCAGTAGGGTGAATTTCTGCCCGTGCAGATAGTGATTGAACTTCTTCACCCCCCACACCAGGCTGAGGGCCTCCCTGTCAATCTGGGCGTAGTTACGCTCGGCTGAGGTTAACGAGCGCGACGCAAAGGCTATTGGCCTCTGAACCGTCAAGGAATTTGTGTGACAGCACCGCTCCGATGCCATAGGGAGACGCATCACATGCTAACCGAATCGGTAGTGTTGGATTGTAGTGGGCCAATACTTCTTTTGAAGTGATTAGGCATTTACATTTCTGAAAGGCACGCTTACACTCATCACTCCATTTCCATGTTACTCCAGTTTGCAGCAGGGTGTTCAGTGGGTGCAGAATTGTAGATAAATTCGGCAAGAACTTATGGTAGTAGTTCACCAACCCGAGGAACGACCTCAGTTGCGACACATTTTCCGGTGCTGGAGCCTTGACTACAGCCTCAATCTTGTCCGGCGACTTATGCAACCCTTCCTCATCAATCATGTGGCCACAATACGAGATTTGTCTCCTGAAGAACTCGCATTTGGGGCGGTTGGCTCGTAGCCCATATTCCTGTAATCTCATGAGCACCTGCTCCAGGTTGGCAAGGTGTTCAGTCATTTTCGCCCGTAACCAGGATGTCGTCCAAATAACATTGGGTCCCCGGGATCCCTTGCAGGACTTGTTCCATCGCCCTCTGCCAAATAGCCGGGGCTGATGCTACCCTGAATACCAGGCGATTGTACTGGTAAAGGCCTTTGTGAGTGTTTATCGTGAGGTATTTCATAGATGCTTCTTCCACCTCCATTTGTAGATATGCTTGGGCCAGATCAATCTTTGTAAAGCGTTTCCCTCCAGATAGTGAGGCGAAAATATCTTCTATCCGTGGAAGTGGATATTGTACTGTGTGCAGGACTGGGTTCACAGTTACCTTGAAGTCCCCACAGATGCGAACCACCTTCGGTTCCCCAGGCGTGCTGCTCAATGATTTCTTCATTACAGGAACGATGGGTGTGGCCCACTCGCTCCAGTCCACCTTGGACAGCACACCCGAACGCTCCAGACTCTCCAGCTCTGCTTCAACGGCTGGGCGGATCGCGTAAGGTACCGGTCTGGCCTTAAAAAATTTTGGGTTTGCGTTATCTTCGATTTTTATCGTTGCCGTTACTCCTTTAAAAGTCCCAAGTCCTTGTTGGAACACCTCTTTCGCGTCAGTTAGAATTTTTGACAGTAGTCCCGGTGTGACGTCATCATCCTTTTTATCAGTCACAGTTAGCGCCTGAATGGAATGCCAATCCAATTGTATTTTTCGGATCCATTCACGTCCCGATAATGGTGGTCCTCCATCTGGTAGTATATATAGATACAGTTTCTGTGTTTCCTTGCCGTTGTATTCAACTGGCACCCTTATTTTTCCTCTGGGGTAGACTTTTTGCCCCGTGTATGTCTTCAGTACAATGGACGTGTCCTTCAAGGGTATGTGTGGGAATAGCCGCTCATAGTCTCGTCGATTCATGACAGTTAGGGCTGATCCTGTGTCCAATTCCATCTTTACTGGGGACCCTGCTATCATGAGGGTGACCCAAATGGTTCGGTGATCCTCCTTTGCGATCACGTTGTGTAACTTTAGACAACTTAATCTCTTGCTCCCGGAGTCCTTATCACTCTCCTGATCTTCCGAACTACTGTCTGTCAATTTCTTTACTTTCTTGTACTTTCCTTAGTAGTTCTTGTAGTGTTGGTTTTCTTTCCCGACCTGCAGACTCTTGCTATGTGTCCCATTTTCCCACATTGCCTGCATACTTTGTCCTTAAACCAGCAGTCCTTCTGATCATGGGTTGTTCTGCCGCAGCGATAGCACTTTTCTGCTCCATACGCCATTTCGTCAGCGCTGTATTCTTGCGGTTTCTGTTGTATTTCCGCAGCTCCCCGTGCTGCTGCTTCGTAGGATACTGCCACGCTGAAAGCCTGTTCTAGCGTCCGGTCCTTTTCCGAAAGTAGTCGTTTCTGGGTTCCTTCACTCTGGAGCCCGCAGACAAACTTATCCCGTAAGGTGTCTGCCAGTCCTGCTCCGAACTGGCAGTGCTTCGATAACTTGCGTAGTTCCGTAAGATAGTCAGCATTGCTCTCATCTTTGTGCTGGTTTCTTTTATGGAACTTGAATCTTTCTGCTATCAGCAGCGGTGTAGGGTTTAGGTGTTCCTGTAAGATATTAACAATCTCTTCAAAACTTTTCTCCATTGGTTTAGCTGGGGTAATTAAATTCCGCAATAGGCCGTACGTTCTCGCGCCCATCAAATTTAATAATACCGACGCCTTCTTTCCATTGGCCACCTCATTTGCCTTGCAGTACACTTCAATTCTTTCCACATAAGTGGTCCAGTCTTCTACCTCGTTGTCGAAAGCAGTGATACTGCCACTTTTCGGCATCTTGGATGATTTAAAATGGCGCCTTCCGTGCTTTTCTCCTTCACCAATGGATTAAAATGGCGCCTCCCGCGCTTTTCCTCCTTCCCCAATGGAATAAAATGGTGCCTCCCGTGCTTTTCCTTCTTCCCCTTGCTGCCACGCTGCTCCTAGCGTTCTGCAGGGTAATGGCGGCGACCCACGGCTTCGGCGCGTCTCACTTTTCCTTCCCCTTGTTTTATTTTCGCTACGCTGCCCGGTTCTCGAGCACCGACCGCGCCCTGTGCGCTCCACCCTCTCTCTTTTCCTCCCGACGACGCTGCGTGGCCCCTTTGCAGAGCCACTCGATCGAGCTCGAGCCCGCCGCAGTCCGGAAGGTTCAGCGCACTACCTGCTACCAGCACGATTTGCTGGAACACCTTGACTGGGGAGCCAAGCCCAGCTCTCCACAGCCTCTCCTGCAACTCTCCGAACTCCGATGGATCCTTGGGCGGTTGCCCGCAGTCGACGCCTGTTGTTCTGACTTCGACGTCCAAAAGCTTCTTCTCAGGGAAAGATCCCCGTGAGGTGATGCAGTACTGCAGGTGAGTTCAAACCTGCTCGTCGCCACTGTAGTGTCCGCGCCTTAATAATACACGGACTGCAGGAGAACAATAAAACAGGTATTTACTGAACAGAGGGTAACTTAAGACTGCTATGGCTTTATATACAGGGGTGGTCACTGCTGGTACTGCAGTATAGAATCAGTTCTTCTCTTAAAGGTACATGCACAACAGAAACGCCATAGCATACAAGGCTATGGACCAAGTGCTGGAAAATGGGATTAGAATAGATGGGGCTTGATGGCTGGCATGGACACGATGGGCCGAAGGGCCTCTTTCTGTGCTGTATAACTCTATGGGGGAGAAATTCGGTTGATGGCGCCACCGATTAACGCCTAAAGAGGCCGAGAAGTGGGGCGCTAGCCAATTTCCGGGCGGGCGCAAGGCGCATAGCGCCTCGCCCCATATTGAGCATGCATTTAGCACCGGCGCTAAATCTTAGCGCCTGCTCATGGGCGCAGGCTGATTATGACGTCATTTGAGTGTGCAACGCCTTTTGGGTGTCCCGGACCGGAAATTCAGTGGCGCCCCCCTCCATAGCGCCTGGCGCTAATAGTGACAGCTTACATGGGCCATACCAAGTCGCTCTCGGGCTGGAGGAGCCTTTTTTGGATCACAACTTCCTCGAGAGCTACAAAGAGTTGCTGAGCTGCACACTGAGAGCCATTTGACCACTGAGCCAGCGCAGGCAGACGATCTTCAGCCTTCTGACCATCACCTTGCTGCTGGTGAGCCTTGACAACGGGGACCTTCCTGTGGGCACTTATTATGGGGGCTGCATTGGAGGGGAACGTCCTGCTGCTGAATCATCTGGAAAGGGCACTGAGACGCAGGGAGAGGGGGGGCGGGCATGACCAGATGGAGGAGGGCCAACAGACGTCGCCACAGCAGACCGTACGCTGGCAGGGTTTTCCGACAGCAGTTTTCCTACGTGAACATGCCGGAGGAGCAGTGTGTCAGAAGGCTGCGATTTAGAAAGGAGGTGGTGACTGAGCTGTGCCAGCTGCTTCAGCCAGATCTGCAGCCTCAGATAAGGTGCAGGACATCTCTGTTGGTGGCTGAGAAGATGCCTGCTGGCCTGAACTTCTACGCGAGCGGCTCTTCTCAGGCTGCGCGTCAGAGGCTGATCAGAAGTAGCTTCTAGGCCCCTCTCACGGAATGCTTGCTGCCATTCCAAGAACAGGAATGGAACCGGTCTGATACCCCCAAGCCTGTGAAGGGCAAGATGCATGTAAATAGCAGGCATGGCCATTGTAAATGAAGAAAGTGTTTCATTACACAAAATGTGGTTCCTTCAAACATGAGAAAGCTATGGCAACAGAAAGCAAAACTAATACACTGACACATAACTGCCTCTCTCTCACCCGGGAGACTGTCCAAAACATAAATCACATTCCGACCATCTTCCTTGGCCTTGATTCCACTGCGCCAACCAAAGCATCCAATGGCCCATCAGTGAGGCGTTCCGCCCTCTGCCTCACCCTTTCCATGTCTTGCTAGGCTGGTGCGCCACAGGTAGGCTCCCACCGCTTTGAAGGCCTACAAGGCAGTGAGTGTGTCTGGTGATGCCAATTGACCTGCCCCTTTAAGAGCTGGCCGGCGCCACTGTGTCTCAGGGAAAGTGATTATTGACAGCACCCTCGCTGCGCCCTGCCGCCGCGAAATTGGGTGGTGCTGCCGGGTTAGCGCCTTAAGAGTAGCGTGCAGCGCCTGATTTAGCAACGCAATCACCTTTAGGGGCGCTGCAACCCAATATCACGCTAGGTGGCGCTAAATTGCGCCTGGCGCTAAACTTTGCGCATCGCCAGGACTAGCGCCCCAAACGCGGCTATACCGAATTGCGAGGCCTATGATTCTACAGTTAAAATCCATATCCCAGCTACATTCAGAAATATACAAACTTAGGTTTGTTCAGTTACGTGGATGGCAGCCGGTTATTTTTGAATGTGGTAGGCAGTTATTCAGTACAACAAGCCCGGTGGTATTTAAGGAGCTAGTTGAGTTGAAAGAGAGACAGACACTGTTTGGAACTTTCAAAGGATTTCTTTCAGACTAGCTCCCACAGTGCTAAGAAATACTAGAAATGAAATACTCTACAGAAGAATAGCATATTGATTGCTACCTTTCATTGTTTTTCCTTTGACTAGTTAAATAATGGAATTTCTGCTGCAAATATAAATATGTATCTTGTTGCTATTATGTAGTTGCTTGTTCCTGGTTTGTTTAATAAATTTGCTTAACCCTTTAAACTGAAAACAAGGTCTGATGTGATATTCTACTGCTTATCAAGGATAGAAGAATCCTGAGGAAGTATAGGATAACATATAGCAGTTAAAACAATTAAAAGGTTGTGGGGGAAAAATTCAGTTGGTTGCGCCACCCGTTAGCGCCTTAAGAGGGCGCTAAGTGGGGCACAAACCAACTAGCACCTGGGCACGGCACTGCTCACCCCTCCCGCCAAATTCAGCGGGAGGTTAGTGGTGGCGCTAGCCAGTAGCGCTGTGCCGCTGGCGATGACGTCATCGGTGTGTGCAGCGCCCCACTCACGCCCTGGCCACGATCTTCGGGAGCGCCCCCTGATTTACCGCTGGGCGCTATGTCCGACGGTCAGGGTGGCGTACCTGCAGCCGGGGAGGAGCAAATTAAAGGCGAGGTGCGGGGCGGCCATTTTTGTTGTTGGCCGCCTGCCAGCACCTGCCTGCGCTCCCGTCCCCGGCCTCCGGAACACCACCCCCCCCCCCCCCCCCCCCTTGCGGAGTGCTGGCTGTGCTCCAAGAGCCCGGCACTTCTCTTGGGTGCCGGGCTCTCTTGCCTGCACTCCCGATCCCCGGGGGCCCAGCTGGGCCCCAGATCGTGCTGCACAAGGCCCCTCCCCTTTAAGGGGAGGAAGGCCTGCAATACCGCAGCGCGTAGCGCCACGATATTCACTCGCAGTGCCCCAAGAGGGTTGCGGGGCGCCTCCAGTAGCGCCCCGCTTCCCTTTGGGGCGCAACCGACCAATTTCCGGCGCGGGGGCGCTAATTTTTCCAGGGCACTACTTTTAGCGCCCCGGCAAAGTTAGCACCCCAAACAGGGCTATACTGAATTTCTCCCCGTGCGTTTTATCCTGAGTAGGTTACTTGGAGCTACTCGGCTATCGAGACTACTGGAGATACTTTTGAAGTTGTAGGGAAGTGGGAATCACCTATGTGAATAATCTAAATTGCGAATGCTGAAAAATCTAGAGCAATAAGAGTAGAAAAACCCAAAGATATGAGACATTCTCTTCTGTGTTTCTGCAGTGAGTTCTTGAATTAAAAATGGCCCTCCCTGACTTTTTGAATATTCTTTTAAATTTCTGAATAAAAAGCTGTTTTTGTGACTTTCAGTTTAACACAAGTCACAGTGCAAACATCAAATGAGACTTTTCTTTCCAAATTAATGAACTTTAATATGAACTAAGCTGCTTATTGTGCAGATAATTGCAGGAGTGGACATTTTTGACATGGGACTATTTCCCCTTATTGCACCTTGGATCAGTACCTTTTTTTTCAATGTTTTCTTTTATGTTTCTATTCCAGCATCAGACATTGAGAGCAGAGAGGCTTTGCACACATACAACCTTATCAGTGCACTTGCAGCCGTGGTTCAACATAACAGTACAACCCCCAATGAGCATGTTGTACTACAGGTATGAATCCAATATAATTGACAATCTACCTTTTGTAGTTTTGGTGGGGGTGGGGTGGTTGCTGAGAGGAGAGGATTCCAGGATGGAATAAATCAATAGATGTTTAATTATAAGAAATTTGGAGAAGGATTTTTAAAACTACCTTCTATATCAGACCAAAATCTGCTTGTCAACTGCCCTTCTATGGTATTTAAGGGTTAAACAGGACATCAAACCAGCATAACTATTGTTGTATCCTTAAAGCAGGGTAAAGGGTTTTGGATTTTCTGATTTTAAATACTAACCTGCTTAACAAAGGTGTTACTTTGCCAGTTGAGAAGTTTATTTATTAGCTGTCAAAGAATATTTCTGAAAACAAGTGTCAGGTAAACATAATGAAGCCTTTTCTAGCACACAGTTCTGTGGCCAGGTATTTCTTGCCCTTGAAAGTAATTATATGAACATTTTAACACCAAGGATTTATGTTTAATTACTTTTAAGGTCCATGTTGATTTGCACAGTTTTGAATTTTAATAAATTACTTCACTTTCTTTTTCAACAGAGCCTGCAGCTTCTACAGAAAACGACTTACAATGCCAGGGTTTTTCATTGTAGTGCAAATATTGATGAACTGATTGCATTTCTGGTGAAACATATGTAAGTTTATAATAACTTTATTGCTGTTAACAACCTGAATTGAACAACTCTCGTGAATTATGCAGCTTTGATAGTGCCACCATATTGAAATTATTACTCGCCATTTCCAATTACTTCCATATTACTGGCCCCTTGATATGGTCACCTGCTTTCTCATTCCCCCTCACCATCCCTCCATTCCCCCTCCCCTCAACAACCAAACTGCTGCCTGTCCAACTTCCCCTGCTTGGCTGGTGTAATCAACTTCTCCCTGTCACATCATTGTCTTCAACCCTTTCAAAACGATTATCATCCTTCCTTAAATCCTCCATCAATCCTTCTACTTCCAACTGAGCCTTTCCAGCATCTTTGAATATGTTATAATCACACAACTACATGCTCACCACCTTCATGAATTCTGTTTAAGTTCTTCTAATCTGATTTCCAATCTACCTAAAGCACTAAGACAACTCTGGTCAGAGTTGCTGAAAACATCTTGTGTGACTATGATTCTCGCTTGTTCTATCTCGTCCTCCTTAACCTTTTACACTATTGAGCACTCTGTTCTCGACTACCTTTCTTCCACAGTCTGTTCTCTTGTCGTTCCATGTAAATCTATGCCAATGTAAAACTTCTCAAACAATTTCTTGTCCCATAAACATACTGCCATCTCCAGTATGTTCCAGAGCTCCATTCTTGGTCCTCTTCTATTCATCATTTACAGGTTACTCCTCGGCAATGTCACCAACACAAGCACAGGGTAAGCCTCTGTACAGGCCAATGACATCCAAAACTACCTATCTACCACTGCGACCAAGAGCTTTGTGGCACTTCTGACTGTCCATCAGGGCCCGAATGAGTCAAATTTACTTCAACTTAATGTCAGCAAAATCGAAGCCATCCTTCATGCACCCGCCAGCACCTACATGCCCCTGGCCTCAACTCTGTTCTGTGCTGTCCTCTAAAGTTAAATCTAGTGGTGTCTTCTTGCTTCACATTCAGTCCAAGATTGCATTTTCCATCTGCAGAGCATTGTCTGCTAACACCTCTGTCTCTTCCCTTACTGCTGCTGAAATATAATCCATGTCTTCTTCACCTTTGCAGTTGATATCTGCAATGCTTTCCACACCAACCTCCCTGATTCCACCCTTCACAACATTCAGCTAATCCAGAACTCCAGGCTGTGTCCCCTCTCCTACAATATCCTACTCACCCATCTTTCCTTTCCTGTTCAGTTTTGTAGCATATAAAACGTGAAATGCTATTACGTTTTATCTCCTATTCTTGGCTAAAGAAACCGGGCATGGCTTATAGAATTGATGTTTGAGCACCTTAAGTGGAACATTTGTTAAGGTCAATGATTCTAAATTAGAAATGGCTACAAACAAGAACAGGAAGTGAACATATTGGACAGCATTATCTAACATCAGGGAAATTGGATCTTTTTTAACTTTTCAATTTTTGTATTGAAAAACACATAGATAGAAGTATTATTTATAACGTGAATTTAAAAGAAAATTGTACTGCTGACTCGAGGATAGATTATTTTGGTTTTGGCCACCAGATAATCAAGCTCACAACAACAGATTGGCCTAGAAATTCGGTATAGCCGCGTTTGGGGCGGTAGTCCTGGCGATGCGCAAAGTTTAGCGCCACCTAGCGCGATATTGGGTTGCAGCGCCCCTAAAGGTGATTGCGTTGCTAAATCAGGCGCTGCACGCTACTCTTAAGGCGCTAACCCGGCGGCGCAACCCAATTTCGCGGCGGGGCGCAGCGAGGGTACTGTCAATAATCACTTTCCCTGAGACACTGGCGCCGGCCAGCTCTTAAAGGGGCAGGTCAATTGGCATCACCAGACACACTCACTGCCTTGTAGGCCTTCAAAGCGGTGGGAGCCTACCTGTGGCGCACTAGCCCAGCAAGACATGGAAAGGGTGAGGCAGAGGGCAGAACGCCTCACTGATGGGGCATTGGATGCTTTGGTTGGCGCAGTGGAATCAAGGCCAAGGAAGATGGTCGGAATGTGATTTATGTTTTGGACAGTCTCCCGGGTGTGAGAGGCAGTTATGTGTCAGTGTATTAGCTTTGCTTTCTGTTGCCATAGCTTTCTCATGTTTGAAGGAACCGCATTTTGTGTAATGAAACACTTTCTTCATTTACAATGGCCATGCCTGCTATTTACATGCATCTTGCCCTTCACAGGCTTGGGGGTATCAGACCGGTTCCATTCCTGTTCTTGGAATGGCAGCAAGCATTCCGTGAGAGGGGCCTAGAAGCTACTTCTGATCAGCCTCTGACGCGCAGCCTGAGAAGAGCCGCTCGCGTAGAAGTTCAGGCCAGCAGGCATCTTCTCAGCCACCAACAGAGATGTCCTGCACCTTATCTGAGGCTGCAGATCTGGCTGAAGCAGCTGGCACAGCTCAGTCACCACCTCCTTTCTAAATCGCAGCCTTCTGACACACTGCTCCTCCGGCATGTTCATGTAGGAAAACTGCTGTCGGAAAACCCTGCCACCGTAAGGTCTGCTGTGGCGACGTCTGTTGGCCCTCCTCCGTCTGGCCATGCCCGCCCCCCTCTCCCAGTGTCTCTGCCCCTTCCAGATGATTCAGCAGCAGGACGTTCCCCTCCAATGCAGCCCCCATAATAAGTGCCCACAGGAAGGTTCCCCGTTGTCAAGGCTCACCAACAGCAAGGTGATGGTCAGAAGGCTGAAGATCGTCTGCTTGCGCTGGCTCAGTGGTCAAATGGCTCTCAGTGTGCAGCTCAGCAACTCTTTGTAGCTCTCGAGGAAGTTGTGCTCCAAAAATGGCTGCCGCTTTTAAACCACACCAGTCCCCTTTAAATAACGCTCCTCCAGCCCGAGAGCGACTTGGTAAGGTTCCAGGTAAGCTGTCACTATTAGCGCCAGGCGCTACGGAGGGGGTGCCACTGAATTTCCGGTCCGGGGCGCCCAAAAGGCGCTGCACACTCAAATGACGTCATAATCAGCCTGCGCCCATGAGCGGTCGCTAAGATTTAGCGCCGGCGCTAAATGCATGCTCAATATGGGGCGAGGCGCTAGGCGCCCTGCGCCCACCCGGAAATTGGCTAGCACCCCACTTCTCGGCCTCTTTAGGCGTTAATCGGTGGCGCTATCAACCGAATTTCTCCCCCCTTGTCTCTTAAATCTTTATTAATAACACTGTAAAATATAGAGCGGATATAATTACCCAGTCTAGCGAACAGAAGTGCAGTGGCTTCAGCGTGCTAGCTTCTCATGTTTGTTATGCTACCTAAATACACTATGCATCATGGGAAATGTAGTTGTTTTGACTGTCTATAGACCCCTTCCTTAACTTCTGCTTATTCAAAGGAATGCTTGTAACACACACCTGTGAACTTCTTCCAATTCCATTGGCCCAGATATTCCGATCCATAGGGACATTGGAAATGCTGGTTTCAGGCATGCACAGCGCATGTGCTGAAAACCGGCATTTCCGATCTGTCAAGAATCCTCTTGACAGATCCTCCGGCTGCCCTGCCTTCTGCGGGCGGATGGTTCTGCTTTTTGGAGACCCTCCGCCCGTAGAACACCCTTAACAATTCTTACGCCTGCTTTTACCAGGATAAGTTTTTAAAAATGTTTCACTGATTTATCATTTAAAAATACTTTAAAAAAAAAAAAAGTTGTTTATTTTTAGCCCTGTAAAAAAACTTTAATTACTTTTTTCAAAAAATTAAATTTTTGTTTAAAGTGCTTAATTTATTGTAATTTCAAGTCATTTTAAAAATGTGATTTAAAAAAAAAAATTATTTAAAGTTTTACTATTTTTTCATTGATCTCCATTCATATATTTGACAGGTCTTCCTGTCAAATGTATGAAGGGAGATTCCCTTCTGTGATTGGCTCCACATGGCCCACGTGATCCCAGGGACGCTGCGAACTACAGGAATCCCTCCCCAACCGCGGGGGATACGTCCTTGAAAACCCCCGTGGTTAGTAAAACTGTGGTTGGCAAATTCACTATAAACACAATAAAAAAGAATATAAAAAGCATAAAAATCATGTTTTTTACCTTGTTCCTAAATTAAAAACTGCGGATACGCGACTTTCACTGCCGCGGTTGACAAAAATTGTCGCAGAGTGGAAACCGTCTATGTGAAATTCGCGTATGGCTAACCCGCGGTTGGGGCGGGATTCCTGTACATGCACTTCTGGGATACGTGGGCCCTGCGCACTTCAAGTTTGGTGAGGCCCAGGAGCAGAAGCGTGTACATCCCGGGAGCCGTCGGGTAAGCGCGCAGATTTTTCCAGATTGCAGGCCTCTGCCCGTGGGAGGCTTGCGATTGGAAAATACGGGCCATTGTCTTTTTCAGATTGGAACATTGCCTTATGCATGGTCAGGTCATTCTCCAGTCATCCTTTATCTTCATTTCATATTGCAAATGTTTATTTTCTACCATGACACATTATTCCACGTTTTAGTTGCAGCAACTTGTACACAAAATAAGCAACTCATTTCAGTATTTTCAGAAAGTAGTAGTATACAACCATATCACAACAACTCTATCAACTAGTTAATTGCACCAAATATAAGCAAGTTAGCAATCTTAACTTCTGCAGTAGCTCTGATCTTAATTTATCAACTTCTTTTTAATCCAGTTCTGTTTCTCCAAGGGAGTTAGAGTTCTGCTTTACAATATATACACTTAAGCAGACCAGATGTTGCATAGCCAAATGATTATCAGCTCTAATTTGTTATTTACATTGCAGTTGACATTGATGTAACCAGTCCTTTTATTTGCAAGCTTAATTTTTAGCACCTTTTGCAGAGAGCAAGATGCCACTTTAATATCGTCAATGGATTAATTCAAGATGAGCTAATTAATGTAAATTCTGTTCTAATATAGTCAAACCCCAGAAGATGAGCTAACTATGCCATGTCTAGGGTTGATGGCAAACCTGTGTCGTCACAACCTTTCTGTTCAAGCCTATATAAAATCTTTGGTAAGAAATTTACTTATACATTAATGTCATTTTTTTTCTGTTTGGAATATACTAAACTGAAATTATGACTGCAGCAAATCTGATTGTAGAGTCTATTCCTATTAGTTGTAAATTCTGCTCTGCTCAAAAAAAATCAAATTGTCCAGTACATTGAATAGAGTAATTTTAATGAAACCGTACAGGAACACACTTTTTTAACCATTGAACACCAAACCAACTATTGAAATGCATGTAATCAAAACTTGAGCTCTATACAAGCTGTGCAGTGCAAAGTTCAATCATTTCACAAAATATTCATTGTGGTTTGCTTCCTGCACATTTGTCCACAAAATTGAACCATTCTCTCTGCTAAATAGAATGGATAATCAGAACATCTAGCTTAATTGTATCGGTCAAGATCAGACGTCAGGACTTCATTATTGATGCCGACAATGTATTGAAAGCAGAGGGCAGTTGCAACAGCGAACTTGATCGTTCATGTTCTGATTGATTGGACCTTCTATTTTTTTTTTTTTAAAGCCTGTTTCATTAGCATTAAAGATGTCTTCAGGCTTGTAATGAGATTAAAAACTTGAATTTTATCATGCACCCAGCTGTTGACAGCTTCTACATGCAGGTTACTTGCCTTCCCATGTTTTGACCTGGAGTTGATTGAGCAGTGGTTTTTGAAGTGGCTGATCCACAATGTAGAAACTCTTTGTTCCAAATTTTTCAGTGACTTTATTCATCTTTTCTGGCCAGACAAGGTTGTTTAACCTAGGAAGGTTAGTTGTTCTGGCCTGCTTGAACTAGCTCAGCAAAACTGATCTGGTACTGGATCAAGCTGATGTGTTCATCCTTTCCTTTTGGCTGGAAAATTCTGCCTGTAATCAGCAGTGATTCTCTCTTTGTATTTTCCAGTAAGTTGAGAGGATGGTGGTAGGATGTTAACGTTCTGTGCTACGACTTTCATTTCTCCAGGGTGTTCCTTCATATATTTGATCTTTTATTTGTCTTGAATGGCAAGGGTTTTGTACTTCTGGCTAGCCATGTGCTTGATCTGCTCCCAAAACTACTGTCTCCACTCAGTGATTCTGCTTGATATTTATCACTGTTAAATTTAAATTAAGCAGCAGAATTTACTGGACCCATTTGGGGATGGAATTTGAATTAAGTAATGACATTTAAAGTGAGTTTTTTTGTATTTTCAATTTGAATTAACATAATTCAAACTAAAAACTTCACATTAAGAGTAGACTGCAGTAATAGATGTTATGGTGCTTGATTAGCAACTGAATAAATGTTCATTTGAATTTTCTCACCTTTTATGTTGTCATTTCCACAGAACTACATAAAGGGATTTTATCGGTCTCTTATTAAATTCTTAGCTCACAGTAGTTTGACTGTGGTGGTTTTTGCACTTTCTATACTGGCAAGCCTAACTCTCAATGAAGAGGTTGGAGAGAAGGTAAGATCTAAAATGCCTTTTATTGATCTAGTTCTTGACCCTTCGTCAAAAAACCTATACTACTATACATTGTACTGCTAACTGTTAATGAAGAAGCATTTTATGGACTAATTGAGTAATATTACAGTCTGACTGTCACCGAGGCAGTGGAGAGGTCGAGAAAGGCAGTGGTGAGGTAGAGCTGCGTCTTGTCAGCATACGTGAAACTGCACGTGTAGTGAGCAAGGCCCAATATTGCTCGATGTGGTCCAGTTAGATTTGGCAACGAATGGCTAAACCAGTTGTGTGCCATAAATGTTCAAATTTGCGACCAGGGAACCACCAGGGTGAGAGAAATTAAGGGTTTTACTGGGGACAAGGACATTGGAGGTGAGGGTGTGATTGAGCGGATTGGTAGCTGCAGAAGTATCGTGGCGAATGGAGAGCCAAAGGCTAGACAGTTGTGAGTTTGAAAGTTCTGTTCTAAGTGACTTGGATGGCAGAGTTTTTTCTGGGGCAGATACAAAAGGAAGTGATGTTAGAGGGGGAATGCGAGTGGTGAGGATGCAAGGAAGTGATCAGAGATGGCCTTGTGTGATTTGAGATGATCGGAATAGAGAGGCCACGTGAGATGGCAAGATCTAGGGGAGTGGGCATGAATATGGGTAGGAGAGTTTATATGAAGCGAGGTAGGTAGGCTTGTAGTTGCTGGTAAGCTGTGTAGTTTTAGCTGGTTAAACTCGAGCAGAACCCTACACACACCTGGGTCCCTAAGCTTTAGATTTGCCAATCTGCACTTAAGCTGTCTGGACTTGGGTAAGTGGAAAATGCTCCTATAGTGAGAGTGTGTGCACTGTATTGCACAGCAAAATTCTACCTGCACAAATTTCTTAGTACTGTAGCTGTTTGGAGACTCCTAAATGTGGTGGTGGGTTTCTGTGAATGGTGCACATCTGGCTGATTGGTGGAGGGGGCAGTGTGGGCTGGATTAAAAACATTGTAGTAGAGGTGAATACCGATTGACCTGCTAGCATACAGAGCTTCCTCAAATGCTTTTAGAGGTGTTGCGTGTTAGAAGCAATGTGACCTATTCAAATTATTGTAGGCAAGTTCTTTGTCAATAGAATGAGATACCAGGGTGTTCATTCTCTCATTTTGATTTTCTCCCTTAAATTTTCTTTGTTTTTAAACACAGCTGTTTCATGCCAAGAATATTCACCAGACCTTTCAGCTTATATTTAATATTCTTGTCAACGGAGATGGAACACTGACCAGAAAATATACTGTAGATCTGCTGGTGGATCTCATTAAGAATCCCAAGATTGCAGATTTCCTCCAAAGGTAGAGTATTCTTTGCTGGCATTGTTGTATGAGAATTGCACCTGTGAACTTCTGGTCAGGAAGCTCCAAACTATTTTTTGAACCATTAGCTGTGGATCTACGTTTCTCTCATAATGGCTGCAGGTCTACAATTCCTAAGCAGGAAGGAAAGTCTAGGGAGAGTACTGTCTGTTCAAAATGCCAGTCTAATCTTTTTTGTGCAAAATACAATTGTAAAAATGTGCCACAAGCTTAAAAATGTCATTTAAAAAAATTCATGTAGATCAGCTATTTCAGATCTCTTCCACCCTCAGGCACTTGAAGTAAAGGTCACCCTCTTAATTACATAGAATTCCATAGAATATATAGCACAGAAACAGGCCAACCAGTCCATACCAGCGTTTATGCTCCACTCGAGCCGCCTTCCTCAGAATAACCCTCTAATCCCTTCTCCCTCGTATGCTTATCTAGCCCCCTCTTAAATACAGCTATACTATTTGCCTCAACCACTCCCTGTGGTAGCGAGTCCCACATTCTCACCACTCTCTGGGTAAAGAAGTTTCTTCTAAATTCCCCATTGGATTTCTTGGTGACTATCTTATATTGATGGCCTCTAGTTTTGCTCTTCTCCACAAGTGGAAACACTCTCTCTCTATCTACTCTATCAAACCTTTCATAATTTTAAAGACCTCTATTTGGTCACCCTTCAGCCTTCTCTTTTCAAGAGAAAAAAGATCCATCCTTTCCTGATCGGTATAACCTCGCATTTCTAGTACCATCTTTATAAATCTTTTTTGTACCCTCTCCAGTGCCTCTATATCCTGTTGTGACCAGAATTGTACACAGTACTCCAAGTGTGGTCTAACCAAGGTTCGATACAAGTTTAGCGTAACTTTTCAATTCTATCCCTCTAGAAATAAACCCTGGCGTTTAGTTTGCTTTTTATGGCCTTATTTACCTGCGTCACTACTTTGTGATTTGTGTATTTGTACTCCGAGATCTGTTTGTTCCTCTACCCCATTTAGATTCTTATTTTCCAAGCAATACGTGACCTCCTTATTTTTCTTGCCAAAATGTAATACAGGTAGACTACCCTTTATCCGGACTTCCGAAAACCGAAACCCTCTTAAAAACCGAAGGTTTTTTCGTTCAGCGTAAGTCGTGCGTACGACTTACGCTGAACGAAAAAACCGAAGGTTTTTAGAGGGTTCTGGTTGCGGAAGTTCGGATAAAGGGTAAGTCGTGCGCACGACCCCCCGCCGACCCCCCCGCCAGCCCCGACAACCGCCAGCCGCCGACCCCGCCAGCCCCGACAACCGCCAACCCCCCCGCGGACCCCGCCAGCCCCGACAACCGCCGACCCCGCCAGCCGCCGACCCCCCCGCGGACCCCGCCGGCCCCGACAACCGCCGACCCCCCCGCGGACCCCGCCAGCCCCGACAACCGCGGACCCCCCCGCGGACCCCGACAACCGCCGACCCCCCCGCGGACCCCGCCAGCCCCGACCCCCCCGCGGACCCCGCCAGCCCTGACAACCGCCGACCCCCCCCCCCCCCCCCGCGTACCCCGCCGGCCCCGACGCCGACTGACTTACGCTGAGCGTCAGCGTAAGTCGTGCGCACGACCCCCCGCGGACCCCCGCCAACCCACCTTCCGAAATCCGAAATTCTCCTTTATCCGAAACTCGGCTGGTCCCGAGGTTTTCGGATAAAGGATAGTCTACCTGTACCTCACATTTATCTGTGTTGAAATTCACTTGCCAATTATATGTCCATTCTGCAAGTTTATTAATGTTGTCTTGTAATTTGTTGCAGTGCTCTTCAGTATTGACTATAAGAACATAAGAAATAGGAGCAGGAGTAGGCCAATCGGCCCCTCGAGCCTGCGCCGCCATTCAATAAGATCATGGCTGATCTGATCCTAACCTCAAATCTACTTTCACTCTCCATCCCACCCGAACCCATGTGATCTCCCGGGAGAGGCGAAAAACCAGATAAAAAACCCAAGGCCAATTTGGGAGAAAAATCTGGGAAATTCCTCTCCGACCCATCTAGGCGATCGAAACTCGTCCAGGAGATCACTCTGTCCCTGTATTTCCTGCAGTACTTACCTTCTGTAAGAGGTGATCTCCACCCCAGCCAGGAACAGGCCCAATTTACTCTTGAAGGGCTCCTAGCTGGCAGCCTGTTCCCGAGGTCTCCACTAATCCCCGTGAATAGAACCATCTCCTGAAATCTAACACAGAATTAGAACACAAGAAGCAGGAGCAGGACCAGGCTACACGGCCCCTGGGCCCGCTCCGCCACCCACAGGGCTATGACCGATCCGAACCTAGCCTCATGTCCGATTTCCTACCCGCTCCCCGTAACCCCTAATTCCCCTTACTTCTAGGAAACTGTCTATTTCTGTTTTAAATTTATTTAATGATGTAGCTTTCACAGCTCTCTGGGGCAGCAAATTCCACAGACCTACCACCCCCTGAGTGAAGAAGTTTCTCCTCCTCTCAGTTTTGAAAGAGCAGCCCCTTATTCTAAGATTATGCCCCCTAGTTCTAGTTTCACCCATCGTTGGGAACATCCTCACCGCATCCACCCGATCAAGCCCCTTCACAATCTTTTATGTTTCAATAAGATCGCCCCTCATTCTTCTGAACTCCAATGAGTAGAGTCCCAATCTACTCAACCTCTCCTCATATGACCACCCCCTCATCCCCGGGATTAACTGAGTGAACCTTCTTTGTACTGCCTCGAGAGCAAGTATGTCTTAAGTATGGACACCAAAACTGTATGCAGTATTCCAGGTGTGGTCTCACCAATACCTTGTACAACTGCAGCAATACCTCCCTGTTTTTATATTCCATCCCCCTAGCAATAAAAGCCAACATTCCATTGGCCTTCTTGATCACCTGCTGCACCTGCATACTAACTGTGTTTCGTGCACCAGGACCCCCAGATCCCTTTGTACTGCAGTACTTTACAGTTTCTTGCCACTAAGATAATAACTTGCTCTATGATTTTCCCTGCCAAAGTGCATAACCTCACACTTTCCAGTATTATATTCCATCTGCCAAATCTCTGCCCACTTACTTAGCCTGTCTATGTCCCTTTGCAGGTTTTTTATGTCCTCCTCACTCACTACTTTCCCTCCCATCTTTGTATCATCTGCAAACTTTGATATGTTACACTCGGTCCCTTCCTCCAAATCGTTAATATAGATTGTAAAGAGTTGGGGACCCAGCACTGACCCCTGCGGAACACCACTAGTTACTGATTGCCAGTTTGAGAATGAACCATTTATCCCAACTCTCTGCTTTCTATTAGATAGCCAATCCTCCACCCATGCCAGAATATTACCCCCAATCCTGTGATTTTTTTATCTTGAGCAATAATCTCTTATGTGGCACCTTGTCAAATGCCTTTTGGAAGTCTAAATACACTACGTCCACTGGTTCCCCTTTATCCACCCTGTATGTTACATCCTCAAAGAACTCAAGCAAATTTGTCAAACATGGCTTCCCCTTCGTAAAACCATGCTGACTTTGTCCTATTAAATTATGTTTATCCAAATGTCCCGTTACTGTCTCCTTAATAATGGACTCTAAAATTTTACCAACCACAGATGTTAGGCTAACTGGTCTATAGTTTCCAGCCTTCTGCCTACTACCCTTTTTAAATAAGGGTGTTACATTAGCAGTTTTCCAATCTGCCGGGACCTTTGCTGAGTCCAGGGAGTTTTGGAAAATGATTACCAATGCATCCACAATCCCTACCGCCACTTCTCTCAAGACCCTAGGATGTAAGCCATCAGGTCCAGGGGATTTATCTGCCTTAAGTCCCATTATTTTACCGAGTACCACTTCCTTAGTGATTTTAATCATATTTAGCTCCTCCCCCCCCCCCCCAGAGCCCCCTGTTTGTCCAGTGTTGGGATATTCTTAGTGTCCTCTACTGTATAAAGACTGATACAAAATATTTGTATGTCACCTGAAAATTTAAAAATAGAAATTATGTTTTTAATCGTTTTGAAAGAAAAGCTTTCATGACCACCAGTCGTCCCAATGCGTTTTACAGCCAGTGAAGTACTTTTTGAAGCATAGTCACTGTTGTAGTGTAGGAAGACTGAGGAGGAGCACTTCAGACTGATCCAGAGCTGCTTGACCACTGGCTGTGTGTACAGCACCACCCAGCTGGTAGTCTTTTAGATTTTTCTGTGCTTTCTGTAACTCTTAACTCAAACTCCTGAGATATGTATCTTTATTACCTCAGAATCAGAAGGTTTAAGGTTCGAATCTTACTCCAGACTTGAGTACATAATCTAGGCTGATATTCCAGTGCAGTGCCGAGGGAGTACTGCATTGTCAGCTGTGATGTCTTGCAGATTGGGCATTAGGGAGAGGCCCTGTCTACCTGTTCAGGTGGATGTAAAAGATCCCATGGTCCTATCCAAGGAAGAGAGGGGTTCTCCTAATGTTTTGGCCAACATTCATCCTTCCACCAAAATTATTTATTTATTTATTTATAGAAACGTGTTCCTAAGATTGGCTGCCACATTTCCCTACATAACATACACTTCAAAAGTAATTTATTGACCGGGATGTCCTGGGGATGTGGCATGTGCTATATAAATGCAAGTTTGTTCTTTGTATTTGACTTCAATTATACAAATTAATTGGGAGGCTAAATTATGTTTAAATTTGCATTTAACAATACTAGTATTTACTGTGGAACTGTCAAAATATTAAGATAAATCTATTGAGGAACCTAAACAGCCTTGGCTCTGAGTCAGAAGGTTGCACTTCAGAGACTTTGAGCACATAATCTAGGCTGACACTTCAGTGCAGTACTGAGAGAGTGCTACTGTCCGAGGTCCGATCTAGGCTGACACTACAGTGCAGTGCTGAGGGAGTGCTACTGTCTGAGGTCCGATCTCTCAGATGAGAAGTTAAACCGAGACCTTGTCTGCCCTCTCAGGTGGACGTAAAAGATCCCATGGCACTATTCAAAGAAGGGCAGAGGTGTTCTCCCCGGTGTCCTGACCAATGTTTATCCCTCAACCAACATCACAAAGATTATCTGGTCATTATCTCAATGCTGTTTGTGGGACCTTGCTGTGTGCAAATTGGCTGCCTTGTTTCCTGCATTACAATAGTGACTACACTTCAAAGGTACATCGTTGGCTGTAAAGCGCTTTGGAACGTCCTGAGGTCGCGAAAGGTGTTATATAAATGGAAGTTCTTTCTTTCTAAACTTGGTTTTCCTTTAGTAACTCTAAATTTAGATATACAGATCTGAAGTTCAGTCTTGAATTTCCCTTAACTGTACTTTACTCTTTAAAAAGTGGTAAATGTAGTCATTTAGGTTGACTTTTTGGAAAAATTGACGAATTTTGTTTTCTATATGTAAGTTCTTTGAAGATGGCACCAACACCAAACACCTGCTTAATTGCCCTACTAGCTAAGAGTATAACTGAAGTGATGACAAGACTTTCCTTTTTAAATATAAATTAACTTTGAACAAGATGGTTCACTGGTTCCTAAAATAACATAACCCTGTTTCTTTGCTCAAATCTACAATGAAATAAGTAAAAGTTTATTCTATCGTGTGTACGTGCCTGTAATTGCTGCTTTCCTACCTTTCAAATTGTTAAACCTCAAAAGTGCAAATTCCTAGTAGTGATTGTATTGTCATAATTCAAAACAATAGAAAAAATTGAGAAGTTATGAAGACTTTTGATGTACATGTTGGTAGCAACAATTTGACATGGTGAATGTTGAAAAAGTGACTTGATGTTCAAGTTCTTTTCTCTCATCTTAGGTATGAACACTTTAAATCATGCCTGTGTCAAGTACTAGGTCTTCTGCGTGGTAAGGACTCAGATTCAGCAGCCAAGGTATGTGATATTTAATTCTCTGGTGTATCACAAATGTAACCATAAATGTTTCATTTTTATTTAATTTAGAAAGGGTTTTGAAGTCTGGGATTGCAGTATCCGCTGGAATGTTATCTTTGAAAGTGGTTTTGCTCATACTATTCTTGTTACAGCATGGTGTTTGCTTTGTAATTTACATAACTTAACTGAACAACTTGCTCAAATCTTGAAGAAATTTTCTATCCCTACTCAAAGAAAGGAATGTATATGATACTTTTTCTCTTTCCATCTTGTCATTTTCTCCCTGCATGTAGTGCTCTTACGGTGCTGTTATGCTGAAGGTATTTCATTTCGAGGTTCAATTTCTCTAACGCTCTCCTACCCAGCCTGCACAGTTTGCAACCTATTCAGAATGCTGCAATTTGTGTCCTTATCCGCACTTCTGTCGTCTTCATTCTTTCCAAGCTTCAGTAGCTCCCATAAATTGACCTGATGGTCCCGATCACCTCTTTCAAATCTCCATAGCCATTCCCACACGACCTCAGCAATCTTCCATTCCTCTGAAACCAGCTTATTTCTTATCCTCCACTTCCTCTGCTACTCATTCAACCACTACACAACTGTCCTCTCGAACTGCCTTCCTAGTTCAGCCTACCTTGCCGCCTCTTTCCCTGCTTTCAAAAACCACTCCAAGACACTTTTTTTCTCTCTCGGTTGGATTTTGCCTGCGCGCCCCCCCCCCCCACCCCCAACACCAACCTAACCCACCCCATTTTCACATTTCCCACATCCTTAACGTCCACTGTATCTCCTTAATAAAAAGCGCTTTGAGGCATTTTCCTGCATGTGAGGAGTGTTACAGAAATGGCTGTGTTGGTGGTTGTTCACCGCACCATTGTATCAGTCACTATCCTCGATCCTTCGGAACTCCTTTCTAAATCCCTCCATTTTACCATTTATTTCCCTATTTGTCAGTGTTCGCTGTGGCTCAGTGAGTAGCACACTGATGAGGTGGTGGTTGCTTGAGTCAGAAGGTTGTGGGTTCAAGTCCCACTCCAGGGACTTGAGGCAAATAAATCTAGGCTGGCACGCTAGTGCAGTGCTGAGGGAGTGCTGCACTATTGGAGGTGCCGTCTTTCGGATGAGACGTTAAACCGAGGCCCCGTCTGCGCTCTCGGGTGGATGTAAAAGATCCCATGGCACTATTTTGAAGAAGAGCAGGGGAGTTATCCCCGGTGTCCTGGCCAATACTTATCCCTCAATCAACATAAAAAAACATTATCTGGTCATTATCATATTGCTGTTTGTGGGAGCTTGCTGTTTGCAAATTGGCTGCCGCGTTTCCCACATTACAACAGTGACTACACTCCAAAAATGTACTTCATTGGCTGTAAAGCGCTTTGAGATATCCAGTGGTCGTGAAAGGTGCTATATAAATGCAAGTCTTTCTTTTTACTTACAAAAACCTCTTCAAAACTTTTTTACTCCTTAATTTTTCTGTTTAGCTTATTTTTCTCTGCCCTATAAAGTGTTTTGAGACATCTTTCTGTTTGAGGAACACTATAGACCTATGAGGTGGTGGTTGCTTGTGTCTGAGTTACTTGGGGTACTCCAGAGCCACCAGTGTCAGGTTATTGGCTTTGCACCATGTGGTAAACCACTGTTTGTATTCCACTGTGTACATGCCTGGACATGCCTCGGCTGACTCCTCCCACAAGTCCTAGTATAAAGGTGACTGCTCCCCAGCCCTTTGTATTCTGGACCGGTCGACCACTCGAGGCAGACCTTCATTCTTTTGTTAATAAAAGCCTTTAGTTACTCTCTTAACTCTCAGTCTTTTATGAGTAATTGATAGCGCATCAATTTTATTAACAAAATTTTTATAATGGAGAAGATCCTCACACCAGCATGCCTGGACTTAGATCATCGGGAGGCGGACTCATCCGCCAAGTTTACTCACTGGCTTAAGTGTTTCGAAAAATTCCTGACCGCCTCCGCAGCAATCAAATCGGACGAGGACAAACTGGATGTCCTGACCGCCAAAGTGAACCACCGAGTGTACTCGGTCATCCAAGACGCGACCTCGTATGCGGACGCTATCAAGCTCCTCAAGGACCAGTACACGCGCCCAGTGAACGAAGTGTACGCCAGGCACCTTCTGGGGAGTCGTAAACAACAACCTGGGGAATCGACCGTGGAATACCTTCAGGCACTGTCTGTGCTTGGCCGGGCCTGTGGTTGTAAGGATGTAAAGGCCGCCGTGTACACAGAGGAACTTATCCGGGACGCTTTTGTAGCGGGCCACAGATCCAATTACACCCGACAGCGACTGTTGGAGCAGAGTGACCTCGACCTCAACAAGGCCTCTGAACTCGCACTATCATTGGATGCAGCCTACCGGGGCATGGATGCCTACTCCTCTGCACCGTGGACGCCGCGGGGAATGACAGCCTGGGACACGGTAGGACCGCCTCATAGCGCTGTGCCACCCCAGCAACGGCCCAACTACCGCAGCAGTGTCCCAAGGCCAGACAGCAGTGCCCCAAGGCCAGAAATGCTACTTCCGTGGCCAGGCAAAACACCCCAGAGCGCGCTGCCCGGCGAAAAACGCGATCTGCTCGGGCTGCGGGAAGAAGGGACACTACGCTAGCGTCTGCAGGGCCAAAGCCATCCCGAACCCCAGCAGCGCCGCGTGTGGGCCATGCGGGCCGCCATCTTGGGCCTCCCCGGCCATGTGCGAACCACCGGTACAGCAGCCATTTTGGACGCCTCCAGCCACATGGGGATCATGGACGCCGCCATCTTGGACGACAGCCGGAACGCAGCAGGCCCCCAACACCGCCTCATCTGATACCCGCAGCGACACACCGACCCCTACGCTGGCATCCGTTACACTGGACCAAGCGAGACCGCACCAGCTGGCCAGTTCCACAATGGACATTAAGGTAAATGGTCACGATACAATCTGCCTTTTTGACTCTGGGAGCACGGAGAGCTTCATCCACCCCGACATGGTGCGGCGTTGCTCTCTCCCAGTCCTGCCTGCGCACCAGCGGATTTCTATGGCCTCCGAGTCCCAGTCGGCGGACATCGGCGGCTACTGCGTGGTGACACTCGTAGTAGACGGGACTGTGTACGATCATTTTAAACTTCTGGTCCTGCCCGACCTCTGCGCTGCCGTCCTGCTGGGGTTAGATTTTCAGTGCCACCTTAAAAGTGTTACGATGGCGTACGGTGGACCCCTACCCCCACTCACAGTCCGCAGCCAGCAGCTTCCAAATTGCCCGCCGCGCACCAGGTGCAACCTCTCCACACTCAGAATCACCCCCCCCCCCACTGTTTGCTAACCTCACCCCCGACTGTAAGCCCATCGCCACAAAGAGCAGGCGATACAGTGCCGGGGACAGGGTTTTCATTAAAACCGAAGTGGAGCGGCTCCTGAAGGAAGGGATTATTGAGGGCAGCACCAGCCCCTGGCGAGCCCAGGTTGTGGTCGTTAAGACCGGCGAGAAGCAGCGCCTGGTCATCGACTACAGCCAGACAATAAATCGCTACACCCTGCTGGACGCCTACCCACTCCCCCGCATGGCTGATATGGTCAACCAGATCGCGCAGTACCGCGTCTTCTCGACCATTGACCTGAAATCAGTGTACCACCAACTCCCTATCCGCCCTGAGGACCGCCAGTATACTGCCTTTGAGGCAAACGGCCGCCTCTATCACTTCCTTAGGGTTCCCTTTGGCGTCACCAACGGGGTCTCCGTCTTCCAAAGGGAGATGGACCGGATGGGAGATCAAAATGCGTTGCAGGCCACTTTCCCATATCTGGACAATGTGACCATCTGCGGCCGTGACTTGCAGGACCATGACGCAAACCTCGAAAAATTTCTCCGCACCGCCCAACTCCTGAACCTGACATATAACAAGGAGAAGTGCATATTCCGCACAAACCGCCTCGCCATCCTTGGCTGTGTTGTGGAACACGGAGTCATCGGCCCCGACCCTGACCGGATGCGTCCCCTTATGGAACTCCCACTGCTTCAAGGCCCTGAAGAGGTGCCTAGGGTTTTTCTCCTATTATGCCCAGTGGGTCCCCTACTATGCGGACAAGGCCCGTCCGCTGATCAAGTCCACCTCTTTTCCCTTGACGGCAGAGGCCCGCTTAGCCTTCCACCGTATCAAGGAGGACATTGCCAAAGCCACCATGCACGCAGTGGACGAATCCATCCCCTTCCAGGTGGAAAGCGACGCGTCCGACTTTGCCCTGGCCGCTACCCTCAATCAGGCGGGGAGACCCGTGGCCTTCTTTTCACGAACCCTCCAAGGCCCGGAGACCAGACACTCCGCTGTTGAGAAGGAGGCCCAGGCGATTGTGGAGGCTGTGCGTCATTGGAGGCACTACCTGGCCGGAAAACGATTTACCCTGCTCACTGACTAGCGTTCAGTTGCTTTCATGTTTAACAACAAGCAGAGGGGCAAAATCAAAAATGACAAGATCTTGAGGTGGAGAATCGAACTTTCCACCTACAATTACGAGATCTTGTACCGGCCCGGGAAGCTCAATGAACCCCCGGATGCGCTATCGCGTGGCACCTGCGCCAGCGCGCAGATCGATAGACTGCGGGCCCTCCACAATGACCTCTGCCACCCGGGGGTCACCAGGTTCTTCCACTTCATCAGGGCCCGCAACCTGCCTTACTCTATTGAGGAGGTCAGGACCATGACCAGGAACTGCCAAGTCTGCGCTGAGTGCAAACCGCACTTTTATAGACCAGACAGAGCCCACCTGATAAAAGCCACTCGCCCCTTCGAGCGCCTGAGCGTGGATTTTAAAGGGCCTCTCCCCTCCTCCGACCGCAATGTGTACTTCCTCAATATTATTGATGAGTACTCCCGTTTCCCGTTCGCCGTCCCCTGCCCGGACATGACCAGTGCCACGGTCATTAAATGTCTGAACGACCTCTTCACCCTGTTCGGTTTCCCCAGCTATATCCATAGCGACCGGGGCTCATCGTTTATGAGCGACGAACTCCGTCAGTACCTGCTAACTAGGGGTATTGCCACAAGCAGGACCACCAGTTACAACCCCCGGGGGAACGGACAGGTGGAAAGAGAAAATGCGACAGTTTGGAAGGCCGCCCTGCTAGCCTTAAAGTCTAGGGGCCTTCCAACCTCCCGCTGGCAGGATGTGCTCCCCGATGCGCTCCACTCTATTCGGTCACTGCTCTGCACTGCCACTAACGCCACCCCTCATGAGAAAATGTTTGTCTTCCCAAGGAAGTCCACATCGGGGACATCGCTACCGCCATGGCTGACGTCCCCAGGGCCGGTCCTACTGAGAAGACACGTGAGGACCCATAAAACGGACCCCCTGGTCGAGAGGGTCGACCTACTCCACGCCAACCCCCAGTATGCTTACATTGCATACCCGGACGGGCGGGAGGACACAGTCTCCATAAGAGACCTTGCACCCTCGGGGGCCGCAGTAACCCACTACCACCCCCCCCCACCCCCCCACGATCCGATATCCAGCCCCAGCAGACGGCAGGCCTGGGCCCCGCGACCCGCTCGACATCTACGAGGACGACACGCCTGTGTCACAGCCTACGCAGGACTCGACGCCGGAAGCTCCACTACCCCTGCTGTCGCCACGCCGATCACAGCGGCAGACAAGACCTCCGGAGAGACTCCAATACACTAACTTTTAATACACTTCACCCCGCCGGACTCAATTTTAAACAAGGGGTGAATGTGGTAAACCACTGTTTGTATTCCACTGTGTACATGCCTCGGCTGACTCCTCCCACAAGTCCTAGTATAAAGGTGACTGCTCCCCAGCCCTTTGTATTCTGGACCGGTCGACCACTCGAGGCAGACCTTCATTCTTTTGTTAATAAAAGCCTTTAGTTACTCTCTTAACTCTCAGTCTTTTATGAGTAATTGATAGCGCATCACACCACACAGGCATCCAAATACCAGTTTCATTTTTAATGTTGGTGGAAAGCTAAGAGGACAATTGGGCCTTTGCCAGTTAGCTGTCCTCCAGTCTTCTGGCACCTCCCCTGTGGCCAGAGAGGTTCTGAAAATGTGTGTCAGAGCCCCTGCAATCTCCTCCCTTGCCTCACACAGCGGCCTTGGATACATCTCATCTGGGCCTGGAGATTTATCCACTTTTAAGCCCACTAAAACCGCTAGTGCCTCCTCCCTCAATACTAATTTGTTCAAGTATATCACAAACCCCTGCCTGATTTCTATGCCTACATCGTCCTTCTCCATAGTGAACACAGATGCAAAATATTCATTTAAAACCTCACCTACATCTTCCGACTCTACACAGATTGCCACTGGTCCCTAATGGGCCCTACTCTTTCCCTGGTTATCCTCTTGCCCTTAATATACTTATAAAACACCATGGGATTTTCCTTTATTTTGCCCGCCAGTGTTTTTTCATGCCCCCTCTTCGCTTTCCTAATTTCTTTTTAAGTACCCCCCTGCACTTTCTATACTCCTCTAGGGCTTCCACTGTTTTTAGTCCTTTGTATCTGCCAAAAGCCTCCCTTTTTTTCCTAATCTATTCTTGTATATCCCTTGACATCCAGGGTTCCCTGGGCTTGTTGGTCCCACCCTTGACCTTTCTGAAAGACTCCCACTGCTCTGATGTGGATTTTCCTGCTCTGATGTGGATTTTCCTGCAAGTATCTGATCCCAGTCCACTTTGGCCAGATCCTGCCTTATAGTATTAAAATCGGCCTTCCCCCAATTTAGAACCTTTATTTCCGGTCCATCTTTGTCCTTTTCCATGACTACCTTAAATCTCACCGAATTATGATCGCTGTCACCAAAATGCTCTCCTACTGACACTTCCACCGCTTGCCTGGCTACATTGCCTAGAATTAGGTCCAGTACCGCCCCCTCTCGTAGGACTTTCTACATGCTAGCTCAAAAAACTCTCCTGGATGCACTTTAAGAATTCCGCACCTTCTAAGCCTTTCACACTCTGACTATCCCAGTTAAGTGCTGCAATGTAAAGTGGTAGTTTAAATTTATTCCTGTTGGCACCTGGTAAAATTTAAAACTAGAACAGCAATCGACTTTGCATTAACAGAAAATGAGTATAACAAGCATGGAAATCTGGACACTGGAGTGGCATTGGGTGACATGCTTGCTGAATTTTCTTAGTCTGTGGCAATGCTCCGAGCTTTCATTGATGTCTCAACTGATTGTACTGCTGCCTTTTTTAAATTAGACTTTTAAAGGTGGGACCGGACAAAGAATTAATACTGCAAGTGTGCCCTTTAGGAGGCACCACTAAAAATAATCTAACCAGGTTTAATAAAACTAATAGAGACTTAGAAATAATGAATTATTTACTTAGATTATCAGTTATGCAATGACCGTCCTGCGGTGCCCACTGGTTGTGTAAGGCCTTGAGAATACCGGTGGACACCGCATTAGCCCTCTCCAGAGCAACCCGGGTGCGGACAAGATCGCGGAAGAGAGGCAGGCAGCCAGAGCAACACTCCCTGCAGGTCATACTCATCCTGGATCTGTGAATGGATGTCTTTGTCAGGCCAAGGAGCAGACCCACGAGATGGTCCTCCAACTTGTCCGCCCCATTCTCTACCGGGTGGCCAAAGATCAGGAGCACGGGACTGAAGTTAAACCAAGCATTGAGGATCAGCTCCCTTAGATAGTAAAACAAGGACTGCAACCTCTCGCACTCCACATATTTGAAGTATGGTTTTCTCCAGGCCGCAGAAATTACATGCAGCCTGGGTGTCTGAAGTGGTTCAGCACAACGTTTGACGCCACTGCTCCGTGCAATACTCTCCACTCCAGATTCCCAATGGTGTAGGGAAGGATCCCCACAGGGATAGCCTTACATTGGGGGGAGGCCTCTGTCGGACGGCAGGATGGAACACCAGGACATGCCCTGGCGGTAGACGAGAGCAAGGAAGTGGAGAGTGATCAGGAGCATCCCATACAGGAAATCCCTCCATGCAGAGTGGAATGACATGGAGGGAATTTTAGAGAGACTGCTCAAGTTGTGAGGCAGAGATTTCTGAGGGAGGTTTCGGGACTTCATACTGAGAAATTTCGCTCGAACGGGGATGCTGCACACCCTTGAGTCTCTTCAATACACCTGGTGGAGTCGGGACCGAGTGATACTCAGCGCCTGGATGGCTTTGGCCGCAGGCTGGGTGTGACGCCAGTACATCCTGGCTGCTAATAGTTCTGGTGAAATCCAGCCTGCTGCACCACCATCCAGTATGTCCCCGACTCGGCCTTCCTCTCCGTCAGCCACGTGTAACTAAATCTGACCATGCAGAAGTATGGTTTTCGAAGCAGCGGCTCCATCACAATGGCCGCTACCTCTGACTGGGGAGAGCTCGTGCTGGAGGCAGCCATATTCCAGACTCTGATTAGGTCCTGATAGAAGACAGGCAGCTGCAAGAACGCAAATATTCCATGTAACTTTATGAAAAGAGCTGCCTGCCATAGTTCAGTCTGTGTATCTGGCGGGAAAAAACGTTGCCAGATTACACTATTTGGGAGGATCCACTATGTACAGGATTGAAGGTGGAAAGTCGCAACCTGGATACGGGTGATTCCCAACAGAGCAGCACAGACACAGTGCTTCCTTTATCCCAGAAGAAGTCTGAGCTTCCTCTGGATCTTGGCGATTAAACTTGAGGAAGGATCAAAGTGACCAACTGGTACCAAAACTGTACTGCTGTGATTTTTGAATTGGCTGTGGTGAATTGTGGCTCGAAATCAGTGTCATGTCCGTCCATAAAAGTTAGAGTATGAACATGCTTTTATTTTTATGCATTTCTCTCGTTCTGTGTTCTTTTATTTCAAAAATATTGTTACACTGGGGTAGGAACAGGTGTAGGTCATTCAACCCCTGAAGCCTGTTCCGCTGTTCTCTTAAGATCATGGCTAATCTATACCGCAACTCCAGTTTGCTTCACATCCCTTAATATCGAGTCCAACAAAAATCTATCGATTTCAGTCTTGAAAATTTTAAATAATCCAGCATCCGCAGCCTTTTGGGGAGCAAGTTCCAAATTTCCACTACCCTTTGCATGAAAAGGTGCTTTAGGATTTCACTCCTAAATGGCCTAGCTCTAATTAAGATTATGCCCTCTTGTTCTGGATTCATCCAGAAGAAGTCGTTTCTTTTTATCCACCCTATTGAATTCCTTAATCTTTTTAAACATCTGTATTAGATCACCCCTCAACTTTCTAAACAGAATGGACTACAAACCAAGTTTATACAACCTGTCCTCATAATTTAACACTTTGAATCCTGGTATCCTTCTGGTGAATCTGCACAGTACCCCCTCCAAGGCCGATATGTCTTTCCTGAGGCTCGATGCCCAAAACTGAACATCGTTTTCCAGATGGGGTCTGACCAAGGCTCTGCACAACTGAAGCATAATTTCTGAATTCCACTGCCTTTTTAGATGAGGCTAACATTCAATTAACTATTTTGACTACTTTTTGCACCTATGCATCAGCTTTTAGTGATTTGTGTACATGGACCCCTAAATTCGTTTGCTTCTCCACAGCTGCTAGTCTCTCCTCATTAAGAAAAATATTCTGATTTGTCTTTCTCTGATCCAAAATGGATGACCTCACAGTTATCTACAAGGATGTAGCGCTGTAGAGTCTCAACACTTAATAAACCTAGTGTTGAGGTTTTATCTCTTGAACCTGATATTTCAAAGATTTTGATAAACTTTTCTCTTGCATCTCTTTTATATTCAGAACTTGCAACAACTGGAGTGAAACAGTTCCTTTTACTTGATTTAGTATTCATGGAACCAATTTGATATTTCAGTAAGGTGCAGGCCCAAGAAACACATTAAACAGAAAGTGTAGTACAGACCACATTGTCCTTTCTCTGCTATAATCAACCAAATTTAAAACTTGAAGCACAGCTGTAATGGAAGGCAGACAGAAACCGTTTGATGGTCTTCAGTGATGTGTCGCTAATAGTCTACTGATGGATACAGAAAAATAGAGGCTACAGTTAGACTGGCACTGCACTGATTCAGTATCTCGTGCTTGAAGTCTGTATTAAAATTTATACTTTTCTCCCCCACAGATCCTTGAATTACTTGTTGCTTTCTGTTCAGTGAGCAGTCTCAGGAGAATATTGTGTCATGCAATGTTTGGAACTTCCTCGGAGCAACGATTTACAGCAGCTAAGCTCAAATCACAAGTTAAACCTTCAGAGCCAATTGTTACTCTTATCCACTGGTCAAGCCAACCACTAGAGAACCCTGAGAGGTGTTCATTGCTGGCTCTAGTTCTTCTAAAGGAGCTGTTTGAGGTACAGTCTTTCAGTACACCTAAATGGATAATTGAAGGGTGAAAGAAGAGCTATTTAACCATATTTAAGATGCCTAATGGCCAGTGAAATATCACACCTTTAGCTGTATTGGCCAGTTAGAGCAGTGTGACTTAGGCGTGCACTTTGTCTAGAAGTTGTAGTTCTGTAGAATAAAGTTTAGCAATCACACATTATAATGCCCCACTTCAGTACTGGACCAAACCTATACTTGCAACAACAGTTACGACAGACTAGACTAGGAAGGTTCAACAAGCATTAAAACTGTTGGGGGAGAGGAAAGCAAGAACAAACATCCAACTTTACTTTGACATCTGGATCTCTAAATCTGCTGTAAATAAACAGTGTCTGGCTAGATAAGTGAGCCCATTTGATGCTAAGCTAATGAATTATCAGTGTTGATACAGGAGGCTAGTGCTGTTGCCGTTATCATAGAAATTTATGGCACAGAGTTTCAAGTATGCGTGTAGTTTTGAAGGTTATCTAAGGCTGCCATTTGGAATAATAATCTCACCATTGCCAGGCAGTGGTGTTTAAATCTCTAAGCTCAGTGGAAAATCCAGTTCCATACATTTGTTCTCTCTCCCGAACTCTACTTATAGAATGTACCTATGCTCGAATTACCTATGTTTTGTGGAGGAGAGTAATGAAAAATAAAAATCACACTTTAGTCATCCCCTTTTAAATCTGCACATGGTGTTTCCCTTTCCACTTTCCATTTTTCTGGATTATTGTATGAAATTTCTCCCTATTTCCATTGTTACCATAGCATGTCTAATGTTTGGAAAATTTCTATTAATTGCATTGCGTCCTGCTAGCAAGGAAAGTAAATATGTGTGGGTTGCAGATTGACTGATATTGCTCACGTCTCCAATAGCAATCTAGTCCCAAGGGAAAAAAGTTCAGTGCTGCAAGATTTGCATTTATATAACGCCTTTCACGACCTCTGGATGTCCCAAAGTGCTTTACAGCCAATGAGGTTGAAGTGCAGTCACTGTTGTAATGTAGGAAACGCAGCAAAGTCCCACAAACAGCAATGAGATCATCTGTTTTTAGTGATGTTGGTTGAAGGATAAATATTGTCTTTGACCAAGTTTTTGGTCACCTGTTCTAATACCTCTTTGTGGCCTCTCCTTTTGTCCGATGATGCTCCTGTGAAGCGCTTTGGGACGTTTTACTACGTTAAAGGCGCTATATAAATGCAGGTTTCTGTTCTAATTTCAATGCACCCATCCGTACCTGGGTGATCATATTGAACATCTAATGTCATTTCTGGCACAACAAATCCTGGTTAGCAAGAAGCTGATGGAATGGCTTCCTGCCCAATTTTCTACCTTTCCTTTCTGGAGTTAGGCCAGGGAACAGGAGTAAATCCAGAGAGAAATGAGCCCCCAATATTGTTAGTGGGTTTGACTTGTGATCATGAAAAGAGTTGCTGGGTGCTTTTACTTTCCCCCAGATAATTTTCCAAAGAGCTCTTGTGAAATTAGCATTAACTTGATGAAAATTAACTTAGAATTCCCCGTCTGTGTTAGTCAGCAGTATAGGCGTTGGATAGTCATTGGCCCAGAAATTCGGGTCGGAGGCTTCCCGCGGGTGCAGGCCTCCGACCTGCACTTGCCTAGCGCGCCAGCCGTTGAGCTGTGGGCCCGCGTGGGATTCCGATCCTGGGCCTGCTCCAACTGCTGGCGCGCAGTGCTTGCGTATCCCAGGGGCGCAGTTAGTTTGATGCGTCCCCTGGGATCACGTGGGCCATGGAGAGCCAATGGTAGCAGGGAATGCCCATTCATAAAATTGACAGGAAGTGCTGTCAAAACTATAAATATTATAGCCCCAAAACATCACTAAAACTTCAAATACATTGTTTTAAATCACATTTTTAAAATAACTATAAATTACATATATAAAATAACTATTTTAAACAATTTAAATTTTTGAAAAAATTAATTACATTTTCTAACAGGACTAAAAATAAACTTACCTTTCTTTAAAGTATTAAAAAATAATAAACCTGTGGAAAAAATGTTTTAATTTTAATTAATTCACCACTTACCTTGTTAAAAGCAGGCCTTGTGCCTGCTTTTTACATATGTAACTCCTGGAGACTTAGCCTCCTGCAGAAACCTGCAAAAAAAAGGTAAGTTCGATGCGCACGCGCTGCCTCTCCGGCGCATGCGTTCCACCTGTCAACCCCTTCCTTTAAGGGAACGGAAGTTCCGGTTTCCCGCGCATGCACAAAACCGGCACTTCTGTTGGGCCTGCGCGTGAGTACCCCGTGCGTACTCACCCGTGGAGACCTGAATTTCTGGGCCATTGTGCCTGTGTAGGACCTCGGATAGGTAATTTCTAGTTCTTTTTGTGGCCTAAGTAATTGCTGAACTTACCTCAGGATTGACTGTTCAAGTGTAGTAGCTGGAATTGAAGTGGGGGAAGGAAAAACAATTGGCTAAAACAAATTAGCATATGACTGTAGAGAGGAGATTCTGACAGAGCAGCATTACACCCCCAGTGTACATAATATTGTCCAGCAAGATCCCATAACTGCTATAAGCTCTGCTGCCCATAAACTAACTTGCCCCTAGTCCTGTTCACCCATCACCCCTGTGCTTGCTGACCTATAATGGCTCCCAGTCCACCAACACCTCAAATTAAAAACTTTCACCCTTGTGTTCAAATCCCTGGGTGGCCTCGCCCCCTCCCTATGTCTAGGGGAGTTGAGAAGAAATTATTTTACGCAGCGAGTTGTGATCTGGAATGCAATGCCTGAAAGGGGTGGTGGAAGCCGATTCAATAGAAACATTCAAAGGGGAATTGAATACTAGAAAAGGAAAAAATTGCAGGGCTATGGGGGTAGAACAAGAGAGTGGGACTAATTGGATAGTTCTTTGAGAGCCGGCACAGGCACGATGGGCCAAATGGCCTCCTGTGCTGTATCATTCTATAATATACATTTTTTTTTAAAAGCCTTGCGCTGTCGGCAGCAGCAGGAAAGTAAATGCCTCACTGGACAAGATGGTTGTTTATATTTTCAGCTTGCATGCTGCAATGATGAAATGAATGCTAATGTAGTAGCAAAATAATGCTGTTAAATATTGAATGACTTTATTACTGTAATAATCCTAAACTAGTAAAATAATTACTTACTCAATTTAATTCTAATTTCAACACTAGTTCGGCTCATCCTGTTGTCTTTTCCCCACTCTTATGCTTTTTATTCTTTAACTTTTTTTGCAAATTTGACTTGATGGGGAAGGGAAGATGCAACAGATGCAGTTGAACAGATGGCTTCAATCTTAGTGAGCTGCTTGCACTTGTTGGAGATGAGGGTGGAGGGGGCAGGGGTGAGGGATTTAAGGAGATGGTTGGTAGTGGAGGAAATAAACCAGGGATTATCTCTGCATTCCAGAATGATCCTGGAATATTGAGAAGTTTAATAAAATAATTTATCCCAGGCTTGGTTTTATTCTGTGACTAAACCTTATTTTCTGTAACACTGTCCAGGAAACAATAGACTCTACCCTTTGGACTACAGTTGAGCCATTTATGGAGCTGCTTTTTCCTGTTATCTTGGAGCAGTTACAGACTCCAGACTATGCTCAAGAGGACACACTGGTGAAAAAGAAATATGATCGAATTGCAAAGGCTCTTGATGTCCTATTAGATATCCTTTTTGATTAGATACAGCTGTCTAAAGTATAAGTAGTTAAATGAATACAAGTAGTGATGGAATTTAAAATTCTGAACTATTTCTATCCATTTGTTATATTCATTTCCAGTAATTGAAGTTTGCCCTTGTTAATTGAATTTATATTACAGTTCAAAGAGGGAAAAATATTTTTGCAAAATGCAGCAAAACCGATGTGCATAATCTTCAGTCTGGAAACTGTCAACAGACACAATTTTCCTCAATTCCTGATGAACAATATTCTTCCTCATGATTTCAATGCCCATATATAAGTAAATATGCTTCCACCCTATAAGTGAGGGCTGAAGAGATGTGATCATCGGCTATTTATTTGCGTCTATTGAGTGTTCATATGTGCATATATAAAAATAAAAAGGTTGTTTTTATACTTCACTAATTTGTTGCTTCCTAGTTGAATGTAAAGGCTTGACTGTTGCAGACTTTTTCTTGTTTGGAGAGTAATCAAGTTTAGTTGAGGTTGAGTGACAACATAATTCCCTGGTGCTAAAACTATGGGTATAATTTGATGAATACTAAGAATTGGCAGTGTTTTTTGGGTCATTACAATTCTGTTTTTTTACCTGACTAAAGGACAACCTAATGGCATGAGAATGAATCTCAGGCTATTAAGATTGGAGAATGTGACGCTAATGAAGGAGGAAGTGAACAAAAGCTTTGTCCTTTTCCTTAACTTTATTCTACTGCTTTGTGGCGATGATACAATAAAGTTGCAGGTTGCTAAGGTTCTCACAGCCAGAAACTGTCTCTCAATTCTGGAATATCAGTTCACGTACAATAGGATGGAAATTGGCTACAGGAGCAATATAGCAGATGTGGAGCTATGGTAAGCTATGGGATTGTCGTAGAAAGTACATAAGAACATAAGAAATAGGAGCAGGATTGGGCCATTCGGCCCCTTGAGCCTGCTCTGCCATTCAATAAAATTATGGCTGATCTTCTACCTCAACTCCATTTTCCCGCCCGATCCCCATATCCCTTGATTCCCTTAATATCCAAAAATCTATTGATCTCTGCCTTGAATATACTTAATAATGGTGTGGAGATGCCGGAGTTGGACTGGGGTGGACAAATGTAAGAAGTCACACAACACCAGGTTATAGTCCAACAGCTTTATTTGAAACCACAAGCTTTCGGAGCGCTGCTCCTTCGTCAGGTGAAGTGGAGAAATGCATAAAGACACAGCTTATATAGTCAGAGAATAATGCCAGATGATTACAGGTAATCTTGCCAACTGCCATTTATCACACCTCGGCAGAGAGATAATCACAGCAATCAAAGGTGTGAATGGTGTCCAAACAGGTCAGTCAGGAAAACATTACATCAAAGAACAATGAGGTGGGGTCACAAGGGGTCAAATATTGCAGATGCTGGGGTCTGTATGAAAAACAAAAAAACAGACAAAAAACATTTTTTTTTGCTGGAAATCACAGCAGGTCCGGCCACATCTGTGTAGAGAGAACAAGCCAATGTCGACTCGAGTCTGGATGACCCTGCGTCAGGTGGGGTTACATGTAGCGTGACATGAACCCAAGATCTCGGTTGAGGCCGTCCTCATGGGTGCGGAACTTGGCTATCAGTTTCTGCTCGACGATTTTGCGTTGTGTGTCTCGAAGGCCGCTTTGGAGAATGCTTACCCGAAGATCGGAGGCTGAATGTCCTTGACTGCTGAAGTGTTCCCCGACTGGGAGGGAACACTCCTGCCTGGTGATTGTTGCGCGGTGTCCGTTCATCGATTGTCGCAGTGTCTGCATGGTCTCGCCGATGCCCCGGAGCATGGTACATCGGCGAGACCATGCAGACATTGCAACAACGGATGAACGGACACCGCGCAACAATCGCCAGGCAGGAGTGTTCCCTCCCAGTCGGGGAACACTTCAGCAGTCAAGGACATTCAGCCTCCGATCTTCGGGTAAGCATTCTCCAAGGCGGCCTTCGAGACACACGACAACGCAAAATCGTCGAGCAGAAACTGATAGCCAAGTTCCGCACCCATGAGGACGGCCTCAACCGAGATCTTGGGTTCATGTCACGCTACATGTAACCCCACCTGACGCAGGGTCATCCAGACTCGAGTCGACATTGGCTTGTTCTCTCCACACAGATGCGGCCGGACCTGCTGTGATTTCCAGCAAAAAAAAATGTTTTTTGTCTTTTTTTGTTTTTCATACAGACCCCAGCATCTGCAATATTTGACCTCTTGTGACCCCACCTCATTGTTCTTTGATGTAATGTTTTCCTGACTGACCTGTTTTGACACCATTCACACCTTTGATTGCTGTGATTATCTCTCTGCCGAGGTGTGATAAATGGCAGTTGGCAAGATTGCCTGTAAACATCTGACATTATTCTCTGACTATATAAGCTGTGTCTTTATGCATTTCTCCACTTCACCTGACGAAGGAGCAGCGCTCCGAAAACTTGTGATTTCAAATAAAGCTGTTGGACTATAACCTGGTGTTGTGTGACTTCTTACATTTATACTTAATAACTCAGCCTCCACAGCCCTCTGGGGTACAGAATTCCAAAGATTCACCATCCTGAGTGAAGAAGTTTCTCCTCATATTCTGAGACTGTGACCCCTGGTTCTAGACTCCCCAGCCAAGTGAAACATCCTCCCTGCATCTACCCTGTCAAGCCCTGTAAGAATTTTGTATGTTTCAATGAGATCATCTCTCATTTTTCTAAACTCCAGAGACTACAGGCCTAGTCTACTCAATCTCCCCTCATAGGACAATCCCCCATCCCAGGAATCAGTCTGGTGAACCTTTGTTGCTCTCCCTCTATGGCAAGTATCTCCTTCCTTAAGTAAGGAGACCAAAACTGTACACAATACTCCAGGTGTGATCTCACCAGGGTCCTATATAGTTGAAGTCTTTACTCTTATACTCAAATCCTCTTGTAGTAAAGGCCAATATTCCATTTGCTTTCCTAATTGCTTGCTGTACCTGCATGTTAACTTTCAGTGATTCATGTACAAGGACACCCAGGTCCCTCCGAACACCAACATTTCCCAATCTCTCACCATTTAAAAAATACTCTGCTTTTCTATTTTTCGTACCAAAGTGGATAACTTCACATTTCTCCACATTATATTCCATTTGTCATGTTCTTGCCCAATCACTTAGCCTGTCTATATCCTCTTGAAGCCTCTTTGCATCCTCCTCACAACTTACATTCTTGCCTAGCTTTGTATCATCAGCAAACTTGGATATATTACATTTGGTCCCCTCATCCAAATCATTGATATAGATTGTGAATAGCTGAAGCCCAAGCACTGGTCCTTGTGGTACCCCACTAGTTACAGCCTGCCAACTGGAAAATGACCCGCTTATTCCCATTATTATCTGTTTTCTGTCTTGTCAACCAATCCTCAATCCATGCGCGTATATTACCCCCAATCCCATGAGCCCTAATTTTGTTTAATAACCTCTTGTGCGGCACCTTATCGAATGCCTTCTGAAAATCCAAATATACCACAATCTACTGGTTCCCCCTTTGACACGGTTGACCACTCCATCCTTCTCCAACGTCTCTCCACTGTCGTCCAGCTGGGTGGGACTGCACTCTCCTGGTTCCATTCTTACCTATCTAATCATAGCCAGAGAATCACCTGCAACAGCTTCTCTTCCCGCTCCTGTATCGTTACCTCTGGTGTCCCCCAAGGATCTATTCTTGGCCCCCTCCTATTTCTCATCTACATGAGGTCCCTTGGCGACATCATCTGAAAACACGACTTCAGTTTCCACATGTACTCTGACGACACCCAGTGCTATCTCTTGACCCCTCCACGGTCTTTAAATTATCAGACTGCTTGTCCAACATACATTTCTGGATGAGCAAAAATGTTCTCCAATTAAATATTGGGAAGAACGAAGCCATTGTTTTCGGTCCCCGCCACAAACTCCGTTGCCTGGCTACTGACTCCATCTTTTTCCCTAACATCTGCCTGAGGCGGAACCACAATGTTCGTATCCTTGGTATCATATTTGACCCTGAAATGAGCTTCCGACCGCACATCCGCAGCATAACCTACTTCCACCTCCATAACATTGCCTGTCTCCGCCTTTGCCTCAGCTCATCCGCTGCTGAAACCATAATCCATGCCTTTGTTACCTCTAGACTTGACTCTTCCAATGCACTCCTGGCTGGCCTCCCACATTCCACCCTACATAAACTTGTCATCCAAAACTCGGCTGCCCGTGTCCTAACTCGCACCAAGTCCTGTTCACCCATCTCCCCTGTGCTCGCTGATCAACATTGGCTCCCGGTTAAGCAGCGCCTCGATTTAAAAATTCTCATCCTTGTTTTCAAATCCCTCCATGGCCTCGCCCCTTCCTATCTCTTTAATTTCCTTCAGCCCCACAACCCCCCGAGATATCTGCGCTCCTCTAATTTTGCCCTCTTGAGCATCCCTGATAATCGCTCAACCTTTGGTGGCCGTGCCTTCTGTTGCCTAGGCCCTAAGCTCTGGAATTCCCTGCCTAAACCTCTCCACCTCGCTACCTTTCTTTCCTCCTCTAAGATACTCCTTAAAACCTACCTCTTTGACCAAGCTTTTGGTCACCTGCCCTAATTTATCCTTATGTGCCTCTGCATCAAATCTTTTGTCTTACAATCCTCCTGTGCAGCGCCTTGGGATGTTTTACTATGTTAAAGGCGCTATATAAATACAAGTTGTTATTGTTCTCTATCCTGCTAGTTACATCCTCAAAAACTTTTAATAAATCCGTGTTGACTCTGCCTAATCCTATTATTATTTAAGTGCCCTGTTACCATGTCCTTAATAATAGACTAGCATTTTCCCTACTACTGATGTCAGGCTAACTGGTCTGTAGTTCCCCGTTTTCTCTCTCCCTCCTTTCTTGAATAGTGGGGTTACATTTGCTACTTTCCAATCCGTGGGAGCCGTTCTAGAATCTATGGAATTTTGGAAGATGACAACCAATGCATCCACTATCTCTATAGCCACCTCTTTCAAAACCCTAGGATGTAGGCCATCAGGTCCAGGGGATTTATGGGCTTTCAGTCCCATTAATTTCTCCAGTACTATTTTTTTTTACTAATACTAATTTCTTTCAGTTCCTCATTCTCGCTAGACCCTTGCTTCTCCACTATTTCCGGGAAGTTTTTTGCATCTTCCGTGAAGACAGACACAAAGTGTTTGTTTAATTTCTCTGTCATTTCCTTATTCCCCATTATAATTTCTCCTGTCTCAGCCTGTAAGGGACCCATGTTTACTTTCGCTAATCTTTTCCTTTTTACATACCTATAGAAGCTTTTACAGTCTTATGTCTCTCGCTAGTTTACACTCGTATTCTATTTTCCCTTTCTTTATCAATTTCTTGGTCTTCCTTTGCTGAATTCTAAAATTTTCCCAATCCACAGGCTTGCTACTGTTTTTGGCAACATTATATGCCTCTTCCTTTGATCTAATACTATCTTTAGCTTCTCTTGTTAGCCACGGTTGGACCACTTTTCCTGTGGGGTTTTTGTGCCTTAAAGGAATGTATATTTGTTGTAAATTATGTATTAATTCTTTAAATGCTAGCCATTGCTTGTCTACCGTCATGCCTTTTAATGTAGTTTCCCAATCTACCTTAGCTAACTCGCCCCTCATACCTATGTAGTTTGCTTTGTTTAGATTTAAGAACCTAGTTTCGGATTTAACTAAATCACTTTCGAACTTAATATAAAATTCCATCATCTTATGGTCACTCTTCCCTAAAGGCCCCTTTACTGCAAGGTTATTAATTAACCCTTTCTCATTGCACAATACTAGATCTAAAATAGCCTGTTCCCTAGTTGGTTCCTCAACATACTGATCTAGAAAACTATCTTGTATACATTCCATGAATTCGTCCTCCACACTATTGCTGCAAATTTGGTTTGCCCAGTCTATATGTAGATTAAAGTCCCCCATGATTACTGTATTACCCTTGGTACATGTGCCTCTAATTTCCTGATTTATACTCTGCCCCGCATTACAACTACTGTTTGGGGAGGCCTATAAACAACTCCCACCAATGTTTTCTGCCCCTTGCTGTTTCTTAGCTCCACCCAAATTGATTCTACTACTTGATTTTCAAAGTTAAGATCCTATCTCTCTACTGTCTTTATCGCATTCTTTATTATCAGGGCTACCCCTCCTCCTTTTCCATTTTGCCTACCTCTTCTAAAAGTTAAGTATCCTGGAATATTTAGTTCCCAACCTTGGTCGCTTTGCAACCACGTCGCCGTAATGGCTATTAGATCAAACCTATTAATTTCTATCTGAGCTATTCATCTATTTTGTTGCGAATGCTTCGCGCATTCAGATATACTTTCTTTAGCTTTGACCTTTTTTCTATTTTTCCCTGATGTCACCTTAATCACTAATGCCTTATTACCTTTGTTACTCTCTCTGTCCCTTCCTGACCCACTCTGCTTATTTTTACCCCAAACTCTGCTCTGGTCTAGAGCCATGCAAGGTTAAAGAAAAATCGAGCAAAATTTTAAAAATATGAAATAGCGATAATTCTTTTGAATAAATACTTGAGGGAAAAGTTCTTCAATGACCTAATGCTGAGATATTTGTTCACCACTTTAAGAGAAATTATTTTGGACAGTCTATCTGATGTCATAATTGATCAGAGCTTCACTAACTGGCACTAATTGAGCAAATTTTCAGAAGCGTGGTTGGAGTGAAGCCTAATGATCACAGGAGTGCTTGATACTGCTACAAAGTGGAAAGATAATTCAGTTTCCTACACTGCTGTCCATGCCTCCTTTATCAGTCCAAAAACACCACCAGTAAGTGGAAATGATAGCAAAATACTGCAGATGTTGGAAATCCGAAATAACAACAGAAAATGCTGGAAAAACTCAGCAGGTCAGGCAACATCCGTGGAGAGAAATTTGAGTTGACGTTTCGGATCGAACCCTTCTTCAAAACAGCACAGAAGGCCGCCATTGGCCCATTTGAAGAAGGGTTCGACCCGAAACGTCAACTCAAATTTCTCTCCACGGATGTTGCCTGACCTGCTGAGTTTTTCCAGCATTTTCTGTTGTTATTATAGTGGAAATGATATGTTTGTAAATGGAAGAGTGTGTAGCGGTTAAATACATTAAATTTAAAATCCTCACCCCCATGGCCTTGCTTCATGGCTTTACCACACCCTATCTTCACAAACTTTTCCAGCCCTATATTTCTCATTAACACTCTGTTCCACTTGCTCTGGCTTCTTGTACATCCCCTCCTGCCCACAAATCCACAGAAACCACCTCCTCATCGATGGCCTTCAGCTTCCTGGTTCCTAATGTTTAGAATTCCCTGCCTAAATCTCTTCCCTCCTCACTCCTTAAAAGCCTCTTCAAAACTATATCTTCAGCCAAGCTTTTGGTCTCTACTCTTCAAGACAGCGATCGATAGATTTTTTAATATTAAGGGAATCAAGGGATACGGGGATAGTGCAGAAAATGGAGATGAGGTAGAAGATCAGCCATGATCTTATTGAATGGTGGAGCAGGCTCGAAGAGCCAAATGGCCTACTCCTATTTCTTATGTTCTTTACCTTTGGTTCTCTGGCTCGCCATCCTTTTTCCCTGAGCTTATTCTATGAAGCACCTTTGGGATATTTTTTACATAAAACTGCTATATAAATGTTCTCCTTGGAGCAGAGAAGGTTAAGAGGAGAGTTAAGAGATGTTCAAAATCAGGAATGGTTTTGATAGTGTAAAGGAGGAGAAACTGTTTCCAGTGGCAGAAGGGTTGGTAACCAGAGGACACAGATTTAAGGTGATTGGCAAAAGAACTAGGGGCAAAATGCAGAAACATATTTTTACACCGTGTTGTTGTGATCTGGAATGCACTGCCTGAAAAGGTGGTAGAAGCAGATTCAATAGTAACATTCAAAAGAGAATTGGATATATACTTGAAGGGGAAAAATTTATAGGGCTATGGGAAAAGAGCAGGAGAGCGGGATTAATTGGATAGCTCTACGCACAGGCGCGATGGGCCAAATGGCAGCCTCCTGTGCTGTATTATTCTATGAATTGGAAGTTCTAAAAAATAAATTGCTAGAACTGTTAAACTTATTCTTGTTATCTGCTCCTATCCCTGATGCTTCTGTGGTAAGAGGATTGTTCAATGTGCATGCTTTCTTTTAAGCCAATAGAAGATCGAGATGTGAACTGCTGCTGACGAGTTTCAGTTTTTTTATTAATAGGTAGAGGAATTGCATTTGTGAAGCTCAAATTTCTAAATTCTTTCTAAATTGCTTCATGGAGTGCTGATATGCTTATCGGGGAGAGTATATGGAAGTTAATAGTTTGAGGCCAAATTATAGTAAGTATTCAGTCTAAGGTTAGCTTGTAATTGACATCTTTCTAAACTTGTGTTTTTTCTCCTCATGCTGCACGTTGACAGGAAAGTAGGTGCAGATGTTGTCTTGAAGACTCTTAGCCTTATGAACAGAGTCAAACAGTTGGTGCCGAACATGGAAGCAAGCTTTTATAAGATTTTGCAGGTAAAACTTATGACTGGGTTTAAAACCAACTTTTTTGAGATGTCTTTTTCTTACTACTTTATTAACCAAACTAGAAATAAAAATAAGGTATTGCTTTTAGCATGTTGATTCTTGAGCTGTGTTTTTAAAAAAAAAAAAAAATGTTGAGATTAGGTGGCACGGGGAAAGACATTGGCCCGGATTTTGTGGTCAGCGGCGAATTCATTGCGCTTACAGCTGTCCACAGACTTTTCGTGAGCTTTTGCGCAGCAGCTTACGATCATCAGGAGTCTGATACAGAGCGGTGTCCTCTACAGAGGATCTGCGACCTGTGTGAACAGGGAAAGCAACAGTGCATCTCCTTAACCAGTCAGCACTTGAGTCTAAACCTGCAAGTGTAAGTTATAATATTAAATTCAAAATAAAATCACGTACATGAAATGAAATAGAGAGGGAAAGCAAGATGGGATTAAGAGAGAGATGAAAGACAGCAAGAAAAAGTTTTTTTAAATTTGAATTTGAAGTTTTAATTTTTTTTAAATCACCAACAATAATTAAAATCTGTAGGAATAAGACTCCACACTTGTAAAAGTAAATATTCAGTGTCAGAGAGGTTGTTTGGCAGTAATCAAGACTTCTCACGCTGTGAAAAATTCACTTGCACTTGAATGGACAAGCCCCAACTCTTTCTGGCACATTTAGTGGGTATAAGAACATAAGAAATAGGAGCAGGAGTAGCCCTACGGCCCCATGAGCCTGCTCAGCCATTCAATAAGATCATGGCTGAACTTCTACATCAACTCCACTTTCCTGCCCTATCCCCATATCCCTTGATTCCCCTTAGTGTCCAAAAATCTATCGATCTGTTGAATATACTCATTGAGCATCCATAGCCCTCTGGGGTAGAACATTCCAAAGATTCACAACCCTCTGAGTGAAGAAATTTCTCCTCATCTCAGTCCTAAATGGCTGACCCCTTATCCTGAGACTCTGACCCCTAGTTCTAGACTCTACAGCCAGAGGAAACAACCTCTACCCTGTCAAATTCTCTAAGAATTTTATGTTGCAACGAGATCATCTCATCTAAACTCCAGAGAATATAGACCCATTCTACTTAATCTATCCTCATAGGACAGCCCTCTCATCCTAGGAACCTGCTGTGGTAGCCTATTACATATGCTGATCACCTTTATAAAGAAATTCTGTATAAATTGTCTATTATGTTTAGTTTTCATTATCTTGTATTTCTGCCATCTTTCTCTGGCTTCCTTCAGGAGGGAAAGAGGAAAATAAAAAATTATACACCCAAATTATGTTACAAAGCACTGGCTTTATTGCTTTTTACAGTTTTTTTTAATGTTTCCCCTAGGACCAACGACTCACTTCACCTTTGTCATTTGCTTTGACATCCGAACACACACAGCATGTACAGTTTGCATTAAAGATTCTGTTTGAGGCGGCACCTTTGCCTGATTTTCCTGCTATAATGTAAGTGTTAAAGGTGTCTTGTTTGCTTTTTCTGTTGCTTTCTTAGAATGATCACTGTGACTGAAGCAATCATTTTGTATACAACTATGCACCATCAGTTTTGATAACCACTGTAAATCAATAAAAATACATTATATTATTGTGGTTATTAATTGCATCGTACAGGATAACGCCTCAGCTAAAATAGTTGACAGAGGAATGACATATAAGCGAATTAAGCATTCATCTGATATTGCCAAAAGTAATTATCAGGCTTATATTTTGACGATCTGTAACTTTTGCTGTTGGTGTTGCTGTCTTTGTTACTATCAAATGAGTAACTGGTAGCTTAACTTTTGTATGAGTAACTTATAAGAGTTGCATTACATTACAAAACATAGGCAAAAAATTTCGATTCATCTTGTCATGCACAAATTACACACAGAAATTGTAATTGAGCTACATGCGCTATGTTGTAGTAACAGCCAATGGACATTTTAAATTGAGTTCTTAGTGTCCTACAGTATCCATTCTGATTTTTGAATCACAAGTGCACCACAGCCCCCATAGATCATAAGCATTCCAAAATGCCACCTATTGGGCGCTTCTAGAATTATGGCTTGGGGGTTTAATTAACTGAAATGAATGATTTGGGGGCGGGGTGGTACTGATAAATTGCCTACTTTTTAAAGTAGAATACAAAAACAACACTATTGCAAATTGAATTACATCACTGGCATTACTTTTTTTCCCCATTATATTTTACCCTAAAATATTGGAGTACAGGAAACTTCGCGATATCTGGGACCGACGGGACCGAGCTGCTGCCGATCTATCAAAACTTCCAGATAGACCAGCGCTAATGTTGAAGGATACGGAGGTTTTCATCTCCGTATCTGACAACAAACACTGTTGCTTAGCAACAGCTTGTAAACACTCGGCCCGTACCTTGGAAGCGTCTCTGAAGCTGTTGCTAAGCTCCAGAGACGCTTTCCAGAGCCTGACTTTTTATTTAAAATTTTTTTTTAAATGCCAGGAGAAGAAAAAAAACCTAACCAAAACGGCTGCTGATTTCTGCCGTTAGATTGAGGTTTCCGGACATACAACCTCCGGATAAACCAAAGTTTCCTGTATATAGGGGTACGGTAGCATAGTGGTTGTTACTGGACTAGTAATCCAGAGGACTGGACTAATAATCCAGAGAGATGAGTTCAAATCCCACCACGGCAGCTGGGGAATTTAAATTTAGTTACTTAAATAAACCTGGAATAAAAAGTTAGTATCCGCAATGGTGACCATGAAACTAATGGATTGTTGTAAAAACCCATCTGGTTCACCGATGTCCTTTAGGGAAGGAAATCTACCGTCCTTACCCGGTCTGGCCTATATGTGACTCCAGACCCACAGCAATGTGTTTGACTCTTAACTGCCCTCTGAAATGGCCTGGCAAGCCACTCAGTATCAAACCACTACAAGAAACTATAATGAGACCTTCACCACAAGGACGGCAGCGGTTCAAGAAGGCGGCCCTTCTTGAGGGCAATTAGGGATGGGCAATAACTGCTGGCCTTGCCAGCGATGCCCACACCCCATGAATGAACAAAAAATAAATTCCAACTTTTAGTAGATTTTGGGTGTTGAAACTTTTAACACAGCTCAAACAAAAATTATGTGGTATGAATTCTCATTCTGCTTGGGTATGTACTCTCCTGAACATAGGGCAGAGGGGGAGATTAATGCTGCTTTGTTCTTTTCAGGCTTGGAGAAAGCATTGCTGCCAATAATGCATGTAAACAACAGAACATTGACCATGTAATGAAAAAAATTCCAGTCCAGCAGCATTCAACAAGCCTTGTAACATCAAAATATTCAAGTACAGCCAGTGCTACCAGATCCAATATTCATGAGTTGATTGATAAATTGCAATTAGGAATGGAGGTTTGTACTGCATGTTAATTGGGTTTACAGGTTATTTGTTTGTGATTATAAATTATAGTATGTATTTAATATTGTACTCCTATTTCTGGTTGACACTTTTTTAGGGGCTCTATGAATATTATTGAGCCACGATGTATCATTAATCTGTTCAACTGATAACTTAATTAAATAGTCTAATTGAGGAAAGTGGAGCAGTATCAAATGCTTTATATTGATTACTGAGTTTCATTTAAGAAGCTTGGCTGTCGAGAGTTGTGTGGAAAAAGTGAGGGTTTATTTTAATTGTAACAGTTTCCTGAAATTGTACGTCTTGAAAGCTGGCCTAATAGCACGATTGTTGAGGTGCTTTTATCTGCCATGTGGTCATAAGTTTGTGTCCGAGGGGCAGGTTTGTTGTCAGCTGTATTATGTAAGTAATGAATATCTGTAAAATGATCTTTTTTTTAGTTTTTTGCTGTGAATCATAAATTAGATTTGTTTTTATTTAGCTGCTTAAAAATACATTTAACAACATGATTTTATCTTTTCGCAGCTGAAGGAACAAGTCAAGGATGTGAGGCTTTCAGATGTGATGGATGTATATGAGCAGAAGCTTTCATCTCTAGCAGTAAGTACTTCTTGCAAATGATGGTAAATCTTTTTACAAAAGTAAAACTGGTGAAAATTGGTAAAACCAATATTCTAAGTACCACAAAGTTATAGAAACAGAAATCATGGCCTAGAAATTCACTATGGCCCCGCCAGCTGGCTAGCGCCCAAAAGTTAGCGCTGGGCGGGAAGCCTATAGCGATCGTCAGATATTCATTGTTAGCGCCCCAATTCGGAAGCGGGCGCTATACCAGGGTGTGCCCGCCTCCGCTTGGTGCGCTGACACTGAATATTGGCGCCGCTGCGCCAGGCGCTGCGCAGCGGCAGGCTGCGGTACTGCAGGCCTCCTCCTTCTCAAGGGGGAGCTGCCTGCAACAGGGAGATCGCCGCTGGATAGTGCCGGCAAATGAGCCTGGCACCACGGAGAAGTGCCGGGCTCGCGGAAAGCAGCCGGCAATGCCGCGGGGGGGGGGGCGGTGGAGGAGGCCGGGGAAGGAGGTGCGGGCAGGCGGCCGCCGCAAAAGCGGCCGGCCGCACCTTCCGCTTTAAAGCGCCCCACTAAGGCAGCAGGACGGCCCTGTTTTCTGGTCGCTGTTTGCGGCCGCTTCGGAGGAGGCGGCCGCAACTAAATATGGGGATCGGCGCGGTTTCGGGGCGGAACCGGGGCACTGCGCACACCGATGACGTCATCGGTGCTGGCGCAGCGCTAACGGCTACCGCCGCCAATACCGCTGCGCTGAATATCTGCGCAAACTCATTTTTGGCGCAAAATCACCCTTTAGGTGTTAACTGGGCGCAAAGCTGGCAGCGCCTTAATGAATTTCTAGGCCCATATGTTATTACATCAATGATGCTGTTTTTTAAATTCAGAAGCAATAAAGAAATCTTGGACACGTTTTAAGATTTCCTCTCGATTGGTTTCAGTGGAGTTTCTTTTGCAGCTTAGTGTGAATACTGTGATGATGCATCTTTAGTTTTGCAGAATGTTTAGTGATTATGTTTTGTGAGAACAGAAGTCCAGCGTGGTGGTGTGATTTTTGAACAATTTTTGGTTAGTCTAATACAGCAGTTGCACAGTGGTAGTGGGTAACATGAGCTGCAATATTTTATTAATCACTTCAAGTTTAAATTAACATTCTTAATGTGATGATGTAGCTTTTTAAAGTCAGCCTAATAATCTACCTCACTGCCCATATAGCCTAGAATCATAGAAGTTTATGGCACTGAAGGAGGCCAATCGGCCCATCATGTCCGTGCCAGCCGAAAGAGAGCCATCCAGCCTAATCCCACTTTCCAGCTCTTGGTCCGTAGCCTTGTAGGTTACGGCACTTCAAGTGCATATCCAAGTCCTTTTTAAATGCGATGAGGGTTTCTGTCTCTCCCACCTTTTCAGGCACTGAGTTCCAAACCCCCACCACCCTGTAATCATAGAATGGTTACAGCACGGAAGAAGGCCTTTCAGCCCATCGAGCCCCGTGCTGGCTCTCCAAGAGCACTTCAACTAGTCCCACTCCCCCGCCCTTTCCCCGTAGCCCTGCAAATTTCTTTCCATATCCAACTTCCTTTTGAAAGCTGTGACTGAATCTGTCTCCACCACCCTTTCAAGCAGTGCATTCCAGATCTTAACCACTCACTGCGTAAAGTTTTTTCTTACATCGCCTTTGTTCCTTTTGCCAATCACCTTAAATCTGTGTCCTCTGGTTCTTGGCCCTTCTGCCAATGGGAACAGTTTCCCTCTATCTACTCTGTCCAGACCCCTCATGACTTTGAACATCTCGATCATAAGAACATAAGAAATAGGAGCAGGAGTAGGCCATTTGTTCCCTTCGAGCCTGCTCCACCATTCAGTAAGATCATGGCTGATCTTCTACCTCATCTCCACTTTCCTGCACTATCCCCATATCCTTTGATTCCCTTAATATTCAAAAATCTATCGATCTCTGATCAAATCTCCTCTCAATCTTCTCTGCTCCAAGGAGAACAACCCTAGCTTCTCCAGTCTATCAACGTAACTGAAGTCCCTCATTCCTGGAATCATTCTCATAAATCTTTCCTGCACCCTCCCTAAGGCCTTCCCATCCTTCCTAAAGTGTGGTGCCCAGAATTGGACACAATACTCCAGTTGGGACCCAACCAGCGTTTTATACAGGTTCATCATAATTTCCACGCTTTTGTACTCTATACCTCTATTTATGAAGCCCAGGATCCCATAAGCCTTTTTACTGCTTTCTCAACCTGCCCTGCCAGCTTCAACAATTTGTGCACACATACCCCCAGGTCTCTCTCTCTTCATGCACCAACTTCAGGATTGTACCATTTAGTTTACAAGTTCTCTCCTCATTCTACCAAAATGTATCACTTCACACTTTTCTATGTTAAATTTCATCTGCCACGTGTCTGCCCATTTCACCAGCCTGTCTTCCTGAAGAGTCTCGCTCTTGTCCTCACTGTTCACTATACTTCCAAGTTTTGTGTCAACTTCAAATTTTGAAATTGTGCCTTGTATATCCAAGTCATTTTTATATATATATTAAGAAAAGCAGTGGTCCTAGAACCGACCCCTAGGGAACACCACTGTATACCTTCCTCCAGTCCAAAAAACAACCGTTCACCACTACTCTCTGTTTCCTATCACTTAGCCAATTCCGTATCCATGCTGCCACTGTCCCTTTTATTCCATGGGCTTTAGCTTTGCTGGCAAGCCTATTACGTGGCACTTTGTCGAATGCCTTTTGGAAATCCATGTACACTACGTCAACTGCATTACCCTCATCAACTCCCTCATAGAGTCATAACGACAATGAAAGAGGCCCATCGAGTCCGTGCCGGCTCTCTGTAGAGCAATCCAATCAGTCCCATTCCCCCGCTTTATCCTCGTAGCCCTGCAAGTTTAACCCTCTCTGTTACCTCATCAAAGAACTCAATCAAGTTAGTTAAACACGATTTGCCTTTAACAAATCCGTGCTGGCTTTGCTTAATTAATCCACACTTGTCCAAGTGACTGTTAATTTTGTCCCTGACTACTGTTTCTAAAAGCTTCCCCACTACCGAGGTCAAGCTAACTGGTCTGTAGTTGCTGGGTTTGTCCTTGCACCCTTTTTTGAACAATGGTATAACATTTGCAATTCTCCAGCCCTCTGGCACCACCCCTGTATCTGAGGATTGGGATATTATGGCTAGTACCTCCGTGATTTCCTCCCTCAATTCCCTCAGCATCCTAGGATGCATCCCATCTGCTCCTGGTGATTTATCTATTTATCTTTAAGTACAGCCAGCCTTTCTAATACCTCCTCTATCAATTTTTATCCCATCAAGTATCTCCACTACGTCCTCCTTCACTATATCTATGACAGCATCCTCTTCCTTGATGAAGACAGATGCAAAGTACTCGTTTAGTACCTCAGCCATACCCTCTGCCTCCATGCATAGATCTCCTTTTTGGTCCCTAATCGGCCCCACCCCTCCTTACTATCCTTTTACTATTTATATGCCTATAGAAGACTTTTGGATTACCTTTTTATGTTGGCTGCCATTCTATTCTCATACCCTCTCTTTGTCCCTCTTATTTTCTTTTTCACTTCTCCTCTGACCTTTTCTATATATAACCTGATTCTCGGATGTATTTGCAACCTGACATCTGTATTACGCACTCTCTTTTTCTCTGCTTCATCATATTCTCTATCTCTTTCGGCATCCAGGGAGCCCTAACTATAGTTGCACTGCCTTTCCCCCTAGTGGGAATGTACCTCAGCTATTTCCTCTTTAAAGGCAGCCCATTGTTCCATTAGTTTTGCCTGCCAATCTTTGATTGCAGTTTACCCGGGCCAGATCCGTTCTCATCCCACTGAAATTGGCCTTCCCCCAGTTAAACATTGTTGTGGAGTATTTTAAACCAACACTCGACACAAGGTTTTTAGATCGTTATTCAAATGGTTTTTAATATACCAGTGGGGAGACAATCTTTAACTGGCGCACCAGTAAGGACTTCTCCAAAATTATACAGTAAGAGTTACATATTTATACGTTCAACTAACGTGTTAACCTCGTGCATATTCCGTTACACTGTTTTAATTGACTTAAGGCCCGCGTGCACAGTTGCTGTTTGGCTAATTCCCTATCTCGCGTCACACAATCTTTCGCCTATATGTTGTTATCACATGATCTTTATGATCTTACCTGTTACTGTATTTTGTGACCGTTAGTAAAACCACATGTCCATAGTTTGTGGTTGGTGTTTGAGCTAATTTCATCTAACATTCAAAAGCATCGAAACTTTGTGGTCAACATGTCTGATCTCTGCCGGTCACTGTCTCAACCGTTTCTAGTGTGCAAGCTGCATTGTTAACCCCTTAATTCCTGAAGGGTGCCGATGTCCCACTTCAAACATTTTTACTCTAGATTGCTCCCTGTCCTTTTCCATAGCTAATCTAAACATTATGATACTATGATCACTGTTCCCTAAATGTCCACCTACTGACACTTGCTCTACTGACACTTGCTCCACTTGACCTACCTCATTCCCCAGAACCAGATCCAGCAATGCCTCCTCCCTCATCGGGCTGGAAACATACTGATCAAGAAAGTTCTCCTGAACACACTTCAGAAATTCTTCCCCTTCTCTGCCCTTAACACCATTACAATCCCAGTCTATATTAGGATAGTTGAAGTCCTCCATTATTACTACTCTATAGTTCTTGTACCTCTCTAATTTCTCTGCAAATTTGCTCCTCCCTATCTTTCCCACTATTTGCTGGTCTATAGAACACACCTAGTAGTGTAATGGCACCTCTCTTATTTCTTAACTCTAGCCATATAAATTCTGTCCTTGACCCCTCCAGGACATCCTCCCTCTCCAGCACTAACATTCTCCTTGACCAATACTGCCACACTACCTCCTATCTTTCCTTCTCTATCTTTGCTGAACACTTTTTCACCAAGAATGTTTAATGCCCAATCCTGCCTTTTTTGGAGCCAGGTCTCAGTTATTGCCACAACAACATATTCCCATGTGGCTATTTGTGCCTGCGGCTCACTTACCTTGTTTACTGCACTTCGTGCGTTCACATATATGCAGTGTAAACCCATCTTAGACCATCTTGTATTCTTAGTTTGACCCCACCTATTACCTTACTATTTCTTACTTTAGTGCTCTTGGCCTCTCCCAACCATTGGTTCAGGCCCTGTTGAGGTGCAACCCATCTGACCTGTACAGATCCCACCTCCCCCAGAACCGGTCCCAATACCCCAGGAATCTAAAGCCCTCCTTCCTGCACCATCTCTCCAACCACGCATTCATCTGCACTATCCTCCTATTTCTATACTCACTCGCGCGTGGCACTGGGAGTAATCCAGAGATTACTACCTTTTGATGTCCTGCTTTTTAATCTATTTCCTAGCTCCCTAAAATCTGCCTGCAGGACCTCATCCCTCTTTCTACCTATGCTGTTGGTACTGATATGGACCAGGACCTCTGGCTGTTCACCCTCCCCCCTCAGAATGTTCTGCAGCTGCTCGGTGACATCCTTGACCTTGGCACCAGGGAGGCCACATACCATCCTGTTGTCACGTCTGCGGTTGCAGAAACGCCTGTCTGCTCCCCTAACTATCGAATCCCCTACCACTATTGCTTTCCCCTATCTTCCTCCTTCCGCCCCCCCCCCCCCCCCCCCCCGTACAGCTGAGCCACCCGTGGTGCCACAGACTTGGCTCTGGCTGTACTCCCCAGAGGAACCATCGCCGTCACTAGTACTCAGAACTGAATACTGGTTGGAGAGCGAGATGAACTCGGAGGGACTCCTGCACTACCTGCCTGGTTCTCCTCTTCTGTCTGGTGATCACCCATTCCCTTCTGCCTGCACACTCTATCTGCGGGGTGACCACCTCCTGAAATGTGCTATCCACGAAGCTCTCTGCCTCATGGATGCACTGCAGTGACGCCAGCCGCTGCTCAAGCTCCAAAACCAGAAGCTCGAGCTCCTCCAGCTGACAACACTTCCTGCACATGTGGTTGTTCAGGATACTGGAAGCGTCCTGGAGTCCCCACATGGCACTGAGCTGCCCTGCCATGCCTTTACTTAATAGACTATTAGCTAGAAACACTTACCAGCTACTCACCAATCAGCACCTTCCTTGGTTGTAATGTCACAGTAGCTGCTCTGCAATTGTTGCTTTTGTTGTTGTTGTTTTTGCTGGAAGTACTCCGCCTCCTCACTACCGCCGCTGCTCCAGTCTGCACTCTTTGGACCCTCCTGCGCGATTTATACTCCGCCTCCTGCTGGCCTGTGACGTCATTCCTTGGTTTTTTTAAGTCGCCACTCCGCTCCCTTTAAGCTGTCGCCGCTCCCACTCAGGTCCGCGCTGTGTTCTGGGCCTTCTCTGGTGCTCCCTTTAAGCCACCGCTCAACTCCCTTCTAATCCTTCTACCAATTACTTTAAATCTATGCCCCCCTGGTTATTGACCTCTCTGCTAAGGGAAATAGGTCCTTCCTATCCACTCTATGTAGGCCCTTCATAATTTTATACACCTCAATTAAGTCTCCCCAAAGCCGCCTCCTGTTCCAAGAAAAACAACCCCAGCCTATCCAATCTTTTCTCATAGCTAAAGTTCTCCAGTCCTGGCAACATCCTCGTAAATTTCCTCTGTACCCTCTCTAGTGCAATCGCATCTTTCCTGTAATGTGGTGACCAGAACTGTGTGCATTACTCTAGCTGTGGTCTAACTACTGTTTTATACAGTTCAAGCATAACCTTCCTGCTGTTACATTCTGTGCCTCGGCTAATAAAGGAAAGTGTCCCATATGCATTCTTAACCACCTTATCTACCTGTCGTGCTACCTTTAGGGATCTGTGGACATGCAGTCCAAGGTCCCTCTGTTCCTCTACACTTCTCAGCACCCTACCATTTATTGTGTATTCCTTTGCTTTGTTAGTCCTCCCTGAATGCATTACCTACCACTTCTCCAGATTGAATTCCGTTTGGAACTTTTCTGCCCACCTTGATATCTTCCTGCAGTCTACAGCTATCTTCCTCACTATCAACCACACAGCCAATTTTTGTGTCATCTGCAGACTTCTTAATAATGCCCCCTACATTGAAGTCTAAATCATTGATGTTTACCACAAAAAGCAAGGGACCTAATACTGAGCCCTGCGGCACCCCACTGAAAACAGCCTTCAAGTCACAAAAACACCAGTCGACCATTAACCTTTGCTTTTTGCCACTGAGCCAATTTTGGAACCAACTTGCCACTTTCTGTTGGATCCCATGGGATTTTACTTTTCTGACCAGTCTGCCATGTGGGACCTTGTCAAAAGCCTTGCTAAAATCCCTGTAGACTACGTCAAATGCACTACCCTCATCACATAGAAACATAGAAGATAGGAGCAGGAGTAGGCCATTCGGCCCTTCGAGCCTGCTCCGCCATTCAATGAGATCATGGCTGATCATCCAAATACAGTACCCTGTCCCTGCCTTCTCCCCATATCCCTTTAGCCTCAAGAAATATATCCAACTCTTTCTTGAATATATTTAATGAACTGGCCTCCACCGCCCTCTGTGGCAGAGAATTCCACAGGTTCACCACTCTCTGGGTGAAGAAGTTCCTCCTCATTTCAGTCCTAAATGGCTTACCCCCTGTCCTTAAACTATGACCCCTGGTTCTGGACTCCCCGGCCATCCGAAACATCCTTCCTGCATCTAGTCTGTCCAGACCTGACAGAATTTTATAGGTTTCGATGAGATCCCCTCTCAATCTTCTAAACTCCAGTGAGTATAAGCCCAATCGACACAATCTCTCCTCATACGTCATTCCTGCCATCCCAGGTATCAGCCTGGTGAATCTTCGCTGCACTCCCTCCATGGCAAGAATGTCCTTCTTCAGGTAAGGTGACCAAAACTGCACACAATACTCAAGGTGCGGTCTCACCAAGGCCCTGTACAACTGTAGCAAGACATCCTTGTTCCTGTACTCGAACCCTCTTGCTACGAAGGCCAGCATACCATTTGCCGCCTTAACCGCCTGCTGCACCTGCATGCTTACCTTCAGCGACTGGTGCACAATAACACCCAGGTCTCTTTGCACTTCCCCTTCTCCCAATCTATTGCCATTCAAATAATAATCTGCCTTCCTGTTTTTGCCACCAAAGTGGATAACCTCACATTTATCCACATTATAGTGCATTTGCCATGTTTCTGCCCAATCACCCAACCTGTCCAAATCGTACTGGAGTTTCACGACATCCTCCTCACAGCTTACCCTCCCACCCAGCTTTGTGTCGTCTGCAAATTTGGAGATATTACATCCAATTCCCTCGTCCAGATCATTAATATATATTGTGAACAGCTGGGGTCCTAGGACCGATCCTTGCGGTACCCCACTAGTCACTGCCTGCCACTCGGAAAACGACCCGTTTATTCCAACTCTTTGCTTTCTGTCCACCAACCAGTTCTCTATCCAAGTCAATACCTTGCCCCCAATCCCATGTGCCTTAATTTTGCACGCTAATCTCTTATGTGGGACCTTATCGAAAGCCTTCTGAAAGTCCAAATACACCACATCCACTGGTTCTCCCTTATCTATTTTACCAGTTACATCCTCAAAAAATCCCAGTAGATTAGTCAAGCATGACTTACCTTTTGTAAATCCATGTTGACTTTGTCCGATCCTGTCACTGCTTTCCAAGTGCTCTGCTATTACATCTTTTATAATAGACTCCAGCATTTTCCCCACTACCGATGTCAGGCTTACCGGTCTATAATTCCCCGCTTTTTCTCTACCACCTTTTTTGAATAGTGGGGTAACATTAGCTACCCTCCAATCCATGGGTACCGTTCCAGAGTCTATCGAGTTCTGGAAGATGACCAGCAATGCATCTACTATCTCTAGGGCCACTTCCTTAAGTACCCTGGGATGTAGACCATCAGGCCCTGGGGATTTATCAGCCTTCAGTCCCATCAATTTTCCTAACCCCATTTCCCTACAAATACTGATTTCTTTCAGTTCCTCCCTTTCATCAGACCCTATGTTCCCTGACATCTCTGGGAGGTTATTTGTGTCCTCCTTTGTGAAGACAGAATCAAAGTATGTATTTAGTTGGTCTGCCATTTCCTTGTTTCCCATTATAAATTCCCCTGATTCTGACTGTAAGGGACCTACGCTTGACTTCACCAATCTTTTTCTCTTCACATATCTATAAAAACTTTTACAGTCAGTTTTTATGTTCCCTGCAAGCTTACTCTCATATTCTATTTTCCCTTTCTTAATTAATCACCCTCCTTGTTACCTTCTCAATAAAAATTCAATCATGTTAGTCAGACACGACCTTCCCTTAACAAATCCACGCTGACTGTCCTTGATTAATCCATGCCTTTCTAAATGATGATTAATGCTATCCCTCGGAATCTTTTCCAATAATTTGCCCACCACCAAGGTTAGGCTGACTGGCCTGTAATTACTCGGTCTAGCTCTTTCTCCCTTTTAAAACAATGGTACAACATTAGCAGTTGTGCGGCAACACGCCTGTGGCCAGAGAGGATTGAAAAATGATGGTCAGAGCCTCTGCTATTTCCTCACTTGCTTCTCTTTACAGCCTGGGATACATTTCATCCGGGCCTGGCGATTTATCTACTTTCAAAGTAGCTAAACCCCTTAATATTTCCTCTCTCACTATGTTTATCTCATCTAATATTTCACACTACCCCTCCTTAACAAAATGTCTGCATCGTCCCTCTCTTTTGTGAAGGCAAACGCAAAGTATTGATTAAGAACCATACCCACGTCTTTTGCCTCCACACACAGGTTGCCTTTTTGGTCTTTAATAGGCTCTACTCTTCCCTTAGTTATACTCTTCCTCTTTATGTATTTATGAAACATCTTTGGGTTTTCCTTGATTTTACTTGCCAATACTTTTTCATGCTCACTTTGCTTTCCTAATTTCCTTTTAAATTTCACCCCTGCACGTTCTATACTCCTCTAGGCTTTCTGTAATATTTGAGTATTGCCTGTTGTAAGTCTGATGATTTAGGGCTGGATTTTGTGGTAGGTCAGGGGGTGCAATCGGTGGCAAGTTGGGTGGGAAAGTTTTTTTTTCCCCCAGCCGGTCGGGACCCCGCTGTGAACCCGCCGCCACGCCCCTTTACCAAATGTCGGGTCTGTCAGCACTGAGCAGACCCAACACACAGCAGTAGGGGAGGCAATTAAAATCATTAGTGGCTTGTTTACAGCCACTTATCAGTGGTTTTGTTCCCATCTTTTTAGATTTAACAGGTCACCCACCGGTTTCCCGCTGTGCCTAGACCTCGCCTGTGAAGCTGAGGCAGGAGGTCAGTGGCCATTGAATCAGCTGATGAGTTGACAGCTTCAAATGTACAGTAAAAGCTCCCAGCTGATTTAGATATGTTCCCTTAACCACTAGCTGCTCTAAACTGCATTTCCACTACAGATTCAGGATGCTGCAAGTCTTTATACAAGTCTCCATCCAGTCTGACCTCATTACCTCTCCCACCATTGACAGATCGCTTCTATCATCTCTACTTCACTGCCATCTATTTCATCAGCATGGGTGCCCTTTATACTCTCTCACCTTGGTATTCAGAATCCCACCACGATCAGCCCCAACACCAGCATCACTCAGCACACCAGCAGCACCAACAACAACACCAACCTTCTCCGCAATCAACTGATGCTGCACAGGGCATCAGCACCCGACCACATTGCTGCCCGGGAGACCAGGGATGGCCTCACAGTGGCCAGATTTACTTCACTTGATGCTGTACACCCTGGCTGCCACATGATGAGCCAGGTTGGCACCAACCAACAACATAAAGCATCCCTACAATGCCCAAGCCATTCCTTTCACACTTATCACCATTGCGGGGGGTATCATTATGTCTCACCATTCACTGCAACTCACTAAGCCACTTCTAAAGGTGCGCACAAATCTGTCCAAGAATGCAAAGTGTTGAAGATAAAGGTTTCAATGTTTCACACCACATTAACAGAAACTTTGCATGAAAATTGTATAAAACACCCAAGTCATAGTCATAAAGTCATATCAGCACAGAAGGAGGCCATTCGGCCCATTGAGTCCATGCCAGCTTTCTGTAGAGCAATCCAATCAGTCCCATTCCCCCGCTCCATCCCCGTAGCCATGCAAGTTTATTTCTCTCAAGTGCCTATCCAGTCTCCCCTTGAAAACATTGAGTGTCTCTGGTTCCACCACTTCCGTTGGCAGCGAGTTCCAGGTCCTCACCACTCGCTGTGTATAAAAAAAAATTAAAAAAAAAGTTTTTCCTCGCATCCCCCCTGTATCTCCTGCCCAAAACCTTAAATCTGTGTCCCCTATTCTTTGTACACTCTAGTGTCTACCATTGTGTGTTGTTAGTTGGTATAATTGCACTAGGATGAGTGTGAGGGGTGGCTAGTGAGATGAGGATGTGATAATATAGATAGAGAGGGATGTGTGGAGGTGTAAGGTAAGTTGATGCGAGTATGGATGTGCAGGAGTAGGGTAGGGAAGGCAGAGTGATGGGGATGTGATGAGAGGCACAGCAGGATCAGGTTGAGTGTGGCTTTGTACTAACGTTTCATGATCTACTGAGATCATTGAAACATTAGTGGCACTGCACCTAGGTCCTCCTGACCACATTTCTGCTTATGCTCTCCTGCAATATGTAACCAGGCTGTGTTGATCTCCTGGGGAAGTCTCTTCCGCCCATAGGAAGGGAAGAGGACCTTCCTGCGTGCTGTGACTCATGGGAGAGCCTGGATGCAGCTCTGTGCAGTGCTAGTCAGTGTTTGCAGCACCTCAATGCTGTAGAACACTGACAGCACAAATGTCAGAATAAATTTGGACATGGTCCCTTTAAGGAAACCGGCAAATGATGCGTCCTCAAATGACGTCACCAGACCCGCTTCCTCTACTTGGCCGGGAAACACGCTTGGTGAGCTTAACAAGCCCAATCAAGGGAAATTCATTTCAGAGGCTGGGATGGAGCCAACAGCGGTGTCGGGACCCGCCACCGACATCGCCTGCCATGGACCCGCCGAGGTTCATAAAATCGCGGCCATTGTGTTCTTTCATGAGTGTGTAAAACAAATTGCATGCAACAAATTGCATGCAAGTTGTAATGAGCTTTTTAACTGTGGAAAAACTGTATGGAATAGTAATCTTTGCTCTTCGAGTCTTTCCTTTCTTGTAAACATGCTTTTTGTGTACCTCAATACATTTTTGAACAACAACTTGCATTTATATAGCGCCTTTAACGTAGTGAAATGTCCTAATGCACTTCACAGGAGTGTTATCAGACAAAATTTAATACTCAGCCACATTGGGACAAGTGACCAAAAGCTTGGTCAAAGAGGTAGGTTTTAAGGAACGTCTTAAAGGAGGATAGAGAGGCAGAGAGATTTAGGGAAGGAATTCCAGAGCTTGGTGCCTAGACAGAACTACTGTTGACTGTGATACTATTAGATTTTATAGTTACACTGGTGAGGGAAAAGGGAATCTTGATTTTACACCGGCTGCGTTTTCTAAAATGCAGCTAACAGTTTAATTGTGATGTGGGTTAACTGCAGAGTAGAGACCAGATGATGTACACAGCTACTACAGCATCAATGTTTAGTTTGCCATGACTTATTACTGTACTCATGCCATTGTAGCATGGATGCATTTTCTGGTGACATTTTTAAAAGTAGCTAATTAATGTAACATTCTTGATGAGCGTTTACTCTGCATATCTACTACTGTTCGGGATAAGCAGGGACAGTGGTGAGGATTGTACCTCGATTACATCGCCCCATCAACCATCAAGGAATAGTTTCTACAAAACAGCTATGGGGTGCGTACCAAAATTTTCAATCGCAGCCAATTTCAAAAAAGATCAGGGGAAACCAAGAATGATTGTGTAGAAAAAGAAATGTTGGAAGGTTATAAATTTAGTAACTTAATTGGAAAGAAACTCCATAATATTAAAGAAAAGGTCTTGGGTAGAAAATAAGATACCAATGCAGACAGACTTGGGAAGGAGAGGGAGAGATGGAAGATGAGAAAATAATTGCCTTCTGTTACTAAATCACCTAAATAGCATTAATGATTATTAAGGTATTGGACTTAGACTGTTTTTAGTCCAACAACCAACTTGTATAAAGTTGCTAGATAGATAAAATTATAAAGCCTCTTGCAAGAAAGGAGTTTTTTCTCACGAGCCTAAAATTGTGTTGTTTTTTGGTGTGGAGATGCCGGTGTTGGACTGGGGTGGACAAATGTAAGAAGTCACACAACACCAGGTTATAGTCCAACAGTTTTATTTGAAATCACAAGCTTTCGGAGCGCTGCTCCTTCGTCAGGTGAAGTGGAGAGATGCATAAAGACACAGCTTATATAGTCAGAGAATAATGCCAGATGATTACAGGTAATCTTTCTAACTGCCATTTATCACACCTCGGCAGAGCGATAATCACAGCAATCAAAGGTGTGAATGGTGTCCAAACAGGTCAGTCAGGGAAACATTGCATCAAAGATCAATGAGGTGGGGTCACAAAGGGTCAAATGTTGCAGATGCTGGGGTCTTTGACTTTCCTCTTACATACACGTTTCAAATCTTTTTGTATTGTGGATTCAAAGACTTCAAATTTATCCATTCTTGCTTCTAAGGCTACACCCTCATTAGTTGAAATCTAGTTTTTGATGCGGTTGCTCTCTTTCTGTAATTTATTTCTTTTGCTTAGTCTGGTGTTTCTGCACATAAGAGGGTGGGTGCATGGATGGGTGCCACTAATGTCTCCTGTGGCTGTCACGTTACTAGGAATTGTCGAGGTTCATGTAGAGGTGGCTCTCCCCTCATTTATTCCTTCACATACCTCCCCCTGTGGCATGTGAACAGAGTGGGACCTTGCCCAAAATAACAACAGAAAACGCTGCAAAAACTTAACAGGCCAGGCAGCATCCGTGGAGAGCGAAACAGAGTTAACATTTCAGGTCGATGACCCTTCGTCAGAACTGGAAAAAAGCAGGAAATGGAAAGCAAGTTTAGGGGCTGGGAAAAGGGGGAGGGGATGAAAGAACAAAAGGGAAGGTCAGTGATAGGATATAAAGCAGGAGAGGTTAAGAGATATTCAAGGCAAGAGGTGGTGTTAATGGGACAGGTTAAGGAACAAAGGATGGCTCTAGACGAGGTGTGAATTGCGCTGGCAGAATGAAGGACAGCTGCCATGTGGGAAGGAAGAAAAAAAGGGCCAAACAAAAAGTGGATAAAAAATTTTTTTTAATTAAATTACATTAAAAAAAAAGAAAATAATGTACATGTGATAGGGGCCGAGGTTATGATCTGAAATTGATGAACTCTATGTTGAGTCCAGAGGGCTGTAGAGTGCCTAATCGAAAGATGAGGTGCTGTTCCTCGAGCTTATGCTGAGCTTCCGTGGAACAAGGCAAGAGGCCGAGGATGGTGAGGTCTGAGTGGGAATGGAGCGGTGAATTAAAGTGACAGGCCACCGGGAGCTCGGGGTCCCCCTTACGGACTGAATGGAGGTGTTCCGCAAAGCGGTCACCAAATCTGCATTTGGTCTCCCCAATGTAGGGGAGACCCAGTCGCGAGCAGCGAATACAGTATACTAAATTGCAAGAAGTACAAGTAAATCGCTGTTTCACTTGGAAGGGGTGTTTGGGGCCCTGGACAGTGGGAAGGGGGGAGGTATAAGGGCATGTGTTGCATCTCCTGCGCTTGCACAGGAAGGTGCTTGGCGAAGGGGAAGGGGTGCTGGGGTTGGTAGAGTAGTGGACTAGGGTGTCGCGGAGGGAGCGGTCCCTGCGGAATGCTGAAAGGGGAGGTGAGGGGAAGATGCATTTGGTAGTGGGATCACACTGGAGGTGGCGGAAATGGCGGAGGATGATACGTTGAATGCGGAGGCTGGTGGGGTGAAAGGTTAGGACAAGGGGAACTCTATCGTGGCTCCGGGAGGGAGGGGCAGGGGTGAGGGCAGAAGTGCGGGAGATAGAACAGACACGGTCGAGGGCCATGTCAACCACAATAGGGGAAATCCTCGGTTGAGGAAAAAGGAAGACATGTCGGAAGCACTGGTATGGAAGGTGGCATCGTCGGGGCAGAGACGGAGAAACTGGGAGAATGGAATAGAGTCCTTCCAGGGACCTTACCCATCCTTACTTCATGATGCTGAGAATTAGATTTCCACATTTTACAATACTACATACTTTTTTTTAAGTGTGCTTCAATATTAGCATTAATATAATTGAAGAATAACTTTTTTTTGTTTAGTCCAAAGAAAACCGTTTACAGGACTTATTGGAAGCCAAGGCACTGGCCCTAGCACAGGCTGATCGTTTGATTGCCCAGTACCGCTGTCAAAGAGCCCATGCAGAAGCAGAGGTATGTTGACTATATCATGAGATAAATAACTTTACAAGATACAGTGTCCTCTTAATTCTGTCATTTAATTCAAATTATCTTTTGATTTGCTGTGTTATTTATATTGCATAATTCAATTTCTTTAGGGGAAAAATTGACTGAATTGTCAGGGATAGGCTAACTCTAGGCTGTAAGTTTCTAGCTGTATAGATTTGCAAAATGTGCAGAGCAAGGTACAGTTTGATGGTTTCACCATACTAATGTCTATTATGGGCAAGGTAAAAATGGCTGTTATCAAATGTGAAGTGTCAAAAGTGTGAAAATCTATTTTGCAGCTACAATTTTATTTATTCTATGGAAACAAGGGGCAAAAATAAATTATGGTTAAACATTTTTGTGAGTATTTTAGTGTGTGATTAAACAGAAAATTGTATAGTGTTTGTGAGAGAATTGCTTATAAGTTATCCATTCAGTTTAACTGGGAAGAATGTTAAAAACCACAGTAAATCAAAACATTTCCTTTTCATTTTGCTGGTGTTGAAATTCTGATCAGGAGTCAGATCTCTAACATCAACGGTTGTTCAGTGTTCTTCCTAGTTATTAATCTTACCTATTCAAACACTAGCATTTTAATCGGTATATTGGTCTGGAGTTTTGGTTGAACCAGTTTAAGCTGATACCAGTTTTAATTGGAAACGTTGACAATATTAGGATGTGTAACTTCATCTGATAGACATACAAGAATGCCAAGATTGGCTTTTTTTTAAAACTGAGTTTTACAGAATGGATTAAAATATCCCCTTCATTACCTGCATGCTGCTCCTCAGAGATATCATCTGCAAGCATGGAGTCCACTTTCACATATACACAGTTGATAGCAAACTCTACCTGTTCACCACCATCATAGACTCCAGAGCTGCTGTTGTTAGACAGACAATCAAACATTACTACATCACTTGTCACTGTGACATCTGGTGGTTAGTGGGGAACAGGTGGTATTCCCTGACCATTGTTTTATGGCCCGGATTTTGCGGTCAGCAGCAAAGGGACGGCACTCACCGCTGACCTTGAAGAAAGCTGCCCACAAAGATTTAGCGGGCTCTGTGGCGTCGATTTCCCCTATTCCGACATCAGTTTCAATCTGGTGCCATCTGTAGGGGATCTGTGGTATCCAGGGACAGTGAAGTCATCAAGCAGGCTAAGCAGCCAATCAGATTGAAGAATTTTCACAGACAGCAAACCAGGAAGTAAAAAGCACGGATTATCATTCACTTTTTAATCATTTTACAGAGAATAAAATAAAGATTGGGACATACACGTGGGATTAAGGTAGAAGCTGAAATATAAACAATAAAAAAAGTCTTTTATTTTAAAAATCTATGGAATTTTTATCATGAAATGGAAGGAATGACACTCCACACTTACAAAATTCAGTTTTTCAGGGCCAGAGAGGTTGTTCAGCAGTAATTATGACTTGGTACACTGTTTAAAAACTCAGTTACACCTCCTTTAATCAAGGCTTAACTTTTTCGATGGTTTTTACGGTGAGAATAGTGCATAAAAAGTTGAAGTTCCAGTCAAATCACTGATTCTAAGTTGCTTGCATCTGTGAAGACTGCAACAGCGCACCCTGTGGAGGAGTAAGGCATCACTGACGGCAACTTCGGATTTCTGCGTTTAACTGCACATGTGCAGACGCCAGAAGTTGCTGTCAGTTTTACACGGTAATGACGGCAAGCGCTGACAGTTTCTCTGTCATTGCAACCACAAATTCTGGGCCAATGTCTCATGCATTGGATTTTCAAATAAGATTTCAAAATTTATGTGGTAATGTAGCTGCAATACCTTGTCCATACATTTATTCTGAATTGCTTTTTATAAATTATTAGGCATTTTTTTTTGAGTTGTAGGCACGACAGTTAGCTTCACTTCTGATGGATGCAGAGAGGAAAAATGAAGAACTTGATGGAGTGCTAAAGACCCAACTGCTGGAATCTGACCGTGCCAAGGCTGATATTGAACAGCTTTATCAGCACAATTGTAAATTACAGGCCATTGCTGAAGAACATGAATCCTTAAAAGTTACTTCAAAAAGTCTTGTTCAAAAGTAAGATTTGGTGTTTTCTGCGGTTTTTTTTTTTTTGGTGTGGATTTCCCTTGTCATTTTCAATAAAAATTAATTTTGCAGTGGCATGAGGGTACATGTACAACAATTAAATAATTGATTTTGTGTATGGCATAGAGCAGTAGTTACAGTAATTTTAGGCTTGCAAGTGGAGGCCAAGCACTTGCCTATAAGAATTGAAAATGAGAGGGGGACTTATCCTAGACCACTGTCATCCATCTAGAACCCTATTTCAAAGTGACATTAATGGGTGCATGGAGTAGTATGCCAGAAAGGATGAATTGGGGCAGTGAGGGGATTGCAGGAGAGGAAGAGGACGCGAGGAGAGAATGTACCTCATGGGGGAGGGCCTAATGAGCATGAAAAGGTATCGCATCCCACACGAGTATAATTGCACCAATGTAATTTTTTAATAGGTTATATAAATTGTATTTTTCACTGAATAACTGCTTGAATGTACAATCCATAAATTCAGTTCCAGCTTTGTATGTTTACATAAACTTTCTTTTTAGTCTAGAGACTGTCGGAAGGCAATTTAAAGAACTTCAGATTGAGCACAACTCCTTAAGCAAACAAGGTGAATTGTTCAAAAAGCAAATTGACTCCCTTAAGCAACAGAACGATAGGTAAGTCCATCTTCTAACCTGTGATTAGATGTGGTATTTATAGATCCTAATTGAGTCACAATGGCTTGAAGTCTTGTTTGTCAAGTGGAATTTTTTTTTTAAACAGCAAAATATCTTGTTTTTGATTTCTCCTTTTTTGAATCTTAGATGCCTTGCTCAGTTGGCAGAGTTGGAAGGGCAGAAACATAATTTGTGCTTTCAGTTACAGGAAAAGAACAATAAATTATTGGGTATGTCTTTGATTTGTGTCTCACTTATATGCTGTTACCTGCTTTAACATTTATTGAAAAGCACTTTGAACACTAGTGCATGAGAGCTAAAACCATAAAATGTTACTTTTTTCTTTTTAAAAATTGGTAATGAGAAATATGGTGGCATACAGTGATGGGATGCGGCATTAGATGCTTACAGATTTATTTTGTTCGCTGAAATAAGCCATTCAGAAGCTTTTATTTCCTCTCCTACCTCTCTTGCTCCCACCCCCATATGGGCTGTTTTACTCTTGAGGAATTGTTCCTATTATCTTTACTTTGGGGGGTGGGGTCTAGCCTTGTAGAAAATGGACTATGTATAGATAGTAAGACTGGACATGCATTGTATTTTGTACCCTCTACTTCCAATCCACACAGATGAAAATGTTATAGTTTGAACAGAAGAGTGAAGTATACCAATATACTGTGCCATGGAGTGATAAGACACGTTTCGTTCATATGGTTTTCTGTGCTCCAAATGGCTAAGCTCGTGGAGTATGAGGCAGTTGTCAACAGGGAGGGATAGTCAGTGACAGTTCTTCCCCAGTACATTTTCTAGTGGCCATTTACAACATGGTATAGGTCTGACAACATACTACTTTACTGCTTTCCGGATTCTGAAATTTGTGTGTGGTCCTATTCGGAACTTAAAAGGAGAGGGAATGGTAGGAAAAATGAGTGATAACAAAACTTCCCACTCTCAACAGCATTTCACTTAATTTAGTTTTGAATTGTGCTACTTTTTTGGTGTGGATTTTCCTTGCTTCATCAAACAAATAAATTGTAGCAGCTACATCAGGGTATGTGTACAACAATTGCAGAATTCATTTTGTGGATGACAGAGCAGTAGCACAGCAGTTTGTGTGGTATTGCAAAGCAAAATACTTTGCCCATATGTTATATGCCAAGGCGATTGCATTCTACTTTGTCAGAACCCCTGATCTTGGCTGGGGGTTTTGTCTTCTGCCCCAACCTGAACTTAGCCAATTATCTGATCTGCTATTTTGCATATTGAGAAACCTGTCTGAGCGGGCAGAGAATTGCTGCAGGAAGCCTTGGGCACTTGATGCATTGTAGTGTGGGCAGTAGTCTTTGCATGGCTTTTCTTGGCTACGCAAGGATGCAAATGACAGGAAATACGTTGTGAGATGTAATTTACATATTATAATCTGCCCATCTACATTTGGGTGGACATCTTGTACGTCCCCTGTCCCTTCTGCTGGAACATGCCAGAAAAATGGGGAGAGACTCCCAGTGGAAAATTCTGCGCAGATATCTGCAATTTTCACACACAAGCCACTAACTAAATTTATTTTTTTCTGTAAATGATTGACAGGTTTGGAACAAAAGCTCCAGGCACAGCAAGAAGAAGCAAAAACAATAGAAAAGGAGAAAGAGGACCTGGAAGAAACTATTGACGTTCTCAGAAAGGAGCTTAGCAAGACTGAGTTAGCAAGGAAAGAGCTCAGCATTAAGGTAAATGATGTATCTAAAATTGTTTCACTAAATTGTTAATCAATCTGCCTTTCAGAAGATTGTTGAAGCAAATGTGAAGGCATTTGTGAGGATCGCGATATCCAGTTTGTTGCTACCCCATCTCCCGAGTTATATTATTGTATGACTAGATAGTGGATAGCGAGGGATGCAAGTCCAATTACAAGAGAGACCAGTGACTGATTTTAACTGAGAGAATGTCTATGTCAGACTTGACATTTATGACAGAAATCTAATTGGGGAAATGAAGCAACTGCATACAACAGTGGGTTCAAAAGCTGCCCTTTCCCTCTAGATTGGGATATATCCAAAGGGAAAGACAGCTTCCGAACTCACTGCTTTGAACCCAGCACAGTAATTTGCTAAGTTCTTTTTCTGTTGTTTTGGATAGGAGTCCCTTTCCAAGGAGGAGCACATTCACGGGTAGAAGCTGTCCATAATTTTGCATAAATTGGCACTCACACTTGGAAGCCTTAATAATGGCTGATGTGGGAAATGGAGAAATTCGTTGCTCACACAATAGGGAATTCTTTTGATGTTAATCCAAAGTATAAGAAGCTTTACATTTACATTGACTCTGTCTAAAGTGCCAGGCAGTCAAACTTTTCCTTTAACATCTTTTTCCTTAGCACAAAAGTTCACCAAAAGAAATGAACCTAGCAGGCAGTATATATTTGGGGTTTGCTGGAATCATAGTGGAAAATAATTGCACGTGTGTTCACACATTTTTCATTTATGTGAAATAGTACATCAGGTTTTAGTTTGCTCTTGCCTTTTGAATAAAGAAAAAATGAACTAATCACTCCTATAATTTACTTATGAATTAATTGAGTTGTCCAAAATTGTAATTTCACTTTGTTTCTGTTAAACTTAAAAAAAAAAAAAAAAATTCACTTATTTTGCATACACTCGGGAATTCTCCGTTGAAAGTTACTTTATGCAATTTCTTGCATTATTTTAGCTGTAATGTCGCATTCTGTTTTAATTTGTTGTAACATTCTGGAAGACATGACTGATTTGGGCTGTAATCTGAATAAAATATTGGCCTGGAGTTTCTGCTAGGTGTGCAATTCGACCAAACCAGCGCAAAAGATTGAGTAATTTCAAGCACAAATTACGTCCAGCACAAATCGAGTTTCTGCGATCTTTTGCGCTAGTTTAAAAAACTGCGCTGGAAGCTGGCCCTGCTCTCAAAACTGACCATGCCCCCCCAATCAAATTAATCGCCATTGTGAATTTCTGCTAATTGCGCCCATTTGCAGGCCTTCAAGGAGGCTCTTAAAATTGAGCTTTTTTTTTAAATAGCAAAGACACTAATAGCTTTTAAATATTAAAAATTGAATTACTACAAAACTGACTAGTGTACACCAATGAAACTAGTAAATGCTTCAATATAGTTTTTTATAGTAATTTTCAGTTATTTAAAATCAGATTACTGAGAGCTGGTGGACTAGACACTGATTAAAAATGCTAATTTTCTGTAATAACCCCAATTTCAGCTGTATTAATAAAACTGCACCAAGTTACCACTGTTAAATATATCAAGGAATATTGCCCGATTGTGCTGGTTCATGGCAGATTTTACATTTGCTGATTATACAAATGAGTTTGAGTGGAAACTTGAGCAAAAAAACCACTTCTGAAAACTAACGGAATTTATGCCCAGATTGCTGATTGTGCCCAAAGCGGAAGCTCTACCCCAGGAACTTGATGAAACAGAATGGATGCAGTAGGTTTAGATAAAAGTATTTTGGGATTTTTAATTTATGTTTACTTGGAACTATTCTCTGGCATTATGTACCATTTTGGTTTTTTATGTTTCCTAAATATAGGATTAAGGAAATTATTTGTGTTCTGGAACAGATATTTAGAAATTAATTTTGTTTTACATTAATAAAGTCTTTGTTTCCCAGTCCTGCCTAATATGTATATTTATTTTGTCTCTTGCCCTGCAGTTGTCATCCCTAGAAGTACAGAAATCCCAGTTAGAGGCACGATTGCAACAAAAAGAAGCCCTTGTCCAAGCTCAACAGGATGAACTCAGCAAGCACTCTCAGATGATAGCAATGATTCACAGTCTGAGTAGTAGCAAACTACAATCAAATACTGTAAATCTCAGCCTGTAGCCTTGCTTCTTGTTGTGATTTTCAATGTTGAGAGGAATAGGGATTGACTCCGATGTTAGTTTATACTCCTTGCAGCTGATGGATTAGATATTTGCCCTATGGGATTAAAGCTACAAATTATTTTTAACTAAGAATTTATAACCATTAAATACTAGCAGTATTTTAAAAATGTTAGCTTCAGGAGTGAGTGTTTGATGTTGCTGAGGTGCTGAATTGCACTGTTTTGAGCACCACTATGAGCAAGAAATTGATGGCATTGCAGTCCTTAAATTTAGTGTAGTGATTCAAAACCATATTTTTGATTGACTGCATTCAGTTTCAACGTGTAGCACATTACTGCCTTTAACCATAAATTGACTAACTGCATAGATAGTTCAGGTGAAACCATGTACTATTTGGTTAGTACTGTATATATTGAGTAGATGTCACTTTGGAATTGGGAGATAGCTGTTTCATACTTGAGCAACTCTGTGCCCCAGTGCTAAGAGTACAATACTAGAATTCTCCAATTATATTAATACTAGATGTAATTCTGTCTTTGAATAGTACCATCCTGGATCCTGATACCCAATGCATCAGAGCTACAATAATTCTAGAAACGATCTATTTTATCGCAGTATTTATAATGAGTAAAATTATCTTAATCGTGCTATTCATCAGCAATGTAAATGTATGTAAATTTTATATGTTTTTATGAATGTCTCTGACCAAATTGAAAAAAGCACTGCTCTAAAAATTGAAAAATCGGCTTACAGATTTTGGGTTTAAAGTAGCCAATAGTATTCTACTAAAAATACATAGAAATAATTGACCATGCACACTTCTGTCACTTGTTTGATTCCTGTTCACCTTTTGTAATCAATTTTGATGCTGTCTTGAATCTATGGTGTTTTCTTTATATGTACTGTCTCATTTTCAATTGGTAGTGTACAACCAGACATTAATTGCGGTATATCCTTTTCCTCCTTTCTCCCCACTGAGGAAATAATTTTTTTTTAAATTAAAAATGTACTTAAAATTGAATGCAAACTATGGTTTATACTGCACTTATTATAAATACAGGAACACTGTTTTTACACACAAGGCCAGTATTTAAAGCTTTGAAATTTGTGCTAATCCAAGTAAAGCTGCTAATGTATTGTTCAAGCTTCTGCTAGTGGCACCAACTATTGACGCACAAGTTTCATGCGGCTGACTGAACTTGCCAGTATTCCAGAAGCAGATGGCTTGAGACGCTATGGCCCCGATATTAACTGGGAGACACACACTGAGTGGGGGGGTCAGTATGTGCAGCGCGTTTGTCAGTGGTTTTTTACCTCTGACACCTCGTTATCATTTTATTTCCGAGTTTGCCGTCCAGTGGCAGCGTGCGTGATGAGGACTCATGATGCGATCTCAACTCCAGTATTTAAAGGGCCAATCCAAAGATGCAATTTGGAGGAGTGGGAGTTGGCAACAGAAGAAGAGGAAGTTAAAGAATGGAGTTGAGATGTTCCAAGGCTGCACCCTGGTTCACTGATGCCTCCCTTGATGTGCTGCTGGGGGCTGTGAGGAGCCGGAGCAACATGCTGTTCCCCAGTAATGGGAGGAAGAAACCTATGGCAGAAACAAAGAAGGTGTGGTTGGAGGTTGCCCAGTAGGTGAGCAGCAGGAGCGTCGTGCCATGCTCCTGGATGCAGTGCAGAAAGCAGTTTAATGACCTAACCGGGTCAGGAAAAATGAGTACAGTTATGCATTCAGCTACATCCAGCTGTGTGCATCATCCCAACCCCCTTGCTCTGCCTTCTCAAGTATACTTCATCACATCCCTTCTCTCACCCACTTACCTTGAAGGTGCACCCATCCTTCCCTGTGCACATCCTCACATCACCACCTATCCATCCACCACTCCCACACACCCTCATCCCTATTCAATTTCATGCCTCTCGCTGATACTCGCCCTCAACAAATGAACTCCATCTATCAGCTGAACACATGCCATTATACTCTTGGGTCTATTTCCCTTGTTGCAGGAGAAGAGAATACACACCAGCGAGAGGGAGAATACTGAAGGTGGCCCTCTAGCCATCTCTCAACTAATAACTGCTGAGGAGGAGGTACTAGCGATTAGCGGAGTTGCGGCGTGCCTGGCCGTGTGAGACGGAGCTCCCAGTTACCTGGTGACACAATTAAATATCAGCCATCCACATGTCATACAGCACTCGGCCATGTTGACTTGATTTCAAGAGAGTGAAATATGATCATCAGTTGCAATATTCTTACCTTTCTGGTACTGTGTCTGACAGGACCTTCACACGTGCAGCAGGAGTTGCTGGAAGTCACTGCTGATGATTCCTCAGAGGAGCTGAATCCTTCTGAGGGTGCACTGTCACAGGACGCATGCACCAGCTCAGATACTCGCACTTCGGTGGGACCTCAGACAGACAGGTTTTCACCTGGTGACTCACACTTAACAAGTGAGCAAGAACAGATGGTGGTGGCAGGGACAGCAGTGGCGAGTCTGCGTCACAGGACGCAGCCCTCTCTAAGCTCTGCTCCGCTGGACACATGCTGTACCCTGGGGGCTGTCGATGAAAAGGAGAATCATTGAGCAGCAGTAGACAATGTGATGCACTGACAGGCCTTCCAATCCCACTCAAGACAATTGCTTAGAGAATAGAGGAATCCATCTCAAGCATAAGTGGGTTGATGTCGCTGTGGAACATCAAATGAGCCTATACATGCTTTGACCATAGCTGGGCAGACTGGGTGCCAATGTGTCTGCCACCTTAAATAGGATGACATACTTTGGCCTTACAGCGCCCCACTGATCTGCCTCAAAATGTTCTCCAGCACAATGGTAGCAGTGAAATGTGGCTGGGCATAAGAGGGATGATGGTGAAAAGGGACATTGAAGTAGGGACTCCACTCAAAGTGCTTCCACTTCTCACATGTCTTCCCACACCCCGAGTCAGTAGCCCACATGCTGCCTCATCTCTCAATGGCCAAGTCTGCACCTGCACAGGTGCAGGTGGAGCAGTCTTTGCCGAGGCCCTCGGGCTCCAAAACCCAGAGGACATCGGTCAAGAGCATCTCGGCAGTCAGAACAGAGACCTGAGCAGACTGCCTCGACCTCTGCTAAAGCCACAGGGGTTGTACCATGTAGGAGTTGTAGGAAAAGGAAGAGTAAGGCTTTGTAGTTGCACAAGGGCATGCATGTGGGTGTATGAGAAAATGTTAAGTTTCTGTTTAGTTAGGTCACATAAATATTTTTCTTTTGCACCATTTTACAGTCTTGTCCATTCTTGGGTGTGTGGTAAACCACTGTCATACCTGTCTGTGTCTGTATGTGTATTCCACTAGGTACAGGTCTGGACATGCCTCGGCTGACTCCTCCCACTATTCCACATATATAAGTGACTACCTCCCAGTCCCTTAGTATTCTGGACGGGTCGACCACTCGAGACAAGACCTTCATTCTTTAGTTAATAAAAGCCTGATTGTTACTCGCTCAACCTCAGTCTTTTGAGTAATTGATGGCGCATCAGGGTGCTAGGTGGCTTTTTAACTTGTTTGATGATGAATGGGAAGACATGAATTTATGGGGACCAATGAGGTATGTTTAAGGGGTGGTTGATTGTTTGCAGGACTGCTTTGTGTCAGTCACATTAGGTGGGTGGGGGGGCAGGAAGAGTGGCCATTGCACGTGCTTGTGACATGGGTTCACTGATGCAACCTAAGTGAATCTTGAATTAATAATTAAGGGAATCCAAGGCAGCAATGTAAGCAGCTAGTGGTGCATTTCCCTCATCACCCTGCTTCTCATCTTCCTCCTCCTCCCCCTCTGAATCATCCAAGGGGAATTTGAGCTCTTCACCTTGTTCCTCCTCCAGGTCCAAACCTCATTGCTGTGTAATGTTGCCAATTTTGAAGTGGGTATCCCTTGTCTCCTAGCAGCCACCCCTTAAGTGTACTTGCAGGTCCAAAGACACCAGGGAGCTTGGACTGCCACAGCTCCTAGGGAATCTTGCACACACCTGCACTAATATCTTTTTGTGGTTGCACACCAGCTGCATTTTGATGGAGTGGAAGCCCTTGCAGTTGACGAATACTCCTGGGAAATCTTGGGGTGCCGTCGATGACACCCTGTACCTGTGGGAAGCCAGCCAGAGCCGCAAACCGAGCACCTGCTCATTCTGACTGGCGTCATTGCAGGCGAAGTTGACATGCTGTCACGTGTCTTATGCATTTGTGGGCCCCAACTGGGAGATTCTGGATGTTTCCAGCAGAGCCCTGGAAGGATCCAAGGCAAAATGGTTGAGGGTGGTGGTGACTTTGACAGCCACTGGTGAAGTGTGGCCATCAGGTCCAGCAGGTAGGGAGCAGGTCTTCTAGGAGGCTGCAGATGTCTGCCACCACCTGACATGATAACCTAAGCCTCCTGAGACACTGCTGTTCAGATAATTCAAGGAAACTGAACCTCTGCCTGTAGACCCTGTTTCGTGGGTAGTGCCTCCTGTGTGCTGCAGCCCTTTGCTGTTGCCCTCTCTCCTGTACAACTACAGGTCTCTGACCAGCAGGCTGCTGGTGCTGCTGCTAGTCATGTTGCTCCTCATCTGAGGCCCTATCTAAGGCAGTCAAAGCGCCACACATCCTGATGTGATAAAAGAAAGACTTACACTTCTATAGCACCTTTCACAATCTCAGGATGTCCCAAAGTGCTTTACAGCCAATGAAGTTCCTTTGAAGTGTAGTCACTGTTGTAATGTAGGAAACGCAGCAGCCAATTTGCTCACAGACAGCAATGTGATAATGACTAGATAATCTGTTTCTAATGATGATGATTGAGGGATAAATATTGGCCAGGGCACCAGGGATAACTCCCCTGCTCTTCTTCGAAATAGTGCCATGGGATATTTTACACCCGCCTGAGAGAGCAGACAGGGCCTCGGTTTAACATCTATATCTGAAAGACAGCACCTCCGACATTGCAGCACTCCCTCAGTACTGCCAGCCTAGATTTTTGTGCTCAAGTCTCTGGAGTGGGAATTGAACCCACAACCTTCTGACTCAGATGTACCACTGAGCCACAACTGACATGGCTAAAATGTTTACAACCTCCAACGTGTAGAAGGTAAACTCTCAGCAAAAGTGCTGTGAACACCCTTTCCCACTAGCAGGTAAGAAAGCACCTGTGAGTAGGAAGTATTTATTGCCATATTTCCAAGAGTTGGATTGACCCCCTCAATTTTTTTTAAATTATTTGTTTATGGGATGTGAGTGTCGCTGGCAAGGCCAGCATTTATTGCCATCCCTAATTGCTCTTGAGAAGGTGGTGGTGAGCCGCCTTCTTGAACCACTGCAGTCTGTGTGGTGAAGGTACTCCCACAGTGCTATTAGGGAGGGAGTTCCAGGTCTTTGACCCAGCGATGATGAAGGATCGGTGATATACTTCTAAGTCAGGATGGTGTGTGACTTGGATGGGAACTTGGAGGTGGTGGCGTTCCCATACGCCTGCTGCCCTTGTCCTTCTAGGTGGAAGAGGTCGCGGGTTTGGGAGGTGCTGCCGAAGAAGCCTTGGCGAGTTGCTGCAGTGCATCTTGTAGATGGTACACACTGCAGCCATGGTACGCCAGTGGTGGAGGGAGTGAATGTTTAAGGTGGTGGATGGGGTGCCAATCAAGCGGACTGCTTTGTCCTGTATTGTGTCGAGCTTCTTGAGTGTTGTTGGAGCTGCACTCATCCAGGCAAGTGGAGAGTATTGCATCATACTCCTTACTTGTGCCTTGAAGATGGTGGAAAGGCTTTGGGGAGTCAGGAGGTGAGACACTCGCCGCAGAATACCTAGCCTCTGACCTGCTCTTGTTGTCACAGTATTTATGTGGCTGGTCTATTTAAGTTTCTGGTCAATGGTGACCCCCAGGATGTTGATGGTGGGGGATTCAGCAATGGTAATGCTGTTGAATGTCAAGGGGAGGTGGTTAGACTCTCGCTTGTTGGAGATAGTCATTGCCTGGCACTTGTGTGGCGCAAATGTTACCTGCCACTTATCAGCCCAAGCCTGAATGCGTCCAGGTCTTGTTGTATGTGGGCATGGACTGCTTCATTATCTGAGGAGTTGTGAATGGCACTGAACACTGCAGTCATCAGCGAACATCCCCATTTCTGACCTTATGTTGGAGGGAAGGTCATTGATGAAGCAGCTGAAGATGTTCTCATTTTGCTTTCACTGGCGAGTTTCAGGAAGCCCATGAACCTGACGTTAAACTCAAAAGTCTGTGCAAATATTGCTCTAAATGATAGATTAACATATAAAGAAAGACTTGCATTTATTTAGCATCTTTCACGATCATCATACATCCCAAAGCGTTATACAGCCATGATGTACTTTTTGAAGTGTAGTCACTGTTGTAATGTTAATTAGCAACCCGCCTATCGTGAGGGGCTGTGCGCACGCAGCCTAAAGTGCTCGAGTGAAATGCGGACGTCGGCGGGTTTGAGGCGGCTTCCCGATGTGCTGTCATTTCCCCCGGTTTTAACCCCCCACCCACACCCAAACCCACGCACTCCTCCATGTTAAAATCCCCCCATAAGTCTAGCACAGGTCTTGGTATAATATTAAAAAATGCTTAAAAATATAAAAACAGAAAATGATTGGAAGCTTAATTTTCCTTGTTACATTTTCAGGAGCAATAAAGAGGGGATAGGGTGCAGTATTAATAAAGGATTGTACTAGAACATTAAGTAGACCTTGCATCCCTTACTACTCTGAATGTGTTATTTCCTACTGAATATCTATAAATAAATGTAATGAGACCCAGGATTCAACAGAGAACACTTGTTTTGGTTGCTTTACTTGCGTAGCCATGCGCAACCATGGAGCCTTTTGATAAAATGTGCATGCAAAGCTGCAACAGGTGATTTAAAGTTCACTTTAAAAGAGAATCCACATAGGTTTGGAGATATGTATGAAGTTGTTCTTGGTTTGTGGCATTCACTACTCTGATTCTGTTCAAACTCTTGTCAATCTTAGCAGGCCTGTTATTTTCACTGTTTTGTAAGTTGCCTTTCAAATGAAAATCAGGCAGTTCTCTATTTAACTCAGAAATATTGAGAAAATGCTTGTCTGATAAAGAACATCATCCTAATGCTGCAAAATCACCACACCAACCTGCTATAAGGTATTGAATCCAGCTGCACAACCAACAAAAGGTACTCTGAGTTACATTTCATAAACGTTGTACTGATGTCAAATATTCTTGTGATAATATTCAGTATGTGATTGCCCAAAAATGCCAGTAAGTATATACATGTGTCCCTCTTTCTCCTTGAATCTCCTACTGCCTAGGTATTCTACTGAGGTAGGTGGAGGAGAAAAAGTTGGCAAAATCATCATTGGGCCGGAGTTTCCGATCGGAGGCTCCCTGCATGCGGATGCCTCCAATCTGGAAAAATCTATGCACTTAAAGATGCAGAGGTCCAGGTATCCCAGGGGCGCATGTGGTTCGCAAGCGTCCCTGGGATCACGTGGACCATGAGGAACCAATCTAAGAAGGGAATCCCCCTTCATACTTTTGACAGGCCTCTACGCACAGATCTGCCAAAAGTATGAATGGGGATCACTTAAAAAAAGTTAAACATTAAATTATTTTTTTTTTTTAAATCATGTATTTAAAATTAGTTAAAATTACATTAAATTAAATATTTTAAATAAAAATTTATTTTTTGAAAATAGCTTTTTACAGGGCTAAAAATAAACTTACATTTTTTGAAGTATTTTTAAATTATAAATGAGCGAAAAAAAAATTTATTTTTATTTTTTTAAACTCTTAGGCTGGTAAAAGCAGGCCTTACGCAGGCTTTTACCAGGTGTAAGATTTTTTAAGATTTTCAGCGGGCGGAAGTGGTACAGAAAGCAGAACTCTGCCCACGAAGGCCCTTTTCCCGGGCAGGCTGATGATTTGTCAAGAGGGTTTTAGTGTTTTAGCGTATGTGCATCTGAAACCGGCACTTACGCGGCCCCTACGTAATACGCACCCGCGGGGGTCGGAATATCCAGCCCATTACAATCTCACGGAAGTATATGCCCCATTAGATGATTAGGGAACAGCATTGAGAGTGGTTTCATAAGCGGTGACTGCACTTCAAAGTATTCTAGTTGTCTTCAGACAGCCCAATGGCAAAGGTTGGATAATTTTTGTTGGTTTGAGGGCATACCTTGATATTTCCTTGTTCATATACTTTGAATAGAGTGTGGATTATATGCTGGCTGTGATATCAATGTATGGGGAGTCTGAATTCACTGAATGTTTGCATGCTTTTTCTGATTTTGAAAAGCTACTATCACAGAAATTGGAGAACAATGTACAGTCTACTTGCTTAAAACCTGTTACAGCTCTAACTTTTTCCAGTTCTGATGAAAGGTCATCGACCTGAAACGTTAACTCTGTTTCTCTCTCCACGATGCTGCCTGACCTGCTGAGTATTTCCAGCATTTTCTGTTTTTATTTTGTATTTCCAGCATCTGCGGTATTTTGCTTTTGTATTAGTCTCAAAATCTAGTCTGATGATGTCCACTGATGTGATAAGATTTTAACACATTCTAGAGTTAATTTAAATCCATATTCAGCAGACTTAACAACCATCACTGGAATCTAGATTGTCAGTCATGAAAACAGGAGAGTATCTGGAACATTGATCTTCACCAACAGTTGGTCTCACGTCACACAAATGTTCGTGGTAACAGCACATGTAATTCCTGTCAGTGTCTGGGTCTACAATGCTTGTGTAAAACAAATCAGTACGTTGCTGTGCAGGATATTGATGTCAACAGAAATAGCTGAAAATTTGAGCTGTTCACACATCAGGATCTTCATTTCATTTTTCATCTTCCAGTGTGTATCCACAACCTAAGAAACAGTGGCAGAAGCATGAATGTTTTATGTAGATTCTCCGCTCTCCCCTTCTGATATCTCTTGAAGGCATTGACTCCTTGCTGGGGTATACTTCTACTGCTGTAAATTACCCTCGGACCCCTCACCTGATGAGCCTTGATGATCAGTGTTGGTACATAAGAGCATAAGAATTAGGAGCAGGAGTAGGCCATACGGCCCCTCGAGCCTGCTCCGCCATTCAATAAGATCATGGCTGATCTACGACCTCAACACCACTTTCCCGTCTGATCCCCTTATCCCTTGATTCCCCTAGAGTCCAAAAATCTAACTATCTCAACCTTGAATATACTCAACGACTGAGCCTCCACAGCCCTTTGGGGCAGAGAATTCCAAAGATTCACAACCCTCTGAGTGAAGAAGTTCCTCCTCGTCTCAGTCTTAAAAGGCCGACCCCTTATCCTGAGACAATGTCCCCTAGTTCTGGACTCTCCAGCCATGGGAAACAATCTCTCAGCATCTATCCTGTCAACCTCCCTCAAAATCTTATGTATTTCAATGAGATCTTCTCTTATTCTTCTGAATTCCAAAGAGTGTAGGCCTAATCTACTCAATCTCTTCTTATAGGACAACCCTCTCCTCCCAGGGATTAGTCTAGTGAACCTTTGTTGAACCGCCTCTAAGGCAACTGTATCCTTTCGTAGATAAGGAGACCAAAACTGTACACAGTACTCCAGGTGTGGTTTCACCAAAGCCCTGTACAATTGTAGCAAGACTTCCTTACTCTTGTACTCTAACCCCCTAGTAATAAAGGCCAACAAGCCAGTTGCCTACCTAATTGCTTGCTGTATCTGCATGCTAACTCTTTAGGTTTCCTGTACGAGGACACCTAAATCTCTCACTCACTTAACCTATCCATATCCCTTTGCAGGCTCTTTGCATCCTCCTCACAGCTTACTTTCCCACCTAGCTTTGTATCATCAGCAAGCTTGGATACATTACACTTTGCCCCTTCATCTAAGTTCATTAATATAGATTGTAAATAGCTGATCCTTGCGGCACCCCACTAGTTATAGCCTGCCAATCTGAAAATGACCCGTTTATCCCAACTCTGCTTTCTGTCCATTAACCAATCCTCTATCCATGCTAATACATTACCTCCAATCCCATGAGCCCTTATCTTGTACGTGGCACCTTATCGAATGCCTTTTGGAAATCCAAATATACTGCATCCACTGGTTCCCCTTTATCTACGCTACTAGTTACATTGTCAAAAAACATAAATAAATTTGTCAAACACGATTTTCCTTTCATAAAACCATGTTGACTCTGCCTAATAATATTATGATTTTCTAAGTGCCCTGTTACCATTTCCTTAGGTAATGGATTCTAACATTTTCCCAATGACTGATGTCGGATTAACTGGCCTGTAGTTCTCTGTTTTCTCTCTCCCTGCTTTCTTGAATAGCATGGTTACATTAGCTACCTTCCAATTCATTGGGACCTTTCCAGGATCTAGGGAATTTTGGAAGATCACAACCAATGCATCCACAATCTCTGCAGCAACCTCTTTTAGAACCCTAGGATGTAGGTCATCAGGTCCTGAGGATTTGTCGGCATTTAATCCCATTATTTTCCCAAGTACTTTTTCTCTACTGATATTAATTACTTTAAGTTTCTCACTCTCATTAGCCCCTTGGTTCCCCATTATTTTTAGTATATATGTTGTGTCTTCTACTGTGATGACAGATATAAAATATTTATTTAGGGTCACTGCCATTTCCTTGTTCCCCAATATAAGTTCTCCTGTCTCAGCCTCTAAGGGACTAATGCTTGCTTTTGCTGCTCTCTTTTTTACATATTTGTAGAAGCTCTTACAATCTGTTCTTATATTTCTTGCTAATTTACTCTCATATTCCATTTTCTCCCTTTTTATCAATGTTTTCGTCATCCTTTGCTGGTTTCTAGAGCTCCTCCAATCCTCAGGCTTACTTTTATTCTTTACAACATTTTATAAGCCTCCTCTTTTAATCTAACACTATCCTTAACTTCTTTAGTTAACCAGGGTTGGATCACTTTTCCCGTGGATTTTTTATTTCTCAATGGAATGTATATTCATTGAGAATGTTGGAGTATTTCTTTAAATGTTTTCCACTGCTTATCTACTGTCATACCTTTTAATCTAGTTTCCCAATCTACCTTAGCCAACTTGCCCCTTATACCTACATAATTGACTTTATTGAAGTTTAAAACTCTAGTTTCAGACTTAAGAATGTCACTCTCAAACTTAATGTGAAATTCTATCATATCATGATCACTCTTCCCTAGAGGATCCTTTACTATGAGATTACTAATTAAGCCTGTTGCATTACACAAAACTAGATCTAAAATAGTCTGTTCCCTGGTTGGTTCCATGACATATTGTTCGAGGAAACTGTCTCAAATTCTATGAACTCGTCCTCCAGACTACCCTTGCCACTTTGATTTGCCCAATCTATATGAAGATTAAAGTCCCCCATGATTGTTGCATTACCTTTGTTACAAGCTCCTATTATTTCTCGATTAATACTCTGTCCTACAGTATAGCTACTGTTAGGGGGGGGTCTATAAACTACTCCCACCACTGTTTCCTACCCCTTGTTATTTCTTATCTCCACCCATACTGATTCTACTTCCTGATCTTCCTAGCCAAGATCCTTTCTCGCTACTGTCCTTAAGTCATCCTTAATTATCAGGGCTACCCCACTTCCTGTTCTAGCCTGCCTATCTTTTTGAAACGTCAAGTACCCTGGAATATTTAATTCCCAACTTTGGTCACCTTGCAACCATAATGGCTGACATAAGAAAACTACTAGGCACTTGGTCTAAGCGTTAAACAAAGCTTTAATCAACTGTTTTACAACATGGAGGTCTAGTTGTGTCCTTCACTAGTTCCTGTTAAGAATGTCCTGCGCAAGCTGGGCCCGTGCCCGAGTATTTATACTCTCCCTGGACAGCGCCACCTGCAGGCCACTCAGTTGATTCATGTCAATGGCTATTAAAGCAAAGCCATTTATCGCTATTTGTGTCATTAATTCATCTATTTGACCACAGCTTAGCCCGATTCTGACCATCTCATATCTACGTATGTGTACTTACAGTTGAGGGTCACTGGATAGTGATCAGGAGACAGTACCTTAAGTGATTTTCTCCTACCCAATCCAGGAGCTCTAAGTCTATTTGCAGTGTCCCCTCTCCTCAGCTGAGAACAGCTATCTCAGTACAGATCAAGCCTGAGACCTGGTCTGGATGGCTTAGATAAACTAGCAGAGTCAGCTAGGGAGTTGGATAATTTATGCAATTTGACCACTTTCCCAGCACATCACAGCACAGTTCCTGTAGCACTGAGGATGGTACTTGGATCTAACTAATGCATGCTTGGCGAGGGAGGAGATTCAGAAGCAGAAAGTAGGAGGAATAATCAGGCATGGGGGTGTGGGAGAGTAGCTCAAGCATAAATGAACAGACCCATTCCAGGACTCTCACATGCCAGTCTTGTAATATGTTACTGGAGCAGTTCTATTTACCGTAATGAGAAATTAGCACTTTGTATTGGTGTAGGTAGCTGGCCAGTTGTCTGACCCAGAAAATCTCTGTATCAACTGAATACGCAGCAGTACGCGGGTGGCACTGATTTTATCCTGAGTTAGGTAGCTTTAGATCAGCCCCCAGGCTGGTTGGTACAATCGTCCCATTAAAGCGAAATAATTATTTTCAGGACCCTAATACGCGCCACCTGGAGAGGAAAGTTGTGACACAAATCTTAGGCTTCATAGCAGTTAAATAAAATCAGTAATATTCTATAAAAGATTATATATATGTATTAATATCTATTTAATTTTTAGGAATACTCCTTGCCTAGACTTTTCCCCCTTTAAAGTACATCCATGTACATAGTATGTATAAAAAAGGGCCATGAATAATCATATGTAGGACTTAATAACAACTGTATATAGCAGGCATGTTTAGCAGGCATATATAGCAGGTTAGGTCACTAATGGTACCGGTGTTATGGCTTTAACTATATTTATGCTACTACTATGGGTTTGTTTGTGCAAATTCTGCCTTTAGTGCACTGATACAAAGCAGTAAATGATTCTAACCATATTATTCCAAAAATTAACAGAGTAATCGCTACGACCAGCAAAGCAGCAATTATTCCAAAATGTCGCCGTTTTTGGTTTTCCTCATGTGCTGAGTCTGAAATTTGAACAGAGTACATTTTAGCAAACTTCATAGAAATCACACATACAGTACATCAGTAAATGTAAAACTAAACAAACACAATGAATAGGGAATTTAAATAAAGAGAAAAAAACTGCAAATGCTGGAAATCTGGAATAAAAAATGGTAAATGTAGGAAGCGCCCAGCTTAGGCTTTTTTGAGGACAGCTATATTAATACACAAAAGAAGGAAAAATGTGCGAGGCATGTACTCCATGAATAATGTTGAAATAGACCTGGGATTCTTAGTAGACTTACTGCGTAACATATCCCACCAATGCAGAACAGCAATCAATAAAGTAAATAGAATGCAAAACTAGATAGCCAGGAAGTCACACTCAAACTGACTAGTGCTCTGGTTAAACCACTCTTTTGAGCACTGTAACTAGTTCTGTCCAGTGAGTCACATTCAAACACTGGAGGCAGTGCAGAGAAGAGTCATGAGGCTTTGAGGTCTGAGTTATCAGGAAAGACTGGAGAAACATTGCCTGGAACGCAGTTGGCTGAGAGGTGATCTTATTGAGGTATACAAGATTGCAAATGGTATAAAAAAGGTATATCTGGAAAATTACTTCAAACTAAATTGTGTGAGTAAGACCAGGGCAACAATTAATCAAACTAGTAAAAGGCAAATTTAGGACTGATATCAGAAAGTTCTTCATACGAAGGGCAATCAATACATGGAATGGGCTTCTGGAGAGAATAGTGAAGGCAAAAATACTGGAATAATTTAAGAAACAATTGGATGCTGAAACAATTGTAGGCTCTTCCTAGATGGATAAACTAAGATGGACTAAATGTCCTTCCTGATCCTTAAATATCTTGTGATTTTTAAAAAAGTATTCACTCGGGAAGACTACAGACACACACCCTACTGTGATGAAAGTAATTCATGCATACTCAAGGACCTCAATATCAACAAGATGAAGTTTCTAAGCAGACTTCACTACAAATTGGCATCTCATAATAAAAGGGAGGATAAAATACTTTATGAAAATATAAGGAGGATATGTGAAAACAGGAAAGAAAGAAGGACTTGCATTTAGATAGCTCCTTTCATGACCACCGGACGTCCCAAAGCACTTTACAGCCAATGAAGTGCTTTTTGAAGTGTAGTCACTGATGCAATGTAGGAAACGCAGCAGCCAATTTACACACAGCAAACTCCCAGAAGCAGCAATGTGATAATGGCCACATGATAATGTAATATTGGCCAGGACACCGGGGATAACTTCCCCTGCTCTTCTTCGAAATAGTGCCACAGGATCTTTTACATCCGCCTGAGAGAGCAGACGGGGCCTTGGTTTAACATCTCATCCAAAAGACGGCACCTCCAACAGTGCAGCACTCCCTCAGTACTGCACTGGAGTATTAGCCTAGATTTTTGTGCTCAAGTCTCTGGCGTGGCACTTGAACCCACAACCTTCTGAGTCAGAGGCAAGAGTGCTACCCACTGAGCCACAGGTGACATGGAAGGAATTTCAATCAACCAAATATATCCTAATTGGGAGGACTGGTCTCTTTCATCTGTATACATCTTATGGTCTGGTGGACACACAATTCTCTTTTCTACCTCAGTATTGTAGTTTTTGAAACTGCATTATGTAATTGTATATGTGTCCATCAGAGGGAGATAGTCATTGATGTAATGCTTTCATTGATTTGGTAAGCTCTTGGTGGATGTTATATGTGAGCCAAGAAATTAAGAATAAAAGCAGATGGATTGAAATTGTAATATTAACATGTCAATGTGTCTATATTAAATTCCTTTGCCCCTCTTTTAACAAAGGTACTAGACTGTTTATTTTAAGTGGGTAGATATCTTTGCTAAAACAGAAACCAGAAGTTCATACAGAATTAATCTTTTGTAGTTTATATCACAACATGCAATTTCACCCCCATATAGTCATTCCTCTGCAGAGCCCAGTATGAAGAATAAATATCCACAATCCTAAACATGGACAATAATAGCATGACACAACTTTTAAGACTGAATAAAATCAGTCCTGCAAGGAAATGAGGTGACAAATTATGCAATACACAAGTATCTCATACAAAGCTAAAAGACAGTGAAACAGCATCATACCAAATTAGATAAATTATTAGACACAAAACCCTGCAAAGTTCAAATTCATCCAGACAGTCAAATCTCAGGCATTCTTTCCTCATTACCTAGGGCCAAAGAACACAAATAAAAATTGTACAAAATGTCTCCAACAGAAAAGATTCTGAACTAATACAAACATCATCAATTCCATAGTTACCAGTGAAATGCTCAATGGAAATGACCGCCAGCCAAATCAAACCACTCACTAAAAGGAATCAGGCAACTGTTAGCAGAAACATTAATTATTAACTGAATAAGGGGGAAAAAGTGACAAAAATATCTCCAACTGCCTGTCTATTTTTCAGATTTTATTTCTCATTTCACAATTAAATGAACATGTTTTCCATGTTTGAAAAATCAGGAAAGTAAAATCAAGTACTTCAAATCTGAAAACAGCAAAAGTTGAAACATACAGCAGTTGTCCAAAAGATGACATAATTTCTCCTGATTATCAGTTATATTACCCAACCATGAGTCAGTGTCTTCAACTGAGTAAGGGAAAACTGTGTGTGTGTGTGAGGGGGTGGGGGGGGGGGGAAGGGGGGGGGGGGCGGTGCAGCGGGAGATCCTGCCTAACAAACATACATAGAAATAGAATACAAAATTGGGGGTTGTTGGTTTACAGAAAATAGGGCACTTATGTTGTTGCTGTCATATGCACTTCCACTTGTTTAAGCCATGCAGCTGGTACTTTTCTTAAACTACTGATCCCCAGTGCATGTCCTCCATTTAGGTTATTGAATAAGACTTCAGCCACTACTAATTTTATTGAGTAAGAAAACTATAAGACGTACTCTAAATTACATTAAGGCATTTATTATATAAAATTGAGGATGGATGGTGATTGGTGCTGACGCCATCTCCCTCTCTGGCCATTGTCTCAGGCTGAGGCATACTGTTCACAACTTTGGTGTCCTTTAAACCCTGAGCTGAGTTTCCAATCCCATATTCTCACCATCACAAAAACTGCTTACTCCCACCTCTGAAACATCGCCCACCTCCATCTTTACCTCAACACATCTGCTGCTGAAACCTCATTCATACATTGGTCCACTCCAGACTCGATTACTCCAATGGGCCAGCCTCCCATTCTCCACCCTCTTAACCAAATCTCCACTGCCTGTATCCTATCTTGTACCAATGTCCGCTCATCCATCACTCTGTCCTTACTGACCTACATCGGTTCCCAGACTCCCATCGCCTTCAGTTTAAAATTCTCACCCTCATGTTTAAATCCCTCCATGACCTTATTTCTGTAACCTC